>NC_082685.1:60473927-60773927 GCF_949987515.2 Delphinus delphis
ACATAAGGCAAATGCTAACAACCATGAAAGGAGAAACTGACAGTAACACAATAATAGTAGGGGACTTTAACACCCTACTTACACCAATGGACAGATCATCCAAACAGAAAATAAATAAGGAAACACAAGTTTTAAATTACACAATAGACCAGATAGATCTAATTGATATTTATAGAACATTCCACCCAAAAGTGGCAGAATACATTTTCTTCTCAAGTGCACATGGAACACTCTCCAGGATAGATCACATTTTGGGTCACAAATCAAGCCTCAGAAAATTTAAGAAAATCGAAAATGTATCAAGGATCTTTTCTGACCACAACGCTATGAGATTGGAAATCAATTACAGGAAAAAAACTGTAAAAAACACAAATACATGGAGGCTAAACAGTGCATTACTAAATAACCAAGAGATCACTGAAGAAATCAAAGAAGAAATTAAAAAATACATTGAAACAAATGACAAAGAAAACACAACAACCCAAAACCTATGGGATGCATCAAAAGCAGTTCTAAGAGGGAAGTTTATAGCAATTCAAACTCACCTGAAGAAACAAGAAAAATCTCAAATAAACAATCTAATCCTACACTTAAAACAACTAGAGAAAATAACAAAGAAAACCCAAAGTCAGTAGAAGGAAAGAAATCATAAAGATCAGAGCAGAAACAAATGAAATAGTAACGAAGAAAACAGTAGCAAAGATCAATAAAACTAAGAGCTGGGTCTTTGAGAAGATAAACAAAATTGAAAAACCCTTAGCCAGACTCATCAAGAAAAAAAGGGAGAGGATGCAAATCAATAAAATTAGAAATGAAAAATGAGAAATCACAACTGACACTGCAGAAATACAAAGGATTATAAGAGACTACTACAAACAACTATATGCCAATAAAATGGATAACCTGGAAGAAATGGACAAATTCTTGGAAAGGTACAATTTTCCAAGACTGAACCAGGAAGAATTAGAAAATATAAACAGACCTATCACAAGTAATGAAATTGAAACTGTAATTAAAAATCTTCCAACAAACTAAAGTCCAGGACCAGATGGCTTCACAGGTAAATTCTATCAAACATTTAGAGAATAGCTAACAACGATCCTTCTCAAACTCTTCCCAAAAATTGCAAAGGGATAAACACTCCCAAATTCATTCTACGAAGCCACCATCACCCTGATACCAAAACCAGAAAAAGATATCACAAAAAAAGAAAATTATAACCAATATCAGTGATGAACATAGATGCAAAAATCTTGAACAAAATACTAGCAAACAGAATCCAACAGCACATTAAAAGGATCATACACCATGATCAAGTGGAATTTATCCCAGGGATGCAAGGATTCTTCAGTATACACAAATCGATCAATGTGATACACCACATTAACAAATTAAGGAATAAAAACAATATGATCATCTCAATAGATGCAGAAAAAGCTTTTGACAAAATTCAATACCCATTTATGATAAAAACTCTCCAGAAAATGGGCATAGAGGAACCCACCTCAACATAATAAAGGCCATATATGACAAACCCACAGCAAGCATCATACTCAATGGTGAAAAACTGAAAGCACTTCCACTAGGATGAGGAACAAGACAAGGATGTCCACTCTCACCACTATTATTCAACATAGTTTTGGAAGTCCTAGCCATGGCAATCAGAGAAGAAAAAGAAATAAAAGGAATAGAAATTGGAAAAGAAGAAGTAAAACTGTCACTATTTGCCAAATGACATGATACTATACATAGAAAATCCTAAAGATGCTACCAGAAAACTACTAGAACTAACCAATGAATTGAATTTGGTAAGGTTGCAGGATACAAAATGAATGCACAGAAATCTCTGGCATTCCTATACAACAAAAATGAAAAACCAGAAAGAGAAATTAAGGAAACACTCCCATTTACCACTGCAACAAAAAATAAAACACCTAGGAATAAACCTGCCTAAGGAGGCAAGAGACTTGTACTCAGAAAACTATAAAACACTGATGAAAGAAATCAAAGATGACATAAACAGATGGAGAAATATACCATGTTCTTGGATTGGAAGAATCAATATTGTGAAAATGACTATACTGCCCAAAGCAATCTACAGATTCAATGCAATCCCTATCAAACTACCAATGGCATTCTTCACAGAATTAGAACAAAAAATCTTACAATTCGTATGGAAACACAAAAGACCCTGAAAAGCCAAAGCAATCTTGAGAAAGAAAAACAGAGTTGGAGGAATCAGGCTTCCCAACTTCATACTATACCACAAAGCTACAGTAATCAAGACAGTATGGTACTGGCACAAAAACAGAAATATAGATCAATGGTACAGGATAGAATGCCCAGAGATAAACTCACGTACATATCATCACCTAATTTATGACAAAGGAGGCAAGAACATACAATGGAGAAAAGACAGCCTCTTCAATAAGTGGTGCTGGGAAAACTAGACACCTACATGTAAAAGAATGAAATTAGAACACTCCCTAACACCATACACAAAAATAAACTCCAAATGGATTAAAGACTTCAATGTAAGACCAGACACTATAAAACTTTTAGAGGAAAACAGGCAAAACACTCTTTGACGTAAACCACAGCAAGATATTTTTTGACCCACCTCCTAGAGTAACAGAACTAAAAACAAAAATAAATAAATGGGACTTAATTAAACTTAAAACCTTTTTCACAGCAAAGGAAACCATAAACAAGACAAAAAGACAACTCTTAGAATGGGAGAAAATATTTGCAAATAAAACAAGAGACAAAGGATTAACCTCCAAAGTACAAACAGCTCATGGAACTCAATATCAAAAAACCAAACAATCCAGTTAAAAAATGGGTGGAAGACCTAAATAGACATTTCATCAAGGAAGACATACAGATGGCCAAGAGGCACATGAAAAGATGCTCAACATCACTGATTATTAGAGAAATGCTCATCAAAACTACAATGAGGTATCACCTCATGCCAGTCAGAATGGTCATTATCAAAAAAGCTAGAAACAATGAATGCTGGAAAGGGTGTGGTGAAAAGGGAACCCTCCTACACTGTTGGTGGGAATGTAAATTGATACAACCACTATGGAAAACAGTATGGAGGTTCCTTAAAAAACTAAAAATAGAACTACCATATGACCCAGCAATCCCACTACTGGGCATATACCCTGAGAAAACCATAATTCAAAAAGAGTCATGTACCACAATGTTCATTGCAGCACTACTTACAATAGCCAGGACATGGGAGTAACCTAAGTGTCCACTGACAGAAGAATGGGTAAAGAAGATGTGGCAGATATATACAATGGAATATTACTCAGCCATAAAGAGAATTGAAATTGAGTTATTTGTAGTGAAGTGGATGGACCTAGAGTCTGTCATACACAGTGAAGTAAGCCAGAAAGAGAAAAACAAATACCGTATGCTAATGCATATATATGGAATCTAAAAAAAAAAAAAAATGGTACTGATGAACCTAGTTGCAGGGCAGGAATAAAGAGGTAGGCATAGAGAATGGACTTGATGACATGGGGTGGGAGGGCAAAGCTGAGGAGAAGTGAGAGTAGTATCCACATATATACACTACTGAATGTAAAATAGTTGGCTGGTGGGAAGCAGCAGCATAGCACAGGGAGGTCGGCTCGGTGCTTTGCGATGACCTAGAGGGGTGGGATAGGGAGGATGGGAGGGAGGCTCAAGAGGGAGGGGATATGGGGACATGTGTATCCATACGGCTGATTCGCTTTGTTGTGCAACAGAAACTAACATGGTATTATGAAGAATTAGATTCCAATAAAGATCTATTTTTAAAAAAAATCTGAAACAAGGCAAAAAAAAAAAAAAAAAGGAAGTAGATGAGACCATACCCAGAAAATTGGCAGACATGAGGCTGTGTACTGTGGGCTTCATCAAAGGCCTCGAATCCCGCAGGGGACACAGATGGGGCATATCGTTTATAACTGGGAGTGCTTCATTGTTGAGGTGGCAGCACAGAGTCAGAGCCATGGGGGTGGGGGTCCACTATTAGCCCCCAGGGCACTCCCTTCCCCTGCCCTGTCTGTAGCCTCAGGAGAAGAGGAGATGGGATGGCAGGGGTTCTCCTCAGTCAGTGCCGAGCCAGGCCCAGACCCCAGCAGCAGAGCCTCAGTGCAGGGCACACCTGGATCAGCCCTGCCCATGGGCAGTGAGATCTGGGAGTCAGTTAGTGTCCATCAGGAACCAGCAAATGAGTAGGCACAGCCTGTTCAGATCTGTCTCTCCCGGAACTAATGGCTGTTGAGCTGAGTCCGTAACAAGAGCAGGTTTCTCCAATTAAATAACCACAGGCTGGCTTTTTGCAAACCCTAGCACTCCGCCTAGTAACCAAAAGCTAAACATAACATGACTTATTACTTTACAAAGTCCAAGAAAAGCTGTTTTGATCTGTTAACAGCCTCTAATAGGAGGCAGCAATCAGAGATGTACACAAGCCATCAGACTGAGAGAACTGAGAATCTGGAGGGAGCAGTGCATCTCGAAGGGCTACTGTCTGCACTAGTGCCCAACCACACGCTGCTCCTTGGAGCGTGCACACAGAGCCCATGAGGGGACAATCTGGAGTGATGTACAGAGGCAAGGGAGGAATACAGCCCAGGTGGATGACTGAGGAAGGGGAGACAGGCCAGGAATTCCAGCGGGTTCTCTCTTTGCTCTAAACAGCACTAATGCTGAACCTAAAATAACAGCTCTTCCCGTTGCCCCTCCTTCTGTTCCGGCAACTCCCCCAGCTGTTTCCCACCTTAGAGCCTGAGTGTCCTGCCCCCAGATCTGAGCAGCTTCTGCTGGGTCTCAGCACACACGCCTCTTCCCCAGAAGGGCCGTCCATTTCTGACAACTCCCTCCAAGTTGGTTTCCTACCCTCACCTCCACCCACTGTCCTCACCACACCTCCCTCCTCCTTCAAAGCACTTATCTTCAGGAAGTATCTTGTTTACTAGTTTATTCTCCCCACCAAAGAGGATGTTCCATAAGGACAGGAAGTTGGTCTTATTCCCCCATTATCCCCATTACCTGGCACAGAAACTCTCAATAAATAACTGTTGAAAGAATCAGTGAATGAAGCTGTCTCTCTTCCTATAGCAGCTTTAATTTTGCCCAGGAAAGGTTGTGGTCATAGTAAAGGTCCCTCTCAGGGGGTTTTGCTCCCTGTGGAAGACTCAGAAGAGCAAAGAGCCCCACCTTTTGGGCAATCCCTTCGGCTGGAGCTTTTTTAGTAAGTCTGACAAGTCAAGTCAGGGTTGTGTTTCTGACATATCTGAGTCGATGTTGTTCGCCACCAGTCACTGCCTTCTCTCCTGTTCCTGCCCTGCACTGTCTATGTGATGGCACCAGCATGTTCTGAGAACTGAGAGGTTAGACTATTCCAAAGCCTCTCCTTCAGGTTGAGGTGTAGTCTGTTGAAATCACTTCCCAGTGAGGAGGACAGAGTCAGGAGACCCACCTCCTGTGGGTGCTGGCTGTGCCAGTGACTCACCCCGTGACCTTGGGTGAGGCCCTTCCCAGCTCTGGGCGTCTCTGGGCCTCGATTTCTATAAAGTAATCATGGCCTCCTGGCTCTATCTTCACCAGGCACTCCCTCCTGCCCAGGGCTCCTGCGGGGTGGGAGAAGGTCTCCTTTCCCTTCTAGAGAAAGGTTCATTGTAATAAGTGCTATAGACTGAATGTTTGTGTCCCCCAAATTCATATGTTGAAACCTAGTGCCCAAAGTGATGTTAGGAGGAAGGGTCTTTGGGAGGTGATTAAGTCATGAGGGTGGAGCTCTCAGGATGGGATTAGTGCCCTTATAGAAGGGACTCCAGACAGTTCCCTTGCCCTTCTGCTATGTGAGGTTACACCAAAGCAGGCCCTCACTAGACACCGAATCTTCCAGTGCCATAAATCATGGACCTCCCAGCCTCCATAACTGTGAGAAATAAGTTTCTGTTGTTTGGAAGCCACAAGTCTGTGGTATTTTGTTATAGCAGCCAAAATAGACTAAGACAGTAGGTTCCCTGGGCCCAGCAGCCCACCTTAGGAGCTCTAGACAAACTCTGCCCTGGATGAAAGACCCTCACGTGAGGAGGTAGATGGTGCAAAGGCTCACCCATCCTGGAGGGATGCCTCCCAGGGGGTGTGGGGCTGGACAAGGCCTCTGACACTTGAGAGCTATTAGACTTCGGACAAGCCACTTCAGCATCCTGAGCTTCAGTTTGCTCATCTGTAACTGAGGATAAAAGCAGTAGCAAGTCATGGGATTAAACAAAATAATGATGTAAAACACAGCGCCTGGCACAGGGTAAATGCTCAATAAACGGCAGCTCTTAGTATGGTGATGACGATGATAATGTTGATGGAAGATCTCTCTTCCATCAAGGCGAATTCATATTCAAAAAAGTCACCGTGCAAAGAATGACCTGTGGTTGTGCTCTTGACAGACAAAGGGGTCTGGGCTGGAGCCTCCTTCAAAAATGTAGAATTTATTTACACAGGAGGAGGCATGGAGAACAGCTCCAGGCTTGGAACAGGGATGTGCCTTCCCAAAGAAGCATGTTAAGGCCAGATACTTCTAGAATTCAGTTACCTTGAGAAATTATAGAATAACCTAGATACTTGTTTCCCAGATAATTTTAGCTCTTACAAGTAATGACGTGATGGCCATTTATGGGGACGGCAAGTAAATTCCAGAGGCCACAATTGAGTGCGCCATTAAAAATGATACTTATGAAGACTGTGTAGCAATGTGAGGCCAGGCTTAGCAGAGAAGGGGAACACAGGATGCAAAATTGTGTGCCAATTACAGCTGTTTAGAAAAATGTTTACTTACAGACCAGCTCTGGAAGCAAAAATTAAAAACAGTTGATTTGCTTGACTGATGGGATTAGGAATGATTAAAGCAACATTTTTGTTATGGTTGTTACATTGTGGTTTGTCCCATTTTTTTAAGTAAAAAAGGGAGAGAGAGAGAGGATAAGGGAGCATGTGTAGTTCAAGGGCCCCTGGCGCCACCCCCTAGAGCTGTCCCCCTCATTCATTCTCTCTCTCTCTCTGATATTCCACCTCTCCCACTTGCTACCATTCAAAATGGCTCCAGGTCCCAAAGGACCTATTGAAGAGGGAAGTTTGCAAATTTACAGTAGCTGAAAGAATAGCCAATCGACTGGCCACTGAAAAAAACATTGTTGGGCTTTGTCATCAAGACTTTTGGCACAATGGGGAGTTAAAGAGACATGAGGGCAAAGGGAAAGTTTGCGGGGAGCCAGACCATGAAAACACATGCCTGCAAGGAGCCTGTGAATCAAGAAACCTTGAACCCTCAGGAAGAGGCCCGCAAGGGCCAGCTACTTCATCAGCCATTAGATACCCAGCCATACAGGCCTCTTGGAAAAGAAGCAGATGTTGTGTAGTGAGCAAAGGGGTCACTTAGGGATATCAGGCCCCTGTGCTCTGGCCCTGTCTGGCCCTGCCTGGTGACCCCTGTGGGTGGCCAGGGTGGAGAGATGCAGTACCTGTAATAATCACTCATGTTTGAACAACAGCAATGTCATTGTCCTGACAGTCGGGGATCTTGGAAGGTGCCCTGGAATGCCAGCCTCCTTGGGACCGGGCCAGGCCACACCTCAGCTCAGCTGTGATGGGGCTCAGGCTCTCCACTCCTGTGGCCTCTCCCAGGCAGTCCATAAACTGGAATGCATCTCTCCAGGTGAGGAAACTGAGTCTCCAAAGAAACAAGTAACTCGTCCGAGGTCCAAGGCCACGTGTCCTTGTAAATGACAGCATGATGCAATGCACACCATGCTCCTGACTGTCCGCACAAATGAAAAATGTGGAGGAGCAGCCACGTGCCTGGAAAGAGGAAGGAAACAAAATTCCCTCTGTGCTCACACACCAATCGACGGATCCCTCAGACAGCCAGTTTACATGGTCAAACTGCCCAGAAGGTACCAACTGCTATTAACAGTGCGAGAAGCTTGGGGACAGGCAGCACAGAACTTCAGGTGGACGGACCAACCGACAGACAGACCCAGACGGCACTGTGTCGGGCCTGACACAGTGCTGTCTTCAAGTCGAGCAAACATGAATGAGAAATGTTAGGAATTTAAAAGAGAAAAACAGACTGCTGATCCCTGCCCGCTCAATTAGCATGCTTACACAGAGATTCGGAAGGGAAGAGAATTGATTTTCAGCTTTTGCTCTGCTCTGGGCCTTCTGAAATCGTTCACAACAAAGGCAAAACCACACAGTACCATTCCCTCCGGCATGGCGCCTGGAGCCTGCAGAATGGAGACTGCACTCTGCCCAGGCTGAGAGAAGTCCCACATACCTGGGCTGCAGGCCCTCTCTGCTGGTCATTTCTGGTTTTCAGCAACATGTTGTCACCAGAGCACATCTTATAATAATTGAAGAGGAAGTCCAGGGCATCATGACCATGTCTTCCTTGGGCTGAGTCCAGGTAATCTTCCCAGAGCTTTGGCACCAGTCCAGTCAGTGACCAGGGCTGTCAGCAGCCTCTGTGGACACACAGTTCTTCTTTGTCGCCTCCTCTCCCTTTCCCTGGCCCACTCCCCCCTTTAGAAGTCTCTTCCTCCTGCAGAAACTGTCCTTACTTCTTATTTCTCCTGGCTCTTACACTCGGCTCTGGAGAGCAGAGGTCTGCTGCCACCGTGCAGCACTCAGACCACCCAGCCGGTAGCTTTCAACCAGCTTCAGGTGTGGAATCCCCTCAACAGAAATCTTAGGTGGGCGCCCTTGTATAATCAGACAGAGGTGGAACAATGCTAGCTGAAACGGGAATAGGAGCTCAGAGCCCTCGGGCCAGGTCCCTCTCTGCTACCCCTAAGAGCACCCCTTCGTCAGGGCAGCACTTGCACTCCGATATGCCCAAGAATGCGAAGACAACATGGGTCAGTGCCAGAGGTGGAGCCAGAACCTGGGTGTGCTATAACTCCGGCCGGAGGACCCACCCCTCCCCCCAGGAAAAGACCAGAAAATAGTCTTATCGCATCCCTACACTCCCCTGCTCCACTTCCCATTTTTGTTGGTGTAAATCCAGTGGTTTCTAGGATTTTCCTCTTTTCCCTTCTTGCCCCACCCTGGCATCTCTGTGCAATGGGCTGTGGCGGGCAATCAGGAGACCAGAATCCGCCAGGGTACTGCCAGGGCTGGGCTGTGCAGGGCCAGACGGACACCTGTACCAAAGGTGTTATGGAACTTTCTCTGGGCACCAAAGCAGCTGAGGAAACCACTGTTATTGAGTACCAGTGACAGCAAATACTGGGGTCACAAGGACATTGATTCCCATGAGAGCCAGCTTCCTCCTCTGTAGATGTGTCCTCAGTCACACAAGTCTCCCAGGTCACAGGAGGGGTCTCGTGGTTTAGGTGGAAGGACACTGAAGCCAGCAGCAGAGAGCAGTTCTGCTGCCAAGTCTGGGGGTCTCTGGACACGTTGCCCTCTCTGAGATCTGGGCTCCTCTCTATTGAGGGGATCATAATCCCCACCTGCCTTGCCTCATCGGGTACAGAGAGGGGTGAGAAGAGGCCCTGCAGAGTGGGACCTGTGAATAGAAAGCAGATGGCCGTGTTGTGTAGAGCTCCGCTCTGCAGTTGGACACACCTAAGTTTCAGGGTGAGCACAGCCAGTGCTGGGACCCTGGGTAAGTTCCTTCATCTCTGTAAGCCTCGTCTGCAGGAGAACGGAGGACAAAGTCAGAGTGGGGCAATGGGGAGGCTCTGTGCGTGTGTGTGTGTGTGTGTGTGTGTGTGTGTGTGTGTGTGTGTGTGTGTGTGTGTGTGTGTGTGTGTGTGTGTGTGTGTGTGTGTGTGTCTGAGTGTCTGTGAAGAGCTCAGCACAGGGCCTGGCCCCCATCACCAAATCCACATCTTCCTTTCACAGAGGGCCTAGGCGGTGATTCCACATCGACCAAGGTGCTTTCAGGTGCTTAAAAAGCACCTCAGCTGTGTCCTGGCAACAGAAGGGCACGTAGGTGATGCAAATTCCTTCTGTGGGTCCAGGCAGCAGTCCGCTTCAGCCGGCCCTGGACCCAAGAAACGGGGCTTGTCTGTAAGGCCAGAGGGATGGGTCTGAGTCACCTGGATCAACTTGGGGGGGGGTCTTCCTGGGGAAAGGCCCCACCTCATATCAAGGAGCTCAGCTGCTAAAATGAGCAGGGGCTGCAGTGACTTTGGGCCACTGCATTTGCAACCTCAGCCAGCTATAAGAATGAAATGGATTACACAGAGTTTTCAAAACAAATGACTTTGGTAGGGGACTGTTGATCCAACTGATCTATGAGCCCCTTCAGAGTCTGCTTCAAAAAAAACCCTTTCTGGGTGGGCTGCAGCCAAGCTCTGATCTGGGCTAGGCAGAGCCTCTGCACCCCTGACCTCCAAGTTGGTGCAGAAGTGGTGCATGTCCCTGCCATGTGAGAAGGGGCAGGGGCAGGGCAGGTGCAATTCACAGAGACTAGCTCTGGGCTGCCCGAACCCCCTCCCACATTCCTGAGCAGGTCTAGGCACTTCCCTGACTGAAGGTTCTGTGGGCTCTCAGCTTCTGCCTGGCTCCTTCTTCATGTAGCAGCTTGAGGGCCTTCCCTACCTGCCCCTGTTCTTCCTTTGAAGGTGATTTCCCAGGGGGGATATGGGAGCATCCTCTCCTGCCCCCCATTACCTCTCCCCGTCCGTCCCTCCCCTTGGGGCTCCATGGGGAGGGAGGGAATCTCCTGCGTGTCTGAACAGTTCCGCTGACCCACCCAGCAAACACGGCCCCCCGCCCCCACCTCTAGGACACTGGGATGCACACTCTTGCTGCCTCTGGTACACAAGTGGGCTCATTTGCATGTCTTTTAAGTCAATCTGACTGACTCTGACAATCGATGTGGGCCCTAAGAAAATTCCAAAGGGAAAAACAAATCCTAGATTTGTAAAATGAAAACATAGGCTCTTTAATTTGTTTAATTTCTATTTTCAAAGTTAGCTATTTTTAAAATTAAACTTTGTATTTTGAGATAATTGTAGATACACATGCAACTAAGAAATACAGAGAGATTCTCTGTGCCCTTCATCCCATTACCCTCAACGCTAACATCTTGTAAAACTATAGCACAATATCACAGCCAGGATACGGACAATCATACAGTCCATCAGATTTCTCTATTTTGACTCGTACTTTGTGTGTGTGTGTGTGTGTGTGTGTGTGTGTGTGTGTGTGTGTGTCTCCAACTCAATGCAGTTTTATCACATGTGTAGGTTACTGTATCTACCCCTACAGTCAAGATACAGGACAGCCCCAGAGCCACAGAATCCCTCTCATTGCCCTTTTATAACCACACCTCATCCTTGGCAACTACTAACCTGGTTTCCATTTTTAACATTTTATCATTTCAAAAACATAATATAAATAGTATCATACAGTAGGTAACCTTTTGGGACTGGCTTTTTTCACATGCTATAATTCTCTGGAGAGTCATTCAAGTTGTGCATATCGATAGTTCTCTCTTGCTGAGCAGTATTCCAAGGCTACCCTGAGAAGGAGGCAGGTAGTGAGGTCCCTGACACTTGTGACATCCAAGCAGAAGCTGCATAGCTACTGCTCACGGATAGGCTAGAGAGAAGGCTTTCTCAGTGAGAGGGATACACACCAACAGGACAAAATCAGTGCTTGGGGGACAAAAAGTCTTCACTATTATAATGGCTGTGGTCCTCCAAAGGGCCATAGTACACAAACAGATATATGATGTATCTGTGATACTCAAATTTCACAGAAGGCAGCAGTTAGGGGGGAATGTCTAAACAGGCTGAGAAACACTGCTGCTAGGGGACTGTCATGCTGGCAGGAGCTTGGGGTAAATGGCCTCAGAGGCCATTCTTCCTAATCTGGAGCTTTCCACAACCCAAATCCCATATTTGTAATTTAAGGTTTCAGACCCATGGGTCTATATCCCTTTTTAACCTTTTACATAGATAAAATCAGGGACTGCCTTTCTATCACAATATCAGGAAAGACTCTTTGTTGGACAAGATTCCTCTCACAGATGCCTGAAACCTCTTGAAGAGGAAACGAAGCCAACTGTCTACCACGAGAGAGGTTTACACACTACTCCTCAGGAAGTAGCAGACTCATTCACATTAAGGTGTAAAGAAAGGTGTAAAGAACCAAGGGCTTCCCTGGTGCTGCAGTGGTTGAGAGTCCGCCTGCCGATGCAGGGGACGCGGGTTCGTGCCCCGGTCCGGGAAGATCCCACATGGCCCGGAGCGGCTAGGCCTGTGAGCCATGGCCGCTGAGCCTGCGCGTCCAGAGCCTGTGCTCCACAATGGGAGAGGCCACAACAGTGAGAGGCCCGCATACCGCAAAAAAAAAAGAAAAAAAAATGATAACCAATGAGATCAGAGAATGGTCACTGTGGGAAATGTTATCTACCCTCTGTGGCTGTACAGGAGATTCTGGAGGAGCTTAGGTCAGCAGTAAGCTCACCTTCTTCTTCTTGAAACCCAGACCACCACCTACCCGCGGGCCCATATAAAGGTGCTCATTAAAACCCCAGCTGTCAACACATATATATGGAATAAAAAAAAAAAGGTTCTAAAGAACCTAGGGGCAGGACAGGAATAAAGACACAGATTTGAGAATGGACTTGAGGACATGGGGAGGGGAAAGGGTAAGCTGGGACAAAGTGAGAGAGTAACATTGACATATATACACTACCAAATGTAAAGTAGGTAGCTAGTGGGAAGCAGCCACATAGCACAGGGAGATCAGCTCGGTGCTTTGTGACCACCTAGAGGGGTGGGATAGGGAGGGTGGGAGGGAGACGCAAGAGGGAGGAGATATGGGGATATATGTATATGTATAGCTGATTCACTTTGTTATACAGCAGAAACACATCACTGTAAAGCAATTATACTCCAATAAAGATGTTAAAAAAAAAGATTAAAAAAACAAAAAAAAAAACCCAGCTGTCTAAGTCAGTACACCAACCATGTGCACGGTAGGGGGTTGTTGAGTTGAGCAGCTCTCCCTAAGTTTTCTCAGTGATTGCGCTCAGTCCTGCTTCTCTCCCTGACGAGGATCTGATGGATGTCCAGGATCTGGGAGCTAGGTAAGACTGAAGGTCACTTTTCCCTGTAGGAACAGCCTCTGTCTTGAGGAAAGGAAGATGGTTCTGTCAAAATGTCTTCTCAACAGTGAGAGTCGTGTTTCAAGGTGGAAACACACCACCAGGTGACAAGGGGTCCAAGCTACATCTACCACAAAGCCTTGGAAAACAGACTCTTATAACTGTTTCTGGGTAACTGGCACAGTTAATGGTGCTAGGAATTAAAGAATAAATCACGACAGGCATCTACTTGACCAAGTAAAAGCCAGGAAATGTAAACAGGGAGCCATGCAGCCCAGGGAAACAGGACTGCACAAGGGCAAGGGCACATGAACCTGATTTTAGCCCCAGAAAGCTACACCCTGGTCAAGCCAGGCCTTCCAGCTTTGTAATCCAGGGCCATGGCTTTAATGAGGCACAGCTTCCTAATTACAGGTATGAATGGTTCCAAGAGAGAAAAGGCTGTGTTATCCAAGTTGAAAGTTTTCTTTCAGGAGGGATTAGCACAGAACGGATGGATTAGTAATTTAAGAAATTTGTTTTTATCTACACGTGCATTTTTATGCCATCTCTCCCGTATCCAAACCTTTCATCCACTCCCTGGGGCTTTAGAGAGAGTCCTGAGAGGTGAAGTCACCTCCGCCAGTCACAGCCTCCTGACGCCCTCCTGGGCAGCAGCCCAGCCAGCAGCTACACTACAGTGTCTACATCAGCCTGTGAAGGGACATGGCTCAGGCCATGCGGGGGAGGGTGGGAGGAGTGGGAAGGTGGGGTTGAAAAGGCCACCGAAGCCGAGGGGAGCCATCCCAAGTCACTCACCAACGCATTAGGCTTTTGGGGAAGAGTGGTGCCGCCCTGCTGGGGTGGGGGGCCCTGGGCCAACTCCAGGAACCTGAACACAACCCTGACCCACTTCCTCCCTGCCGTAGTAACTCCCACGTCCACAGAGAGACAAGACAGACAGCGAAGTGCCCATTCTGGGCTGAAACCCCAGCCCAGAAGAGGAACCACTGCAGACATTGGATCAGTGGTCCCATTCTATTGATTGCACGTCTGCCATTTCTTTCAGATGTGGCCTGCCTGCTCAGCCCCACTGTCTCTGCCCCAGTTAAGCCCTCACCTCCTCCCGTCTGCCCTGCCGTAAGAGCCTCCTGTGAGCCTCTAGGAGTCCTGTCTTTTGCCTCTCCAGTCAGGTCCCCAAGATTGAACCATGGGTCCTTCCTGAACCATGGGTCAGATTCCTACTCCCCTTCAGGGATTCCCTTCGTCTGTGGGGAAAGCTCAGACTCCTTGGCCTGCCCCTCGGCATCATCTCTCCAGTGTCATCGCCCCCCACTCCAGGCCTAAGCCCAGAGCACTGGGCAGAGTGTGGTCTGCCCGTCACCTTGGCACAGAGACTCTAACTGCACCATACAGGGCCACAGGGACTCCTCCTACCTCCAAGCCATGCTGTCATCCCCTAACCCACTAACCTCGAGATGTGGTTAAAAGGGGTCTTCCACTCACAAGTGTGCGAGCTTGAGCAATCACGTGGCTGTTTTGGGCTTCTTTTGCTTCATCTGTAAAATGGGGATAATCACAGGGCCTTCCTATCTCTTTGGTCTGGGGTGGGGATCAGATGACTTGATGCAGGTAAAGTGTTTAGAAGGTGCCAGGTGTAGGAAGTGCTCAAAGAGTGCCAACTCTCACTAGTGATTTTACCTTTCCTCGGCCTAGGCCACACTGTGTGTGGGGTGACAATACCCAACCCCCCTGGGGTTGGTCTGCATCGCAAGCCAGAGATCGAGGCAGGCTTCCACCTGAGAACAAGCTGAATAGATTTCAGGAAGGCACGAGGTGATGGGCTGCCGCTGTGGGAAAGGATGAAGGTTGACATCTACCCTCCTGGCTCCTTCCTTGTCTGTGTGCCCCATTTGTGAGGCCCAGGACTGGGGCTGGGGGAATCAGTGGAACCGCAAAGCCCTCATCTGCTTCTATCCTTTGCCGTAATTCCCAGTGGGAGGCTCGGTGCATTCCTGTGGTCTGGGATTTCCCCACTTCTGCCTGATTACTTACTCTGCCTGAGGGTCTCACCCTGAGGTCCTACAAGCAAGTGAATATGTGCCTCTCTGTACCGGGCCACATCTAACCTGCTCCACGTGCATGGCCAGAGCCCAGCGCCCTCAGAGGGAAGGGGGCTCCCAGGGTAGATGATTCCAACTTAACAGCTTCACAATCCAGAAATCATTCTCAATAAGCCTCGCCCGCACTCCTGCCGGGAGGGGCAAGGGAGGTGAACAGCCGGAGTCCCTCTTCCTGGAACTGCCTCTGGCATGGTTTCCTACAGTGGCCACCTGGGTGTTGAGGGGAGCACCCTGTGGACACAGGCCTGTGACAGCTTGCCGGAATGGAGGCTCAGGTGGGCTGTGCGGAGTGCCACAGGGTTCTCTGCTCACCCAGCCCCAGAGCAGGGAGGGCGTTCCGTGCAGACACCACAGCTATGAGGAGGAGAGGTGGGGTGGGGGAGTTGGGAGCACACACATCTCCCTGAAACAGAGCATCAAAGAGCCTTCATCACTTGGAGATGGGAAGTTAGATGCTAGTGATGGAATTTCAGTTCTGACACTTATGAACTAAGCTAGAGCAAGTCTCAACCTATTTGAGCCTTAGTTTCCTCATGTGCAAAGTGGAAATAATGTCTGCTGTTCACTCCCTCAGGGGCCCCTAAGTTTATTCATTTGTTCAGCTACTTATTAAACTGGGGTCACATGCCAGGCCCGAGGGGGGCTACCAGGAGAAATCCCTCGGGTCCTGGCACCTCCAGGAACTCATAATCTAGCTCTCTGATAACCACAGAAGCTCATATTTGTGAAAAACCTTAGTAAAAGTGTGAAAATGCCAAACCACCAGCATCATTAACACGAAATGTCTCACATTAAAAGTAATCTGCTGAAAGGGACAAAATGTCGCTTAAATCTCACTGCTTCTCAGACTTTAATGTGCATTAGGATCACCTGGGGATCTTGTTAAACTGGAGAGTCTGTTTCAGAAGGTCTGGGGTGAGCCTGAGGTTCTGTATTTTTAACAAGTTCTCAAGTGCTGCTGCTGCTGCTGGTCTGTGGCCACATTTGTTGTTGTTGTTTTCAGTTTACACATCATTCTTTTTATTTTTATTTTTTAAACATCTTTATTGGAGTATAATTGCTTTACAATGGTGTGTTAGTTTCTGCTGTATAACAAAGTGAATCAGCTATATGCATACATATATCCCCATATCTCTTCCCTCTTGTGTCTCCCTCCCTCCCACCCTCCCTATCCCACCCCTCTAGGTGGTCACAAAGCACCGAGCTGATCTCCCTGTGCTATGTGGCTGCTTCCCACTAGCTATCCATTTTACATTTGGTAGTGCATATATGTCCATGCCACTCTCACTTCATCCCAGCTTACCCTTCTCCCTCCCGGTGTCCTCAAGTCCATTCTCTACATCTGTGTCTTTATTCCTGTCCTGTCCCTAGGTTCATCAGAACCATTTTTTTTTTAGATTCCATATACATGTGTTAGCATACTGTATTTGTTTTTCTCTTTCTGACTTACTTCACTCTGTATGACAGACTCTAGGTCCATCCATCTCACTACAAATAACTCAATTTCGTTTCTTTTAATGGCTGAGTAATATTCCATTGTATATATGTGCCACACCTTCTGTATCCATTCATCTGTCAATGGACACTTAGGTTGCTTCCATGTCCTGGCTATTGTAAATAGAGCTGCAATGAACATTGTGGTACATGACTCTTTTTGAATTATGGTTTTCTAAGGGTATATGCCCAGCAGTGGGATTGCTGGGTCATATGGTAGTTCTATTTTTAGTTTTTTAAGGAACTCTTCTCCATAGTGGCTGTATCAATTTACATTCCCACCAACAGTGCAAGAGGGTTCCCTTTTCTCCACACCCTCTCCAGCATTTATTGTTTGTAGATTTTTTTAATGATGGCCATTCTGACTGGTGTGAGGTGGTACCTCACTGTAGTTTTGATTTGCATTTTTCTAATGATTAGTGATGAGCATCTTTTCATGTGTTTGTTGGCAATCTGTATATCTTCTTTGGAGAAATATCTATTTAGATCTTCTGCCCATTTTTGGATTGGGTTGTTTGTTTTTTTGATATTGAGCTGCATGAGCTGCTTGTATATTTTGGAGATTAATCCTTTGTCAGTTGCTTCATTTGCAAATATTTTCTCCCATTCTGAGGGTTGTCTTTTCATCTTTTTTATGGTTTCCTTTGCTGTGAAAAAGCTTTTAAGTTTCATTAGGTCCCATTTGTTTATTTTTGTTTTTATTTCCATTTCTCTAGGAGGCTGATCACAAAGGATCTTGCTGTTGTTTATGTCATAGAGTGTTCGGCCTATGTTTTCCTCTAAGAGTTTTATAGTGTCTGGCCTTACATTTAGGTCTTCAATCTATTTTGAGTTTATTTTTGTGTATGGTGTTAGGAAGTGTTCTAATTTCATTCTTTTACATGTAGCTGTCCAGTTTTCCCAGCACCACTTATTGAAGAAGCTGTCTTTTCTCCATTGTATATTCTTGCCTCCTTTATCAGAGATAAGGTGTGTGGCCACATTTTGAATAACAAGGTATTAGGTTAATGCTGAGCGATTACTGTTCATTAAATCCAAAATGTTACTTAGTTTATTCAATCAGCTGACTGCAGGATTTGGGGGGAGAAGAACACAGGATGGATAAATTTTGAGGGGGTTGCCTGACAATGGGTAAGTTCTAGAATATGGGGCCTCCCTCAGTGGTGGCCACTGAGGATGGTCTAACCATCTACAGGACAGAGTGAGGCACAGGGGCATTTGAGGGAGGTGAGGTCGGGAGGAGGGGACAGGTGCACACACTTCATGGGCTCCTCAGCTGTGTCCCAGATGCTTTGTGGAAAGGCAGGCTGTCCCAGGGGCAAGAGGCTGGCCTGGATTGAGCACAGATCTCGGGCAGCTTCTTCTGGGTACCCTCTTCTCCCTACAAGTGTACAAGGGGAGGAAGCTGGTCTTCGATGGGTCTCACTTGAGACTGTTCAGATTCAGGGAACAAACTGGCTTAAGCCAGACATTATCCTAGGACAAAGCATCAACTTAGAGCCTGAGGCAGGGAACTCATCAGATCTCAGGAGGAGTGGGGTTGGGTGTGGCCCCTTCTTCAGGCCCTCTCTCCTCTCTTGTCTTTGTTTCTCTCTGTGTGTTCTCCGAAGTGTCTACTGTAAGGCTGCAGAAGGGGCCCAAAGAGGGGGTGGATATGTACTGGGTCATAAATTTGCCCTTGAAAGAAGTAGCCCACTCAAACACATGTGCTTTACAAGAAGAATGGAGCTGGGGCACCTGGAAAATTCTCTTCTTCACTTGATGAACTCTTTGCTCTAAAAATAAAGCCCATAAACTTGTTCAACAGCTGGAATTTTCCCTCTGAAGAGAGTACCTCCTCTGGCAGTTGACTTAAGCAGTTATTTGCAGCCTATAATTTTCACAAAAACAGTAGGGTGTGCCTGATGGGAGATGTTTTCTACAATCCCATGGAAAGAAAATAATGAGAAAATTTTGGAACAAAGGATACTCTGATTCCATTGAAAATCATCGACAATTCAGGGTCACGGCCAAGAAAGACGTGGAAAGTTTTCAAGCAGACTTGCGAGGAGCTGGGAGCATTGCGCTTTGGGGGTACAATGAAGAGTACAGCCTGCAGGGTACCTGGGTGGGAAGAGGTGGGAGAGGGATGCTGGAAGCAGGGGGGCCAGTAAGGAGGTGGTTGCAACAGCCCAGGTGAGAAAGCTCAAGGCCCACGGAGGCGGCAGGAGTGGAAGTTAGGAAGAAGGACCCAGGAGGAATCTGCAAAGGGAGAACTACCAGGGCTTGGCACTGAATAAACTGCACAGAAGGAGGGTCCAGGAGACAACCGCAATCTTGAGGTACCAACACCAGGTAACTGAAGAATATGGTGCAGGCAATGAGGAGAGGGCACAAAAGGACAGACAGATTTTTAACATGCTGGGAAGAGTTTTGTGGGGTCAGTAGCAATTTGAAAGTAGGCCTCTGTTTTTTGTCTGTGCAGGTCCTATACGTTCCTGGGCCTATAGGGAGGGAGAGCGTTGAAGTGAACGAAGAGGATTGGTGAGAGAAAGGAGATGCTGGGGACTCTACTTCTCAGGGACACTCTTCCTAGAGGCCTTTAGCACTGAAGCTTTCCTCTCCTTCCCCCAGATTGCATGAAAATAGCAGATCCTTCGAAGGCATTCCTGAGAACCCCCCTGCATGGTTAGTTCACGCCCACATAGGAGGCCAAAGGAACCTGCCAGGCCAACACTGGAGAGGGCTGCAATTCTCCCACGGGCTGGGGACACGGATAATGCACACAGAGCTGAATATCATCAACTCCATGCAAGCCTCATGTCTGCCAACCTTAGTTCCCCTCAGACTGAACAGCAGGAGAGAACTCAGGACCATGAAAAGACCTTTGTGTTTTATTCTAAACTAGCTAACACAACTGGTGTGGCTTGGGACAGACCATAACTGGATTCAACCCTGTGTCTTTCACGTTAGGGTTCCTCTGTCCAGATCTTTTTACTGCTGCTGTACATCTAAGACAATGGAGGAACGTGGCAGCTCTTCTTGGACCTCAGTTTAGTTGCTTGGACTATCACTGACCGTCTCTTTGAGTGGTTCCTAGGCTTCTCAGAGTGTGTTTTACTTATACGATTGCTATTAGTCAGTGTCGGCTAATGCTAGTTGCTATAAGAGAATAGCTCACCTCTCAATGGCTTAACACAGAAAAGGCCTATTTCTCACTCGCAGAAAATCCACAGTGGATATTTCTGGTTGGTCTGCTTTCCTGCATTGTTCTCCTCAAGAGGAAACTCAGGCATACAGGCTCCTTCCCCTGTGTGGCTCCACCATCCCTGAGCCTTTCATATTTTACGGCCAGGCCTCTAAGTGGCATGTAACCATCTATTTTATATTTTATATAAACATCCCAAAGATAGCTTCCAAATTTGGCAAAAAAAAACCCAAACAAAACAAAACTCCACCCAGCTTCTTTCACATGATGGGTTAGTAGGAAAGAACTTTGTGTAGAAAAGATCACTTTGAGGAAGAAATGAAATGTTTGAAATTTGCCATTATGAAAACTGTCTACCCTGTCCCCTGTACAAATAAGGATGGATTCTCAGCTAGTTTCTAAACTCCTGGATAAAGAACAGCTTCAGAAAGGCCACGTGGGCAGCACCTTCCTCCCAGGAATAGCCGTAACTTAGCTCCTATTCGTTGAGCTGCTCTTCTTTGCCAGGCCCTATCCTAGGCACATGACACACGTCACAGCTAGTTCTCACAACAGTCTGCAATGTATTCATGAATACGCACACTTTACAGAGGAGCAAACCGAGCATCTGAGAGGTTGGCTAACTGACCCAAGGTCACACAACTGTTACATGACAGTACTGGGATTTGATCCCAGACAGTCTGGCTCCAAGACCCCCACTTGTTTCACAACATAAGTCTGCTTTTCTCAGTGATCAAAACAAAACAAAACCAGAACCAGCAGAGGAGACAGCAGCGGCTTCAGAGGCCTCACACCCTTTCATGCGGTCCATGACAAATGGTAAATATTAGCGTGTTGGAGCCATCTCTGCCCTTTGAATATCATGTCTGCTCTGGGCTCCGAGTGACAGTAATTTGAGGCTACAATTACCATTTCCTGCATTAGCTATGAGTACACACAGATAGCAAAACTGCGAAAACCAGCTGCCCCTTGCAGCAGACGGTAGCAATTACATCAGACTCTGCTCACAGTCCTTTGGACTTACCAGCTCCAGCTGAAGCCAGGACAAGGTACTCAGGTTCTCACAGTGAAGACAGACTTGGTGGTGGTGCCCCGGAACCAGCTCGTACCGGCACATACCAGCCAGCTGTGCACACCTGGTCCCAACTCCATGGTCAATGTCATCACATTAGGAACTTTAAGTTGGCCACCGTGGGAGTATTTACACCACAGGAACTGGTAAATGCTGCAAATCAGGGCTTTTTTTTTTTAACCCAGAGATCCAGCTGATGGTGTTCTTGGGAAAGATGTGTGTTGGGGAAGCAAGCAGATGTTCACTGAGGAATGGTGGGAAATAATAGTAATAATAATAGCAGCCAACATGAACTAAGCACTTACAACATTCCTGGCACCATGCTGAGCTCTTAAGTATTATCTTACATAACCCTTAGGAACCATATGATGTAGATATTATTTTTATCTCCATTTAAAAAGGAGAAAACTTAGGGGCTTCCCTGGTGGCGCAGTGGTTGGGAGTCCGCCTGCCGATGCAGGGGACACGGGTTCGTGCCCCGGTCCGGGAAGATCCCACATGCCGTGGAGCGGCTGGGCCCGTGAGCCATGGCTGCTGAGCCTGCGCATCCGGAGCCTGTGCTCTGCAACCGGAGAGGCCACAACAGTGAGAGGCCCGCATATCACAAAAAAAAAAAAAAAAAGGAGAAAACTTAAGTCCAAAAAAGGCTAAGTACATAGTAAGCCAAGATTCAAACTCAGGATTTCCAACAAATAACGGTGCCTTTTAACCACCACAGTGAACCTCTCAGCAGAGCAGTGCCTCTGGAATACGGTCCAGGGCCCCCTGCTTCAAAAGCACTGGGGCTGGTTTATTAAAACGCAGACTCCAGGGCCTTGCCCCTTATATACTGACACAGAACCTCTGAGGCGGGGCACAGGACTCTGGATTCATATTGAGCTTGCTGGCAATTCTCCTGCTCACTAACGTATGCAAATGAAGACTTATGGATTAAGATTTGGCCTCTAGCTGGGGTCTTCCCATAGCTTCCAACAAAATTTAGTGGGAAACCTGGCCAGAGGGTTGGTCTTGAAGTTGGGTGGGGCTGGAGGAACTGGCCCAAGAGCCCGAACCTGGGGAGTCCAGACTCTGCTGCTAGCTCTTTCCCCAGAGGCAGGCGAGTTCTCAGGCTGGGCAGGCTGAGTGGGCAGCCGGTGTGCATCTGGGAGCTGGGGCACCCGAGGAGGTGACAGGGATTTTTATTTTACTGTCACCTCAAAGAGTTGTTGGTTGAGATCTCAATTTACAAAGATATTCAGTATGCGGAGCAAAATCCGCTGTGCGCTATTTTCTTCTCAAAATGGAGTTTTGTAATAACAAAATCACCTTGGCAGGACAGTCATGCGACCTAACTGAAAACACTATCCAGTGAAATGGCATTTTACCAGCTTTCAGCAAAGCAAGTGTCATCTTCACAGGTATGGATTATCCTGTTCTCTCTACTTTTGCAGATGTTTGCCAGTTTCTATAATAAAAAATTAAAAAACTAAAAAGGAACCCATATATAATCTATATTCTTTTTCCCCAGTCCCTGCCGCCTGGGAGGCTGGAAGGTCCAAGTTCCAGCAGCATGGGGCCAAAAAGAAAAGGATGTCCCAGCCCAAATCCCAACTGCCCAGGCCCTACCCTCTTTCCTCGAGCTCAGCCCCAGGCACCCAGGCCTCAAGCACCATCCGTCACTCAACCCATATTTACTGTCCTTCTACTATGAAGCCTGCTCCGTGCCAGGCCCTGCAGTCCGGAAATCAACAAGACAGGCCTGGTCCCCTGTCCCCATGACCTCATGGGCTAGCAGGGAAACAGACAATACACACATGGACAAATATTTGAGATCATTTCAGACTGATAAGAGCTACGAGACCAAAAAAAACAGGATGTTAGGAAAGATAGGGATGGGAAGGCTGCTTTAGCTAAGGGGGTCACGGGAGGCATCTCTGAAGAGGTGACATGGGAGCAGGGACCTGAGTGTAGGGAAGCAGTGAACCATGAGGGTATCTCAGGGAAGTGCTCCACGCAGAGGGAACAGCAAGTGCAAAGGCCCTGAGGCAGGAGTGTGCTTGGGGGTATATGAGAAACAGCAAAGAGGCCAAAGTGGCTGAAAGGCAGCAAGCAGGAGAGAGAGGTAGGAACTGAGATCAGGGAGGTGGGCCAGGCAGGGAAGATCATGCAGGACCTTGCAGGCCTCACAGGGAGCTTGGATTTTACTCTGAGTGGAGAGAGAGGGATGCCACGAATGCTCTGGTTTGCAGTGAGGAGAAGAGACATTAGGGGATAAGAATGGTGGCTGGTGGATCAGATTGGAGATCCCTGCAGTTTTTGAGGCAGCAGGTGAGGACAACTTGGACTAGTGTGTCAGCAGGGGAGAGAGAAAGAGGAGGTCAGACTTGGGAAGCTTTTGGAGGTAGAGGACTTGCTGACAGTGGAGGGGTAGAGGAAGAGCAGAATCAAGGACAACTCCTGGGATGGGGGTCTGAGCAACTGGGTGAAGAGAGAGGCTGAGCACTGAGAAGGGAAAATGTGGGTGAGGAACCACCGAGGGAAAGCAGAGGCCTGGTGATGGGGGAGGAAAAGGGCTAGAAAGTGAGCAGCGGAGATGCAACACGAGGCCAGAAAGAGAGGTCAGCAGGGGCCAAGCCCCACAGGGCATCCTCTTTGGGCTGCAGAGCTGGCCAATCAGATGCGGTCAGGCCCCACCCCCCCCACCCCCACCCCCCGCCAAGGACCACCCCTCCTCAGTAGCACCTGGACCGTGGGCTCAGAGTCGCCAAACACAAGGGTCGTGCCCAAAAGGACATGAATAAAGGGTGCCACCCTGGCCAGTCTCCCACCCACTGCTCCGGGGGGACCTGCCCCCTCCCCAGCTCTGGCCCCCTCACACTTCACCAGGGGGACCCCAGCCCAGAGTGTACTCACTGTACACGCACACCCACACCTCCCACATTCACCATATTCTCTTGGTGCGTTCCTCTGTCTACATGTTCAAACACTAGCTGTTGTTGAATCCATCACACATTTTCCTTCCCCCATGAAGCTTTTCTTGATCATTAAAGCCAAAACTGGCTGCTGCCCTTGCCCATCACTGCCCCACGGTGTCCCCTCAGCTCTTTGAGGACACTTGTCATAGTGTCCCTGCCTGTCGTTTCTGGGGAGATGAGACACAGCCACACATCAGCAGCTTGAGGGAGGGACTGAGCCCCTTACATCTTCATCCTCCTGGGAGCTCTTCCTCCTTTAAGCCTCATCCTGGGCGGTACCTTCTGGATGTCCACGTGGCTCTAGGGGCCCCTTCTCCAGTGCTCCCACTGCATCCAGCACTTGCTTCCCCTAGAGCACTGGTCTAGCCACCCTGAGTTTGTCCGTTTGTCCATCTCCTTGTAAACCAGGAGCCTCTCCATGCAGAAGAGCAATGATGGCTGATGGGTGGTAAATACTGAGTATATATTATGTGTTAGGCTGTGTGCTAAGTGCATTTTATGTTCCCATCCATCCTCTGATATGGGTAATATTGTTAACCCAGCTCATATATGGGGAAACTGAGGCTAGAAGAATATAAGTGTCTGTCTTCACACACTGGTGAGTAGCAGAACCAGGATTTTGTGTGTGTGTGTGTGGTACACGGGCCTCTCACTGTTGTGGCCTCTCCCGTTGCGGAGCACAGGCTCCGGACGCGCAGGCTCAGCGGCCATGGCTCACGGGCCCAGCCGCTCCGCAGCATATGGGATCTTCCCGGACCAGGGCATGAACCCGTGTCCCCTGCATCGGCAGGCGGACTCTCAACCACTGCGCCACCAGGGAAGCCCCAGAACCAGGATTTGAATGGAGGTTTATCCGAGATATCCTACCCTCACTCTATTGTACCTCCCACCCCCAATCCCATGGGAGAGAGAGTCTGAATCACCTTTGGACCCTCAGTGCTCAGCACAAGTCACCAGGGGCCCAGGAGGCCCAGGACACACATCTCCCTCCAGGCTGCCCAGCCTAGAGCCAGGCCCTTCCCTGGGGAAGTGGCCAGCAGACAGGCCATATTTACCCAGGTGCCAGGTGTAACAGGCAGGGGGGTCTGGCCTCAGATGCTGGGCAGCTTCTCACAGACAGGAAACTGTCTTGGAAAAGAAAGGGCTGGACTGATGGCCAGATGGGCAGCTGGAATGAGACAGCTGAGTTCAAAGAGAGTGGTTGCAGGGTGACTGACTCCTGAGAACAAAGTGGGCAGTGGCTGCACAGATTCATCTGTGTTCCAGCCAGGCCAGCACCCCCTCAAGAGCAGCCTCTGCCACCCTGCCAGGATGTACGACTTTGCCACGGGGGTCAGTCACCCATGAGGAGCCACTGACATCCCGATGTCCTGGGAAGGCCTAGGGCATCTCCTGGGAGTGAAGGCCCAGTGCTCGTGCTGCTGGTAAACGTTCTGAGCGGATCAGCTCAGAGAGGCTAAGCTGCTTGTTCAAAGTCAGTGTGCAGGAGCCAGAGCCCAGACACAAACTATCAGGATGACCCCAGCCCACACTGTGTCCAGGCAGTTTTGTCCTGTCCTCTGTTTTTCTGAGCACGAAATGACAGTCTATCTAGCGCGGTTTGGGACCTGCTGGGTACACAGCCCGTGCTTTGTCATCCTTGCCGCTGCCGTCACCACCATCGTCATCATCACTCATCATTATCAAGTGATCTCTGAGCTAAGAGGTGGGGAATATCTGCTGCGTCCTAGTTGCCTTCATATATTACCTCACTAACTCCTCACAATGACTCGGGAGAGAAATGTGAATATTCCCACTTTCGGGATGAAGAAACCACAGCTCCGAGAAGCTGTAGAACACACCCAAGACCCGCCACTGCTACGTGCTGGGGCTGCCTTCTCGCTGAGCAGCAGCTCTGAGACTGACACAAAGGCAGCTGCCCACCCTGCAGGGGCCGCTGCTCTCTGAGTCAGATCTAGAAAGTGCAGGCCCTAAACCAGATCAGGAGCTCTGAATCGGGTGGTCCAGACCAAGGGCCTGAGCACAGGCCTGCGAAGAAGACTGTGGTCATGACAACAGGAAGGGATTCCAGAGCCTGGCAGGGGGGAGTCAGGACCCCAGAAACACTGACCAATCCCTCCCAGGCCCAGGTCATCTACTCTCGGCCAAGAGTGCTCCTGGCAGCCCCCAGCGCCCCTTTAACCATCCCAGCCATGCCCACCTATATCAGAGGCCACCCTCAGCCATCCTCCCAGCCCCTAACACCTGAACGGCAGTCAGGGACACCGGTGGGCTTGCATCATCAACCTAGACTGCACGCTGCAGGCTGCCTGACACCAGAGAGCTATCTAGATATTTATTTGGAAGCTGCCAGAAAACTCAGTTAAGAGCATAGTTTTTCCATCAGCCAGTGCTGGGTTTGAATTCTGCTTCTGCCATGTATTAGCTGTGTGATGCTGGACAAGTTATTTAACCTCTCAGTCCCTCTGTTTCCTTATCTATAAAATGGGGATAATAATAATACCTGAAAGAGTTAATAGAAGAATTAAATGAGATAATTCACAAAAGCTCTTTACATACTTCCTGGCACACAGTACATAGAAAACAAAGAAAAAAACAAACAAAAAAACACCCAGCTAATTTTGATCCAATTTGACCCTTATACATGTCCCCTAAAGTAACTAGCTGAATAGCACTGACCCAAAAGTCAGAAGTCCTGAGGCTGCGAATTTACCGAAATGACCACACATCTCTGGGCCTCAGTTTTCTCTTCTTCAAAATGGGGATGTTGCCACCATCCTACTCAATATTTGACAAGAATCTGTATTGCTGATGCATGAGGAAGATCTCTGGAAAGCTCAGAGCCTGGGAGAAGACTAGTTATAAACTGCCTTGTCCCCTAGATAGCTAATCCAGAATCTACCTGCTCTAGTTAAGGGCAGGACTGGGGTTGGGGATCGGATGTAACTTAGAGGTTAAGATGGTTAAGAAAACATCCTTGTTTTTCACCTGATTTGCCGCCAATATACATATTCAGAGACTGCGTCCCACAGCTAAGCCCCACAGCAAGGAGACCTCCAGCTGGACCCCGGTGTGGGCAGCAGAGGCTGCTCTCCACCCCTAAGCCTCCTTAGCCTGGAGCAGTGCACAGACCCATCACTAAAACCTAAGCCTTCTTCATGACTTCAAGCCAGGTCCAAAATGGATGTGACAGCTGGAACGCTAACTGAACGGTGCCAATTGACACAGATATTTGCCACATCTCAGGATGGAAATGTTTGCAAGAGTGTGGCCTGCTGTAAAAACTAAACACTGAGCCTGGCATTGTGTACAGATCACTGGAAGGGTGCTCGCTCATGGGTGCTGGTGATTCTGCAACCATTTCCCTTCAGATCTGGGGAGCTGGCATACAGGGAAAGGATGCTCAAGGGCGTGGCAGTGGGGACTGAGGAAGCATCTAGAGAAGAGCAAAGATGTCCCCTCGGCCAGACACTGTGCTGGGTGCTGAGGACACAGAGGTGACTATGACCATTCCATTCTGGATGGAGCCACTGAGCATGTCACAGCGTGGTGTCAGCAGCTCTAAGGAGGACATCCAGGGTGCTTGGGGAGAGTACAGCAGGGGGACACAGTAGACTGGAGAGTCAGGGAAGTTAGCCAGGCAGGGATGGACGGCAGGGAAGAATGTGGGCAGCTGGATGTCAGGTGCATTACTTGAGCTTGCTTTAAAAATGCCCACACCGGGGCTTCCCTGGTGGCGCAGTGGTTGAGAATCTGCCTGCCAATGCAGGGGACACGGGTTCGGGCTGGAAAGATCCCACATGCCGCGAAGCAACTGGGCCCGTGAGCCACAAGTACTGAGCCTGTGCGTTTGGAGCCTGTGCTCCGCAACAAGAGAGGCCGCGATAGTGAGAGGCCCGCGCACCGCGATGAAGAGTGGCCCCCGCTCGCCGCAGCTGGGGAAAGCCCTCACACAGAAATGAAGACCCAACACAGCCTAAATTAATTAATTAATTAATTAATTAATTAATTAAAAAATGCCCACCCTGTTCCAACACAGTGGGGTCGGGGTGCAAACAGCTCCTTGCAGACTAAGCAAGTGTGTGGTTCATCCTTGACCTTGGCATCTGCAGCTGAAGAGGGTGAGAAACTGCTGTTCTCACCCTCTGACTGAACCAAAGGGAGGCCTGGCTGGGCTGCCTTGTGCCATTATCCCTGAGACATTCTTGGCTTGGAGACTGAGGCGCGAAAAGCAACCCTGAGTAGCGATTGAAGTTTCCAGGTTTGCCTTTGGGGAAATTCCTCCAGATCTCAGACTTTAACACAAGCCCGCGCATCTGCCTCTGCTATTTCTGCCTGTGGGTCCCTGCCTGATATAAAATATTACCATCTTGTTCACTGCTCACTGTGAATGACATTTTCATAGCCATTTCTATAGTGCTTAAATTTCTTGAGTTGTTTTTTTTTTTTTTCCAGGGCTAATGAGAGTGGCGAAGGGTTGTCAGAAGTGATGAAAAAGCTCAGGCAGGTCCAATCAGGAAGGCATTTTTTCCCTGCATGTATCCAGAAAGGAGGCCTGGTTGGCATTTAACAGCATCTCTCAAAGCGTGCTCCTTGGAGCCCCAGCTTCACACCAGCTAAAAGGTGTTTTGTGAGACAGAAGTCTCAAGATCAAGTTTGTTTGGAAAATACTTGATTAAAAATGTTGAACAGGTTTCCTGGCTTTGGGACTTCTCGGAGCCTTTCATATACAGATGGGCACTGAACATCTCCAGGAAGAGAATACAGCACGCATGGGCACGGCCCAGACTCTCCCCACTGTAAGAGTAAGATCGTGTATTGGTTTCATAAAGCTGCGAAACAAAGTCACAAACCAGTGGCTTAAAACAACAGAAATGTGTTCTGTCACAGTGCTGGAGGCAAGTTAGTAAAGGCAGTATCTCCAGACTCATCTTTCTCATCTGCACGTCGAAGTCCTAACACCTATCTCATAGGACTGTTGTGAGATGAACATATAAAGCATGGAGCCCAGCGCTCAGCACACAATAAGGGCTTTAAGCAGGAGAGTGACATGGTCAGATTAATTTTTTGGAAGAAAACAATCACCCTAGCTTCTGTGTGGAAGATGAGCTGGCAGGGGCCAGACTCTGTCTTGATCGTGCTGGGCCCCATCTTGGGTATATCTTGGGTACATCCCAGGAAACACCCCATACAGCCTATCGGTCCATGGTAATGCATGTGTGTGAGGAATGCCCAAATCTGGACCACATGAGTTCCTGCTCTGGGGACAGGGAGTCAGGGCTATCTGTCTGAACCACTGTCTGTCAGCTCAGACACCACCACAGGACATGGGCCAAGCTACCAAAAGTTTGGAGCCCACTTTCTCCTCTAAATGTGAGAGTCAGCCTCCCTCGTTGTGTTCCTTACCAGATGACATGAGGACTGAGTGACAACATGTGCGGCAAAGGGCTTTGTAATATGCAAGTTAGGGCTCAAGATGTGTGTGTGCTGGTGGTAGTAGTAGGGGTTACGCCCTTCAACATACTGCTCCCAGTAGGTCACCAAGTGTCCCTGTCAGGTTGTCTGGCTCACTGTGATCCCAAGGTGAGTGAGAACAGAGGCAATGATTAGAAAAAAATCTCATAAGATGTGAAGGTGTTAAACCTCAGCCTATGACCCCCAGATGAACCCATCTTTAGCTGCGTGCTGAGGCCTCTGATTGCCAGTGACCAAAGATGGTGCAGGGAAAGCAAGGTGGTGCACAGCCTGGACTGAGTGGACCAGGGGAGGTGGCAGGGGATAGGTCACTCGGGTGTCTTGATGAGGGGCCCAATGGCCCAAACTCTCAGGCAGGTGGGCATCACTGCCCACCGGCTGCTGAGGCTGGCGGCCGGGAACACACTGGGAATGGGGAAAGCTGTGGGTCTCCAGGTGACTCTGTGCAGACGAGAGGGAAGGATGCCCATCACCGGATCTGTAGGCAGGACAGGACCCAGCAGAGCTGCCTGTCGATTCCAAGGCAGGAAAGCAAGCTCCCTAAGGCCCCGGCTCCCCGTGATTTATGGGGGCCATAATGTCTCAACCTGCACCAAACCTGTGTTTAGAAACTGAAAGCAAGGGTAGGCCTGGGTCTCAGAGCATGTGCACAAGCGGCATCTACTGTGTTGCTGCTGGCAGAGCATCCCCCAGAGACCCCGAGGTGGGGAGCCCAGGTGTGCACTGGAGCCTGAGGGAACTTGAGAACTGTCTCTCTCTGACAGGGTGCCTGTGCTTTGACCTGCTTCTGGAACCAGTGCCTGTGAAGATAAAAGGGCACCTGCACATCAAGGGAAGAATTTCCAACCAGAGTTCCCTCTGGAACCAGGGTGGAGCCTTGGGAAGCAACAGAAAATAAAACCTAAGGCTGGACCCAGAAGCCATCCAGGGGGAGCAGCGGGGTAGCAAACACTCAGGGAGACCAGATGCCTGCCTGCGCAGACCTTTCCAGACTGTGGCTCCTGAGCTGGCACCCCTCTTGTTCACTGCTTCTCCTCAGCCCCAGCACAGTGCCTGATGTTTAGCACACGTTCACTCAATAACTGACGATGCCTGAAATCCACATTTTCAGTCCCACACCAGTTTCTATGTGCCACGTGAAAAATGCCGACGGGGATGCAGAGATAACAAAATGGGAGACGATTAGAGTGAATAAGTCCTCAGGCCACGGGATTTAGGTTCTGCTTCCCCCACTTAATGGTCTCTGCAACCCCACAGATGAGAAGGTCGGTCATGATGGGTCCTACCCCTCTAGGTTGTGATCACTGCTGAGTTCATTAATAGGCAGTCTTTCACAATCCTGCACAGGGTATATGTCCAATAAATGCTGGCTCTTTTTTTTTTTTTTTTTTTTTTGGTACGCGGGCCTCTCACTATTGTGGCCTCTCCCGTTGTGGAGCACAGGCTCCAGACACACAGGCCCAGCGGCCATGGCTCATGGGCCCAGCCACTCCGTGGCATGTGGGATCTTCCCGGACCAGGGCACGAACCTGTGTCCACTGCATCGGCAGGTGGACTCTCAACCACTGCGCCACCAGGGAAGTCCCGCTCTTGATATTTTTAAATTGAGCCATGAAATATATAAAATTTTATATAAAATAGAATGCATAGATCTTAAGTGTTTCATTTGATGAGTTTTGGCAATATAAACCTGTATAAACTGTATAAACCTATGTAGCCATCATGTAAGACAAGGTATAGATATGAGACAATTCCAATCACCCCAGAAAGGTCTCTCATACTCCTTTCCAGGCAATTTCTGTCTCCCTGCTCCCAGGGGCAACCATTTTCTGATTTCCATCATCTTAGACGACCTTTGCTCATTCTAGTACTTCATATAAATGGAATCATATAGTATGTTCCCTGGACTTATTCTTCTATGTCTATGGTTTTTTTGCTCAGGATAATGTTTTTGAGGCTCATCCATGTTGTTGGAGGTGTTAGTAGTTTGCTGGGTTTTATTGGTGTGTAGTATTCCATTGTATGAATATATCACTTTTTAAAAAATCTATTCTTCTGTTGATGAACACTTGGTTTATTTCCAGTTTAGGGCTATTATAATAAAGTCTATTATAAACACTCCTGTACAAATCTCCATGTGAACATATGTTTTCACTTCTCTTGGGTAAACAGTTAGGAGTGAAATCACTGGGTCACAGAATAGATATATTGTTGGAGGGCAGAGGGAACAAACATCTCCCACAGAACTGAGACGGGACCTTGAGACCAAAAAACAAGGCAGGCAGCTCCATGTAGTGAATGGGTTAGTTTAACGCACCCAACAGAGCGGGATCGGGCAGACAGCCATCCAGCAGCATTCGCAGCTGCACTCCACACTGCCAAGGGGCCACTGGGACAAATTTATAGTTAATCGATGGTATGGGGGTAGGTGCCATACACGTACACTCCTACGTCAAGATTTATGAACAGGTAGCTAGTCTCGTGGGCATCTACACGTACACTCCTACGTCAAGATTTATGAACAGGTAGCTAGTCTCGTGGGCACCGGGAATAGGCCAGGGAAGGTCTTCATCATTGTTTGGAGACTAACAGAGCATAGAGGCCGCCCAGACCTAACGATCATTAAACAATATTAACTGCAAAGCCCTTGATGACAGAGAAGAGATTTACATAGTACAGCCCTGGGTATGGTCAGTGGAAGGATAGGAGGAAACAAACAGGCCCAAGATGGTGTCAGTCATGCTAACAGACATACATGTATGTTTATAAGAAACTGCTAAACCATTTTCCAAAGTGGCTGTATCATTTTAGATTCTCACCAGTAATGTATGAGAGGTCCAGTGGCTCCACACCCTCACTAGCATTTGGTGCAATCAGCCCTTTTTTAATGTTAGCCATTGTATTGGGTGAGAAACAATATCTCAATGTGGTTTCAATTTGCATTTCCCTGATGACTAATGATGCTGAGCATCTTTTCACGTGCTTATTGGCCGTTCGTATATCTTATTTTGTGAGATTTCCGTTCTCAGTTTTAAAATTGGCTTGTTTGTCTTTTTGTTTTGATCTGTAGAAGTCCTTGATATATTCTGAATATAATTCCTTTATCAGCTACGTGTATTTCATATAGTTTCCCTTCTGTGGCTTACCCATTCATTTTCTTAACAGTGTCTTTTGATGATGATAAGCAGAAACTTTTAGCTTTGACAACGAATTCATTATTCTTTCCCTTTATGGTTAGTGCTTTTTGTATCTTGTCTAAAAATCTTTGCTTACACCAAGGCCGTGAAGATAGTCATCTTCTTTTTTTCCTAGAGCTCTTTGAGTCTAGATTTTACATTTAGGTGTATGATCCATCTCCAGTTGTTATTTTTTAAAATAGTTGTATTGATTAGAGCCATAAACACTAAGGGAACACTCTAGATCCTTTAGAAGATCAGACTTCACTTAAGCCTCAGGCTGAAGAGATAATATCAGTTCTAAGAAAAAGCCTTTGTTAGAGTCATGGCTGAATGATCAGAGTCACCACCGACTGACCACGGGCCACAAATGGCTGGCTTAAGAACCACGAGCCAGATAAACAGCTATGTGGACTTCCCCATGTCCACCCAGGGGGCACTGAGCTTCCAACTCCTAACTCAGATAACCACAGTGTGACCTTACAGCAGCCCTGGGAACCATAGCAGGTCCCAGCCCAGGCATTTAGTAGGACCACTAAGGATGCCAGGTGAGCCCTGCCCCCTTGAGTTTGTTCTCAGAGGCCTCCTTGCACTGACGACTTGGAAGATGGCATGGTTTAGCAAGTTCCTCAGGGCTGGGAGGCAGACATTCCTGAAGATGGCAAGGTCTGCTTGCAGCAGATGTCAGAGCCCTCCACACGGCCCGGGGAGAGCCTGGACAGTTAGGGCAGCAGGTCCAGGGGCGGAGTGATACAGGAGCCTGGGTCAGAGGCAGCGGGAGGTCATGAGGGGATGGGCTCCTCATGCAACAATGTGGGGAGGCCCTCAAAGGCTGTGCTGTTAGGAGCAAATGCCTGCAGCCCAGCCTTTGAGAGCCTGCTCCTAGAAGCGCTCGTGACAGCTAGGGCCTGTGAAATGGGTTCTCATCACTTCAGGGATGCACGAGGGATGGCCATCTCTTGGGCCCCGGGAGAAGGCTACTGGGGTATTCTCTCTCGGAAACCCTCAGTGCCCTGCTGTCTCTGCTGGCACACCTGTCATATACCTGGTCTACCCTCCTATTACGTCAGACCCGGCGTTCTTATCACGGTGTTGGCACACGGGATGACAGGGTGCAGCTGGGACTCAAGGAAGGGCAGGGTCCAGCCTGTGGCAAAGGAGGCTTTCCAGTCGCCCATACTCTACTGGTCCAACGTCTCCAAAGAGAGGCAGGGATGTGCCAAGGTCACACAGCTGGTGAGCCATATGGTATAGAGATTTGAGTCTGAATAGTCTGACTTCAGAGTCGCGCCATATCCTGAGGAAACCAATGGATCAAAGGTTTCTGATTGCTCCTTGGTGTCCTGAGCAGCCTGGGGCAGGGCGGCTACCTCAGCAGAACACACGGCCAGCAGGGTTCTTGGTGACCACCGTTTGTGGGAAGTCCCCAAAACCACCACTCACCAAGCCCAAGAAGTCTGGCCCTTGGAGGCCAAGCTGAACCGGCACTGCAGAGGGGGCAGCCTGTGTGTCACCTCCTTCTCAAGGAGTGAAGCATTACCTGAGATGACCTGTGACATCCAGGGTTAATCCAGAACTTAGAGTTTTTAAAAAGCAAAGTTCTTTTCCTCTGGGTCTCCTTAAAAGAGACTCATTTCAGCATCATTTCTAACTCAAATAATTTTGGATGTCAATTGTGTGTCTTTCATGAGCCCAGAAATGTTCATAATTATCCTTTTTTTCCCCCAAAGCCATAATTATAGGTTCGAGTATATGCTGCAGACAAGAAATTTAAATAGTGCTTTTTACACGCTTAGGCATTCTGCTTCTTTCTCTTTTCAAACAAAATTAAAGAGGCCTTTCCATTATCCTCTGTTACCTTTCTCTTCTTCTTGAGGTAGCCACTGGGAGATGAGGCTCCAATTGTCCAGTCCCTCATCCCCAGGTGTCATGTCCCAGTCCCACCTCCCTGCTCTTCCAGGCCACAGTGGCTTCTCCCGTGCTGGCTCAGAGGGGAGGTCCACTGTAAACTGGGACCAGCCCCACACTCCTCAGCACAATGACTGGCAGGAGGTAGGAAGGGTTGGCTAGAGCTGCTCTCCAGCACGGAAGGGCCAGCCTAGCTCTGAGCGAACCTGCAGACCTCCCACAAGTGTGCAGGGAGCTGCCACCCGAATAGGTCCCAGTTGGGGTGGTGTGGCAGACATTCCCTAGATGAGTTTCCTTCTGTGTGAAAACCTGCTCCCCAGAGGTACTCCAGGGCCTGCCCTCATTCCATGGCATGGGTTTGAATTGGCATGCAGATGGAGGGGCCCAGCAGCGATGTGAGGGGGCTGGGGAGACTATGATTCTCCATTCATTCATTCATTCAGCATTCGCTGAGCATCCCTGTCCTCCTGGAATTCACTGCTGCACATCTATCTCTTCATTCACACCTACTCTCTAACTGGCACAGAATTTGTCACAGGGGGTCCAAGAAAAGTGAGACTTAGATCCTCCTCACTCAGAGCTCCTGTACTTCCTGATAGCGCCACCAAATTTGGCATGACTCACGGCCCTACCTTGTCCTCAGCTGGGAGTGGGGAGGAGGGTTCTGCCCCACCCCTCTTTGACTCATCCCCTGCGAGCCCAATCAGTCTGGTCCCTACCTAGTAGCCTTGCTGCTCTGTATTCCCCTAGTACTCCACGGCGTGCCTGGGTATTTCTGCACTGAGCTCGTGCCAGGCACTTTCCATGCACATGCTGCATTCTTGGCTTTTCAAAATTGCCCTTGGGCATAGATATTACTGTTACATCCATTTTATGGTGATGAAACAGGCTCAGAGAGGTCACCTTTGCAGCAGGGCGCAGGGCTCTCATCGGTGCATCTCTTCCCTGGATTTGCTTCAAGTCACGGCAGGTTAGAGAGCCAAGACTTGTATCCTCTTGGGTTAGGATAGGCTGTCTTGGTTAAGAAGGGAGAGATCCTACTCTTGCTGAGTCTTCAGCAAATTCTCTCTTTCCAAAAGACTAAGGCCAGCCTCCCTTGCATCCCAGAGCTGCTGGGAATTTGTTTTCCTTCTAAACTCAGGAGCCCGTGTCCTGGGAAGAAGGTTGGGGCAGGAGCAAAAACATGTGGCCAGAATCAGAGAGAGGCTCCCAGAAGCATCTGTCCCATGGCTGGGGTCCAAGAGGAAACACAGCCACCTCCAGCACAGGCAGCGGGAGGAAGGTGCCAGCACAGCTGCCCTGAGGTGCGAGGCAGGCCGGAGAGAGGCCCCTGTGGGTGGAAGGCAGCTCTCTGTCAGAATCCAGCAGGGGCTGAAGAGAAAGAAGTCACCCAGGCCTGTGCATGCATAGCTTTGGCACATCAGCTTCAGGAAGGTCAGGCTGCTTCCATTCCAGTTCACCACCCTGCAAAGCCAGCGGGGAAAACCCAGGGAAAAAGTAATCCTCTGGTCCTAGGAGACTTAGCAAAGCTCCTTTCATTGTCAAATACTTATTGAGAACATATTCTGTGCTGGGTGCCAGGTCTTGCTCTCAGAGATCTTTTATTCTTGTAGAGAGAGACTGACAATAAGCAAGAAAAAAAAGTCATTAAACATGACAGTTTCAAAGAGAGGTGAATGCTGGGAAGCAGAGAGAGCAGGGCGATGTGCTCAAGAGTGACTGTGAGGGAAGGGAAGGTTACCACTGTGGACAGGGGCTCGGGGAAGGCCTCTCTGTGGAGGGGACCACTGAGTTGGCCCATGAGTGACAAGAAGCAGCCAGCCCTGAAAGTATCGGGGAAGAGAGGTCCAGGCAGAGGGACCAGCTAGCACAACCGCCCTGAGGCCCAGAAAGGCCTGGTGCTTTTGAGATGCAGGAAGATGCAAGTGCAGGGCATGAAGGGTGAGTGGGAGGTGGTAGGGCCAGAGTGGTCAGCTATTCTGGCTGCCAGGTGGATAATGAATTTCCAGAGAGCAGAAGTCAAAGCAGGGAGATGGGAGCTGATAGAATGCTAATCTTAATGTTAATATTTGTAGCCATTTCCCAGAGCCATTTCATATCCCTAAATACCTAAGTAGTGTCCTAACAGGGGAGCTGGTTTCATCTTCATATACCTCAAGGTGAAGACTGTCATTTCTGTTTGACCCTCTGCAGCCCTCCCTCCGTGGAGCCCAAGGCTAGGACTGGGCCTCTTAAAGCCTGTGTGGGCAGACACATCTGTGTAGCTGGCGATTCAATAAAAAATAGTGAATGCAGCACACTGGCCGCCCAGGGGACTGGTGTATTTCATCCAGGAGCCAAGAGTCTCTTGCAAAGTCTCTCCCTGTCTCCGTGCAAGCCCTCCCGTGGTCCTGCCCACTGTTGTGGCTGCCTGGCTTCCTGTGAGATGCTGCCGGGAAACAGACACCCTGTAGGGCTGCCAAGGTGAGCGGGTGGCCTGGAGCTCGCCAGTCACACCTTCCTCATTGCCTTTCAAGTGTGTCTCCTAAAGCATTTGGCGAGGAAATGCTCTTTCTCTAGAATATTCCATCCCACTAACCCCAGAAGCCTGTGGAACAAAGGGTCCAGAGGCTTATCTGGGAGCTGGGGAGGCCCATCTCCTCACATGCACTCTCCACTCTGTTAGTTAGAGCCAGGCACGAGGAGGAGAGGAGGAGGAGAGGAGGAGGACGGTGCCGGCCTCACTCAGGCTACGAATGCAGTTGCGTCCTGATAGCCTCCTTTCCTTTTCTCTCAACCCTCTTCCTGTCTCACATGGCAGGTGCTCAGAGGATGCCTTACAGCCAGGATGGTGGCAATGTCTCCCTTGAATCCCCATTCCATTCGCTTGGCAGTGGCTACTTTGGGAATAGTGTAAACAGGGCTTCAGACCATGTCTTGGTTCAAGAGGAAATAGTGAAGGGATAGATTATAGATGTCTGCCCTGAGCACAGGAGAAGGTTGTGGAGGTACGCATGCCTTTTATTTGCTAATACTATCACAGGCTGGCAAGTTTGGAGATGTCAGAAAGAGACCTAGCATACAACCGCATTTTCCTTTTCTTTGTAGCTGAGCATTTTGAAACTGCTGCATCACCTGGCACAACTAGTCCCAATATTCCAATCAGCTTATGTCAATGTGGGGCTCACAGGACAGTCCCTACCAAGGAGAATTGCGCAGCACCACCCAAGCGTGATCCATTCCTTTCCTTAACTTGACTCAAAATTCCCTAATTATATGGCGACGAAAACAGGTTTCAAGCCCAGAATCCTCTTGGGCAGGCATTCTTCACAGTTGACTATGAAGCCTTAGACCCCTGCTAATATACCAAGCTAAATGGTAGGGGTTTTAATCAAATATAAATTTAAAGAAAGTTTAACATTAAACAAACTATGAACATTTCAAACTATTAAAGTTCTACTCACAAATCAAATGAGGAAAAGTACATTGAAGGAAGGAATCAATGAAAACTCATGCCAAAGACGTACACTTCTAAAATTTAAGATGACTTATTTGGTTTGAGCTTTTAATTTGATCTTAGCTGCTATTAAGGTTCACTTTCAAAAGAAGAAAATGTAAAGGTATTTAGAAAGGAACTTTCCTCTTTGGGCCTTCCGTTCTAATCCAAATCCTGAAGACAGGCCAGATCAGATCTAACTCCATTAGAAAACAAACACATCTTTGAGTTGAGTGGCAGGTTTAATTGGCATCACATTCCATTTTAATTGCTAGATTATTAGCAGAGACAGCATCTCTGTGAATGACTGCACTGCATGTAAATTTGGACTAAGATGCTCTGCTATGTCACTTTTTCCTAAGGGGTTAAAACATGCACACAAGGCTGGCTCCTCTCCGCTCTCAGAGGTGGCAGGTGGCAGTGGCTCTTTGTCCCTTAGCTTCTCCTCTGGGGCACTTTTTCATGCAAATAACCCTCTGAAAGGACAAAGTGGGATAGACACTAAAACATTAAAACAGCCTCCTTTACACATCCATCCAAGGTTGTCCATTTCTCCACCTGCTTGACAGACTCTCCAAAATACGTTTGATCAGAAAACTGATAAAACCATTCTCAGGGCAGTGCACTTCACTCTCCAAGGAGCACCGGCTCTCCTTCCTGGCTGCCCTGAAATGGGACCCACTTTTGGACAAAAAACTAACATGAGCTACTGTCCACCTCTTCTCCGAAGATATGTTAGCTTGAGTGACACGATGTGAGTAGATCTTGGGTAGGACTCGGGAATCCTCTGAGCCCTCTGGGCTGCTAAAGCAGCCACATTGATCAAGAGAGCAGTAAATAGGCTGCACAGCTGAGCGGCAACCTTGTCCAGGCCCTGCTCTGTGCCCAGCACTCACCTGCTTACTCTCAGCTAACCCTCGCACCGCCCCAGGTGGTGGGAATTCAGTGATTCCCATTTGACAGCTATGGAGGTGGAGTTTGCACCCAACACCTTTGGTTTTATCATTTTGCAAAATTGTTGGGCAGGAAATAAGTACTCTTGAAAAAAAGATCAGGGTCATTTACGGGGTGACCAATTTGGTCACCAAGGGTACCTGGGACTTTTCCAGTTTTAGCACTGACCAAAGTTCTGTGACCAGGACACCCCTCAGTCCTGGGAAAACCAGGATGGTTGGTCAGCCTATTTCTAAACGCCCAAGGAGCACACACGAGATGCCTGGAGCAATGCCTTCCACCTCCAGGGAAGCTACTGAAACGCGACTGGGCCTCCTGGAGAGCTGACTTGCTTGCACTCCCCTCTTCCTCTGCAGCAAGACAAAGGACCGGACGGGTCCTTGCCTGCCTTTTATCACCCTGCCCCAAGTGAAGAGCCCTCCCCCTCCGGCACTGCTGTTTAAGAGCCAGAGCCTCTGAGTAACAGGAATATCTGTGAGTAAAATTTGTGATTTGTGTTTCCAGTGGACTCAACCTTTTAACCCTGGGAGCACTTAATTGCCTTTTCCAGGTTTTGCTTTAATAACCAGCCTGACTCTTGCCAATTTTGGCTGAATTGAGAAGCACTGAATGTGTAACTGGAAATGGAAAGCTCATTACTTGATACCTGACGTAGCTTGTGCCAAATCCTTAATTCATTAAATTCATTCATTGTGGCATCTTTTCCTAAATGATAGCGATTTCCTTCATAGGTAAAAACTTCCAAACTCAGGGAGTATCCTCAAAGCTGAACTTTTATAAAAATGCCTTCCCATAAGACACACTTAGGGGGAACTCCTGACCATAAATTACAGGACAGCTTTGGAATTCTTGGTCTCTCCCAGAGGAGTTCAGTCCTTCTGCTGAGGGCTCCCGGGCCCTATACTCCACCTTCCAAAGTAAGCATGGAGTAAGGTGCAGACATCTGGTTCCTGTTTCTGGATTCAGAATTGATCTGCTGGATGATTCCTGGCAAGTCACTTAACCTCTCTGAGCTTAAATTTCCCTAATTCTGGCTGACCAGACACCTCTCATGGGGAGGGGGCTGGTGGCCAGTTAATGAGCAGGTGTTTTAGGGAGAGGGGTGGGGGACTAAGCCGATGGCACAGCAGAAGCAAATTCCAATGAAAAGAGTGGACCGGTGGGGGGCAGGAGACAGAAGGGGTTGAGAATCACAGCACAGCAGTAGCTAAATTCTGAAACACACAAGTGTCTTGAAGCAAGGAAAAAGTTATTTCTAGAGTCATCCATAGTTTATTCTAAGACAATCAAATCTCCTTGCGCAATTTCAGACCAAGTCTCACTGGTGCTCTAAGGCCCCTCTGGAGCACACTTGTCTCCACAGACTCTTCCTCAGTTCACTTTGGCTCATGCTGGCTTTGTGCTTTCCTGAAGGTTCCACAGTTCTGTGGGATTCCTGTTCCTCCCTGATGTCTTAAAGCGTTCATACACTGATGCTCCCGCAAGCCACAGCTTGACAAATCTTATCACATTCAATTCTCTCTCACATCACCTTTGAAATCTAGTGTTATCATCCCCGTTTTGCAGATAAAGAAACTGAGACACAAGGAGGTTTAGCAACTTTTAGGGTAACCAATTCATCCTGGTTTGTCCAGGTCTTTCCTGGTTTTAGCACTGAATGTCCCTTCTCCTGGGAATCCCCTCACTCCCAGGCAAATGGAGACAGTTGGTCACCCAGGTTGAATGCAAGTGCCAAACTGGCTCAAAGGAATGCTTCTTGCTCCTCTCCCTACCCCCTCCTCAGCCGAAGTCCCCAACAGACAGAGTCCCCAAGACAGCAGCCAGGTCTTAAACCTTTGTTGTTTAAGAGAACCCAGAATAGAGTGGGACTGGGTTAACATGAACCAATTTGAATAAAATCATGCCTTCGCTTTCATGCAGGAAGATCAGTTTTCCTTTAATGACAAAACTGGGCTACACTAATAAGCTATTTTAGGGAAATGCCTTGCACTATTCAGCATTACAGAGAGCAGCCACTTTGGAGCTTCTCTCTCCTCTCTTCTTATGTACAGGGAGATGAGTCAGCACCATGGAGTCTTAGGACCTTCGGATTTTTAAGTAAGAGCCACCTGCCGTCCTTACTCTGTGTGGGTCCAGATGTGCTAACGCCTACAGCAGAACTTCGAAAAGGCACCTCTGTTGGCATAGGACTCTGCGATACAAGGTTTAAGCTCTCACATTTACCTCTCAAGGCCCTCTTTCAGACACGTGTTCAACAATGTAGGTATGCTGTCACCAGATGATAGTACTGCCTCACTTGGGACAATCCGAATGAGCATAAACCTTGGTTGACCCATTCTCCGATTCCCTCCCATAACCATGTGCCGCAGAGGAAGGGTCTATCACATGGGGAGGCACAACAGCTACCCTAGGTTTCAGGGGTTACGATTAAGAGGGTGCCTGTAGATTCCCTCCTGAGACGTGAGTGGGGCAAGAAGGAATGATGGCATATCTAGGAGGCTCTGGAACACCCAACTCCTTGCTGCCAGAGGCCAGAGGACTAGCATTTGGCTCCTCCCCTTGACTTAATGCAGATCACTTATCAGAGCTAGCAAAGCATAGTGGGTTAGGGGAACAGACTCTGGAGTTGGACAGACTTACTAGCTGTGTGACCTTGATCTTATGTATTAATCCCTCTGAGTCTCAGTTTCCTCATCTGTAAAGTAGAGGTAATAATAGATCTTATAAGATTGTTGTAAGGATGCACTGAGAAATGTGTGCAAAGTGTTGAAACCCAGTAAGCATTCAGAGAGTGATGGCCGTTGTTATAATCTGATCCTATGGGTAGCCATGGTCCCATCAATGCCCATTGACACTGATCCCCAGTGAGGACTCAGCCAGGCTCAGGTGGGGGCAGCTGGTGGTGAAAACATCCACCCACAGTCCCACCTACCCCTCATCTCCCTGCACCGGTGACAGACACACTGCTGCTCAATAAACTCATGCTTGCCCACCGACAAGGGCAGACTGCTTTCCCAATGAATCCTATTGCATGGGTAAGTGTTTGCTTTTCATGCAGAGGGCTGGCATCTTAGCCTTTGTTTTCAGCATGTTTACAATGAACCTGAATTTTAAAATCAATATTCACTGGATAACAATCTCCACGTTCCCTCACGGAATCAGTTATTGAGCAATTTCTTTCCATTGTTATTGTTATTTTCTAAAGCTGAAACAGACTGTTCCATGGCACACTTCTTCGGTGTTGCTGAGCCTCTCCACACATACTCTCACAGCCCTAACTAAATACAATGACCACCTTGGTTGTTAAGTCATAATCTCCTACAGGAATACCTGTATTATCTAGAGACCGGACCCCCAGCAAGGTCAACCTTTCAACTCTGTCCACAAAAGCTATAAAAAAGGCCTGAGAGAAGTCAGTAGTTATCGAGACGCTCACGTACAGCAAGAGACACACTCAGGACAAAGGGAAACACAAGAAGGACAATGAAACGGGAGAGGAGAAGTACCATTAATAAAAGCAGAGCAGTTAGAGGCCACTGCCTGCAGGGCCAAGCAGCCCTGAGTACTGCAGTAGCCCCTAAAAACATTACTGAATCCAAGAAACCAGGAAAATAATGTCTGTTTATAATGACCACCCCAAGTCTTCACGAAATTGGTAACTTGTGTCTAAGGTGTGCTGTTTACTAAGAAGGGAAGGAAACATATTTTTATAAAAAGTGACATAAAAAAATAAGACTTGTCCAAAATTGACTTGAAGGAAATTACAAGAGAAGGATTTTTTAAATAACACACTGTTGGAAAAATAAAATGTATATTTAAATACCAAACCTCAGGTATATAGAAACCTAACTCATCTGCAATACCATGTTCCTCAAGTTGGTAATAAATGAAGCATTTTCCGTGTATAAATACTGCAATTCTAAGTGCTACCATAAAATCTTTGAAGATTAATCTTTTGATAGATTATGACTGGCTTTTATAGAAAAACATAAGTGATTTTCGAAGCCTCTAGGTGGTAAAGTGCTCACCTTCTCACTCAGTCTGTATGTAACTTTTGAAGAGTAAATAAGGCTCTTTAATGTCAGTCATTCTTCCTAGTTCCCCGCGGGCTCTCTACTGACAGAGTAAGGATACTGAGACTCAGGTTCACACACTTTGGGTTTGGAGAGCCTGGGTGAGCAAAGCCAGTCAGTCATGCCTTCTTAGTGGATTTTTAAAAAGGTATCATGGCTTGGGTTCTGCTGAGAAGAGGTCGTTCTTGTCAGGCTTCTACTGCTCTGTCAAATACCTTTCTTTTCCCTTTGAAAGTCAGTGCCTTCAGAAATAAAGTCCTTCCCAGAGTGTCAGATGACACCCCAGGCAGCTCATCTAAACATCCACCTATCTATCCATCCATCCGACCATCCATCCATCCATCCATCCATCCATCCATGTACAGATGAGGAATTGAACCTCAGAGAGGCTAATAACAAGATGACATGGTTATTTAGTGACAAAGGGAAGCTGTGAACCCAGGTCTGTCCAACCCCAGTGGCTATGAAAATAAAAAGAAAAAACCATGAGAAGCTTCACCCAAGTTCAGCTCACTCTGTCCTCATATGGACCAAGTCACAGAACATGTTACAGCTCCAGGGGCAGTCACCTGAGACACAGAAGATGGGAGATAGGTGGGATTGCACTACACCAAGCCCAGGTGGAAAATCCCCAGGGAAACTGCAGAACCTACTGTGTTGCCAAAGTAGGGCCCTCACCACTGAAGGTAGAAGAGCTGGGACTGGCTTCATCCTCAGCGGTGGATGGAAAAACATAGGCCGTACACAGAGATGTCATAGAAGGTACTCATTAAAAGGTCCCTAAACGTAGAACACTTTCTGTGTCTGCCTAAGTTAAAGGATGAACTTGTCAATTTATATTACAGAGGTCTACCTTTCATAGTATTATAAAGAGTTTCTAGAAATCAACAAGAAAATGGCCAAGAACTAAATCAAATGCAGCCTACAATCAAAAAGTTTGCAGAAAAGGTGATACAAATTGATTTTAAATGTAACAAAAAGATACTTAATGTCACTCATTGAAAAAAAAAAAAGAAACACAAACTGAAACTACCATAAGGTACCATTTTTAACTTTTCAGATTGGGAAAAGTAAAGAAGTTTAATAACATAGTGTTGGTAAGACTGGGGGAAACAGACAATCTCATACATTGCTGGTGGGAGTGCAAACTGATATAGCCTCAATGGATGGCACTAGATAGTATCTTCCAAAAATAAAACTATATATTCTTGGGCCCTGCAATTTGACCATAGGATATATTTGCACATGAATGAAGAGAGAAACCTACATTGCAGAACTGGATGTAATTGTGAAAGTCCGCGAACAAAATAAATGTCCATCAATGGAGAACTTAATAAATTATGCTACACCCACACTAAGGAACACTCTGCAGCCATTAAAAAGGGAATAAGGAGGCTGTTTATGTACTGATGTGAAACAATCTTCAAGATCTACTGTAAGGTGAAAAAAGGTAAGGAACAGAGCAATGTGCATCATATGCTCCTGAAGTGGATGCTGGCCTGGGCCCACCTGGATTCCCCAGCGGCCGCAAGTGTTAGAGGGACCCCAAATCTGTCTCCATGGGCTGCTCAGGCCATAAGAGAGCTGCCTCACCAAAGATTATGTCCATAATCAGAGACTGATCAAAGCCCTGTTCCTTTTCCCCCAAATTGGGATAACTCTGAAGGGCCATCCTGGCTCCAGAGCTCTCCAAGGGTCTGGCTGAGGTCTCTGTTGTGATTACAGTTAGAATCCCTCCCTCTGATCAGTCCCACTTCCTTCTCTCCCTCACAGATGTGGGTCCCAAGCACACTCCCAAGTAAACTTCCTACCCTGCGGAATCCCCTCTCAGAGTCTATTTCCTTAGAACCAACCTACTACTGCTACCACTGGTCGGGGGGAAAAAGGCGGGGCTGTGGAGAGGTAACAAAAGGATTACTCATTTACATACTTGCTCTACTGTGCAAAAATGCTTCTAGAAGGACACGTAAGAATCTGCAATAGTGGTTAACTGTGAGAAGGAGAACTAGATGGTGGGGGGTCAGGAGAAGAAGGAAGATTTTCCATGGCTTTCCCTTTCAGCGTTTTTAGAATTTGTATTACGAGCATGTGTTATCTATTGACAAGATAAATAAACAAAGCAGCCATGCCTTTAAAAAGTGAAGGCAGAGGATGTTTAAGAAAGCCAAACAGGTCTCTTCCAGCCGTCAGATAACTGCCAGCATCCAGCATGAAGTCTCAGCCAGGATGACATCCTAGGTCACCACACTGAAACCAGAGAGTTCAAGGTTACCCTCTGGTCCGCTGACATTGCAGGGAGGATGTTACTTCTTTTCCATTTCAAAACCCTTGGAGACATCCTGGAGCCAAGCCAGGCTGTGCAGGAGAGATGATTCCTTCAGGGCATCCCTACTGTGTGCTCCACAGGGCTGATTCCAAAGCACAGGCATCACCGAGGAAACTCGGGCCTTTGGTGCTATCCCGAATTGTCGTTACAGAGGACTGGAAAGTACAGGGTAATACGTGTTCTCTGGTCAGGAACAATTTGATGGTGACAGGGCTGACCTTCCACCAGGCCCATTTCTGGGAAGACATGGAACTCCTGGCCTCGCCCTGCCTTGGCGCTGCTGACCACCCAGCTCTTTGACACATACTTGGGGGGGGCGGTGCTTTTCCTGATGCTCCCTCCAAACGGAACTTCTGCCTCCACAGCTAGCCAAGCCCTTGCTTTTAGAAATTTCTTCCTGATCCCATTTATGAATATAGAACTAAACATTCCAAGAGAGATCAGAGGCGATGTTCTAAATAACAGCTAAGTCAACAAGAATGCCAGTTGGCAGAAGGGGAGATTGGGAGTGGAGGTACTTCCCAGCCCTTGCAGATCCTGGGGGACCAGTAAACATATGATGCCAACAATTCTGGTCCTAATCACACCATAAATGCCTTTATGAGGCTTGACTCTCCTCCATACACCAGATCTCTCCTCATTCCCAGACGTTTCTGCACCACTGCCCTTGCCCCACCCATTCCTTGGCCAATACTGATTAAACACACAGTATTTTCCCTATTTTCACTCTGTTGGCAGCAATGTGCATTAGCAGGAGGCATGGTCTGGGCAGCAGAGGGTTGAGATTGATGCTGCCAAGTGGATGTAGTGTTAACAGTGGAAAGTCATCTGGTCAGCCCTTCAGAGGCTTCTCCAGCGGGACTGCAGATCTTAGAAACAGCCACAGCCCTCCAGTGACATGAATCCCTTCTACTCTCTCCCATTTAGCCATCGAATGACTTCTAAGGAGAAGGCTTGGTAAATGATGATTAGTAATAACCATAATAACAATCCAGATATGTTGTCCCTCCCCCATGAAATACTGGTAGTATAACATTTTAAAAACTACAACAGACGACACCAGTGTAAGGTATTGTTCTCACCCCCTAGATTAGATAAATACATGTTGTTCATTTTTAGAGACACTTGCCTGGCCATTTGGGGAACGTGGTTTATATTTGCCATTGGTCCCACCTCTGGTCTCTCAGGGATTGATAGCTGGAAGCCCATCTCAGTAGCCTTTCTTCCTCTTGTTTGTCTTACCCCAAAGGAATGTGATTGGTGTATATCCCACAAGAATGCCCTGCACACAAACAAAACATTTTATGGATTTGCTGATTCTCCCCAGTCCTTCAAGTAAAGACACATGTATACACACATCTGTACACATATACATTTATATAGAAAGTGTGCAAGTTGCATACTTTAAATATGTATAATTTATTGTGTATCAATTCTACTTCAATAAAGCTATAAATAATAATAAATAACTTTTGCAAGAACTATGAAAAAAGAAATGGTGAGGTCAGGTGTCCATTCCCAGAACACCCAGCCAGGCTCTGCCTGCCCAACCTCACTGTCCTGTATGCCTCCACCCCCACTGGGCCATAGCTGGTCTTACTGGTCAGCAGCTGGAGCTGTGGCCTTGACACCCAAGAACCTGACACCCAAGCTGAGACCATGGGTTTGAGCCGCAACAGTCACAGTCCCACACTCGGGTGGGGAGACTTTCTTCCTGCCATTTAACCTGCTTGGTGATGGACTAATGGTAAGAAATAAATACAAGGGAAGGCCCATGGGGTGTCTCAGGTGCCGATGACAGCTGCACAAAAGCCTGCTGTGGTTATGAGAAGTTCAATGTGGTCAGCGCCTCACTTGCTCATTTCAGGCCCAAAGCCCACATTACCTCCTTTTATAAGCTTTAATATCCTTCGGAAACGCTCTCCCTTTACTTTCTCCATCTCTTCCCTGGAACATCTCCAGAGGGGTCTGTGATTGGGTTGCATACAAGTGTCCACCCTTGCAACTTCCTTTCAGTGATAAATCACCTCTCACACACTCACTTTTTCCTTCTCATTGTTCTTCGGTATTAATAGCCCCAAATCCTGGGACCATTTGAGAACTGTTCCAGTTTTGGTTGGAAAATCAATTTGGAAGCTAACGGTTGGCTTTGCTTAGACTTCCAATCCTTCTGAGAAGGTCAGCTCCTACAAACCGGCCATACCAGGGATGGGGGGCCTGGCCTGGTGAACTTTGCCATTTTTAAAGTCTCACCATTTTCTCTTGAAATGTTAGATACCTTGGTCTCAGTGTTTTTCATTCAAGTCTGCCTCTCAAATTAAAAAGTTAATTCTGGAGAGGAATGAAAAAAACCTAATGCTTTCTGTGTGTGATCTGGTAGATAATTTTAAAAGTATATAGTTCATTTCAGGATAGGTCAACGTCTATTATGAAAGCAGAAGAATAAATATGAAATCCAGTTGTGTTTGTTAAAAGGCTCTGATACTCTACTCAATTTGGGGAAACATCATTCTAGATAAGTTCTGCTTCCTCCATAGGCTGCTGACCTTCTGCAGGGAAATGAGAAAGTATCAGAACTCATCAAATGCTAAGGGGGTAGGGCTCCCCACCAGATCGGAGCAGGGATCCTCTGCCAGTTAAGGGGTCTGCCCCCCACATCAGACAGCTGGAATACATATTCAGGGATAAAGGAAACAACATTGGTTGGGTAAAATTGGGAAGAGAGAAGAGGAGCCCTTCACACATAGCACATTAAGCAGTCTGCACCCCAAATCAGAGTAGGACACAAAACTGATGACGCTCAGTCCTAAAGGCTGACGCCGAGCCAGGAGAGACTCAGCCAAGGGCACAGCAATCGGGAGGCAGGTCTTCTAGAGAGGGGAGGCGGGGCACAGTGACCACAAGCCTCTCGCCTTCAGAGCTGGGCCTGCCTGAACACACCTTTGAGCCGCAAGCTTGAGCACAAGCTTGAAAGGCATTCCTTTTCCTTTCTCTAGCTCCTTCAGCCTTTATCCTGCCCCCTGATATTAGAGTCGGGCTTTTCACCTTTCCCCACACAGCTGGTTAGTGGCTAGCCTGCGGGCACCCACTTCATGTGCCCCCTGACTGACCCCCAAGCCAGTACACTGTGCCATGGCCTCAGGCCCCCACCCCACAGACAAGGGTGGGGCTCAGGTGCGGCAGGGATGAATGATTTATTTAGGAGCTTCTCCCTAAAGCTCCCTTTCAGAGATATCATCAACATTTCAAGAGGCTGATAAAGTCTCCTGCATCTGGGGAGGGAGGTTATTAATCTATTCATTAGCGTGAGACAATCACTCTTTTGAACCTGATATGTCTAATTGTGGAAAAGAACAAAGCCTCATAATTACAGACAGAGACAAGCAAAGAGCATCTGCTCCCATGACGTCAGGACTTCTTCCAGGCTCACAAAGCACTGGAGTGCTCCCTCCTGCCTCCACCAAGTAGGATGTTGGTTGGGGCAACATGATGATAATAAGAAGCCACCATCTACTGAGTCTTGCTATGTCCTGCAGGCCATACAAAGCATCGCACAGGCACTATCTGACCTAATTCTCACAACAACACTAAAAAGAATGGAGTATTTTTATCTCCAACCTACAAATGAGGGAAATGAGGCTCAGAATGACTAAGTGATTTGCCTAGAGCAATTCAGCCAGTAAAGAGCAGAGCAGGCCTCTATCCTGGTCCCTGGTTCCCAAGCCCATGCTCCTTTCCACTGCTCTGTGTCCATCCCTCATGGAACTGCAGAAGAGCTCACACAGTGCGTCGTTTGCCCCATGTTCCCAAGAGAGGGTCCAGATCTGCGCTGAGTGACATGGGGTGCTGCAGGCCGGCCAGTCAACAAGAACCCAGAAAGGCTGGCCTGGTTGACGTTACCAAAGCTGACACTCAAATCCAGGTCCACTGCCCTGAAATTCAGCAGGGCTTGTAAAATTTGTCTCCAAGGGTGTGGATGAAAAATGTTGCCTGCGGTATCAGTAGACAAAAGATGTTGCAGTCATCAAGCCAGCAGCCACTGAGGCCACTGCGGCCACCCCCAACTGTGTACCCTGAGGTGACTCAGGATGGGAAAGAATAGGACTGTGGCCCTAGAGAGCAAGGTACATATTAAAGTAATGATTGCTATGAGCCCCGACTCTTGCATCTTCCCATACATAGAAAAGCGCTAAATTCATTAACTTGAGATGTCTGGTTTTCTTTAATTAATCGTAATCTTTTGATGTTCCGACTACCTGGTTTTTGTTGCAAAACTCTATCTATCCAGGCCCCTCCCTTACTTCTTTGGTAAGAGCTGAGAGGCTGTCTTCTGGGCTAAAGCTCTCAGTTTTGTCCGCCAAATAAAACATAATTCTCAACTTTTAGGTTGTGCTTTTTTTTTCAGTCGACAAAGGCATCTACACCAGTTTACGAACAAACTCCCAGATCTTTGATCTTTGAAATGCTGGGACATCATTCTGATCATCGTGGGGAGGTCAGCAAAGTACCCATGCTGCAAAGTACCCTGTTTATGGGTGAGAAGTCCCTCTCTGCTGGGCTCGCACTCACCCCTGTGGAGCCTGAAAAACACTAATCCTGAAGAAGAGTTAGTGGTGTGGGTCTCTGAGCTCAAGCATATCACACAGCCTCCCCAGCGCAGATCGGGGAGGACTTGCATTGCCATCCTTCACCCTGGGCCTCCAGGGCCCATAGCTCAAGACAGGCCTAGAACAGTGCACTTGCCTAGATACATGAGGCTGTCCACTGAGAGCTCCGAGCCTGCTCTGCCCACAGCCAGAGGACCAAAGAATTAATGCCCTTAGAAGTGGCCCTCAGGACTTCCCTGGCGGTCCAGTGGTTAAGACTTCACCTTCCAACGCAGGGGGTGCAGGTTCAATCCCTGGTCGGGTAGCTAAGATCCCACGGGTAGCTAAGATTCCACGTGCCTCGGGTCAAAAAATCAAAACATAAAACAGAAATAATATTGTAGCAAATTCAATAAAGACTTTAAAAATGGTCCACATTAAAAAAAAAGAAAAAGTGGCCCTCAGCTAATGACAGGTAGTAAAAAGCATGGTAACAAGGATCTCAGCTTCCTCACCACTCAGGTAGGATGGCTTTGAAGTGGGTCTGCACTATCTCACGTAGTGTCCCACTGAGACTGACATCCAGTTGCCCACAGGGGGAACTTCTCAGGTTATGTACCATGACTTGGTGACCTTCCCTTTGCTTCCCTTTGCTTCCTTTAGCTTCCCTTCACTTCCCTTCGCTTCTCTTCCCTTCCCTTCCCTTCCCTTGCCTTGCCTTCCCTTCCCTCTGTCTCACATCACTACTCCCAACCAGCGCCTCCTGGGATCACCTCCCAATAAACTACTTGCATTCAAATCCTCATTTCAGGGTCAGCTTCTGGGAGAACCCAATCCAGCCCCTATCCAGAAGTGTCCTCGCCCCCTCCAGCCCCCAAAGAATCTCCTTTAGGCCTCTCTTCTCAGAATGCACCACAGATGTTGAGTGCTCAGGCTATGGAGAAGATGGGCCTGGATTTGGATCTCGGGAAGGTTCCTTACAGGTTGTGTGATCCTGGGCACATTAGCCAGCCTCTCACATCCTCGGTTTTCTCAAGGGTATATGATGACAAGGGCACTGACATCACAGAATGGGTGTGCTATGTGTGCAGGACGAGAACTGAGCACTGTGCCCAGCACACACTGACCACTCACCACAGGGGAGCTGCCATTATCATCAGCATCATAATTATCACTGTCATTATTTTCTTTTATATTAGAATAAGCCAAGCACTTGTCTTCCCTTCATCACTTCCTTGAGGTCACAGACCATGAGTATTTCATTTCTGCTTCATCAATTTCAGCACAAAGTTGATGCCCATTACATACCTGTTGCATTAAACCGCTTTGTTTAATCTCTGCATTACCTATTTCTGGGTGAAAGCAAGGGAGGCATGCTAATTACCCTGAGTTTCAGGCTCAGGGAACAGAGCCCTAAAGCGCCTCCTATCCCACTGACTTTTTCAGCCCTTGTTTGCTGCTCTGCGTGAGCCCTGGGCTGGAGGATGCAGCTATGAGTTATCTTCTGGGCTATGATTTCATCTTCATACATTAGAAAAGTTGGAGTCAGTCTCACAAGACAGCAAGTGCCTCAAGGACAACATCTATGTTTATCCACGTCCATGTTCCTCTATGCTAGGCCCACAGTAGGTGTTCCATAAATGTTTGCCAATTGACTAAAATCATCTGAGTGTTGCAAACAGCACCAAGTGGCTGCTATGTGGACTCACTTCACCGACAGCTGGATGCAGCCAGAGCTGGACTCGGTTGATTTTTTCTTTTTTTTTTTTTTTGATGTGGACCATTTTTAAAGTCTTTATTGAGTTTGTTACAATATTGCTTCTGGTTTTTTGTTTGTTTGGTTTGGTTTTTTTGGCCGCGAAGCATGTGAGATCTTAGCTCCCCGACCAGGGATCAAACCCTCACCCCCTGCATTGGAAGGCGAAGTCTTAACCACTAGACCACCAAGGAAGTGCCGTGACTAGGCTGATTTTTGAGAGAAGATCTTTCAGAAATTAGAAGGTGGCAGCTTGTCACTACTTTGGTAACTTGGCCCTCCTAGGTATATCTTATGGATGTCAGGTGACAGTTAACCTTTCTGGGTATATAAATAGCTTATATTCAGTTTTCAAACCACAGATCTTGAAGCTTCTCAGTTTATAGACTGAGTTATGATGATTTGGCCATTATGATAAAATCTCTGGCCCCTTGTTAGCACCAACATTGATTAGCTGAGATTTCAAACACCTGATTAGAAATTACCTCAGTCACCATCACAACTGCTTGTGAGGTGTTAAGACATCTTGGAGTATGGATTGGGCCGTTTCTTGGCCCTGGGCCACTCTATCTGTTGACTCTTCCACTGGCTGTTACAACTTGCAAAGAGGCCAGGACTGGGTCTTCAGACTCCAGTGATTTAAGAATAGATTCTGTGCTTAGAAAAGCGCTGTCACAAAACCCATGCCCTTAATCTGCAAGTTAGTCTAGGGCCATCCCCAAGCCTTGCCAGATCTATAGATTTACAATGGCCCATAAAACAGTTCTAAACTCTGGTGCATACCAGCATCAGCTGGGAGTCTGAGACCTACTCTGACTAATTAGATCAAAATCTCTGAGCCTGGGACACAGTATGGGGATTAACGGATTCCCAGGTACCTGTAAAGTGCAGGCAGGCAGAGCTGAAACACACTGCTAAAAGGAAAGGATACGACGAATTCAACCAATTTCCTAGAAATGAGTAGATGAGAAACAGCAGGTGATAAGAGGGAAGGAGAGATGGTAAGAGTAGGTGTACCGGGTATATCAAGGCATGACAGTGAGAAAAGAGAGAGAATGAAGGAAATCAAAAAGAAATTTTAAAAACACCTTTGTCTTAGCCATTAGGCATAGGGGAACTATCCCCTTCTCTGTGTACCATGGCAGGTGGGGCATGACCCAGCAGAGCACTTGCATACTAAATTGTGTCCACTTTCTTCATATAAATTTTAGATCATCAGCTCCTTGAGGGAAAGAAGCAGATTTGATTCGTCTCTACACCTCTGATGCCTGGCATCATGCCAGGACAAAGGAGGAAGTAATGAAATGTTTGTAGAAGGAGTGAAAGGATGAACAGGAGTTTCCCCCTTATGGGAGCCCCTGAGGACAACTCTGTTTCAAAAAAGACAAGCAAAGTGCTTCGCCAACTGGACGAACTTCAAAATGTAGGGGTCTTTATGACCCTAAGTTGTTCATTCAAAGATGTTTATTTGGAACTCACTGTGTGTGCTTTGGGGAGAATACAGAGTAGAAGGTCATAGGATGAAGACATTTGGAGACAAGGGCACCAAGGCTCAGAAGGAAAAGCATGGGGCATGTGTCAGAACCCATGAGACTAGCTAAAGCTCAGGTGCAAGTGATGGGCTATAAGGCTGAATCACGGAAGAAGCAAAATGCTCTCCCACATGCTCCTTTTAAGGAGCTGGGCAAAGTGCAACACCCATCAGAAAGATTTCTCCCCAGATGATAATACTTTTTCAAAATCTGCTCACAGGGCTGATATTCTATTTTCTGGGAAATCCACTCATGGCAAAACTTATTCCCGTAATTCTGGATGAGCAAGGCTCTGTGATAGCTATACTTCCCATGCAAACTCCTTCCTCCCTTCACTGTGGTCCCCACCCTCTGCAAAATCAGCAAGGTGGGGAGAGGGGAACACCTTTCCTTTTCCTAGTCAGCAGCACCTACAACCCCCAGGTCCCTCACAACTCGCAGGTGGGCTCTTGAACAATGAAGTTTCTGCCCCTAAACTACCCCTCTCTGATTTCCTGAACAACAGGATTCTATTAGAAATCAAAGCTTTTCCTGAACCTTCCCAGAGCCCTGGTGCCCTGGAGTAAGGGTCCTGGTTTTTGGCTGTGGCTGTAAGTTGGTCCCGGCTTCCAGAAGTTCCCCAAGACTACAGGAAAGCATCTGAGGAGCAGAGGAATCTAGGCCAGGAGTGATGGGAATTGGATTTCAACCCTCACTTCCAACCTGCTGAGTTCTTCCTGAATATAAGCTCTTTGTGTGAACGATATCTGAAGACAGACAGGCGATCACTGGGGTATTTTACTGAAAAACCACACCACTATTTCCTGGTCTAAAATGCACAGATTACGGAAAAAAGCCCTTGAATAATAGGAGAGGGTTTCCTCTCAGTGGTTCAGTTCACATAAATGGAGTCTCGCCAGATCCCTGGGGTCTGTTTCCCTCATTTTATGGATGGGACACTGAGATGGAGGAGTTATGAGAGCTGGCCAGGGCCCCAATGAAATAGTGGCAGAGCAGGTCAAAGATCTTTGTGTTACCAATTAAAAATTGGCACTCGCCATCTGTCTCTACAAAGATGAAGTCAATGGCCACTGCAGCTGCTGACCCTCAGCACACACTGAAAGGGGTTCAGGGTGAAGATCAGGAATAAGGCACTCTGTGCTCTGGGGAAAACTGGCAGCACAGACCTTCAGAGAGTTATTTTCAGGAGAAGATTTTATAAGCCCCAATTCTTGCATCTTCTCATATCTATTAGAAAAGTACTAAGATCACGAATGGAGACATCTGCTCCTTGTGACTAGCAGCAACGCCCTGCTAAAACGTGTGTGTGCTTGACTGCACATACCTCCCTGCACTAAAATCATATATAATACTGACCTTTCCCCTTACCTCTGTGGAGCTGTTCCTCAGAGCTATCTGAGATGCTGTCTCCCAGGCTATAGTCCTCATTTTGCCCCAAATAAAATTTAACTCACCACTCTCACGTTGTGCTTTTTTTTTTTCCGTTCAACAGTGTCCTGGATGTTCCATGTAGGTGTCACATGAGGTGACACCCTCATGTCACCTACAGTTCACCTCTGTCACCAGTCCATGGCACATGATGTCTGTTATGTACTCATGAAGTCCAGTCGCACAGCTGGAGTTTCATCGTACACTGATGGCACCTACAGTGGGTTTAAGGCACGCCATATCTTCAAGGAGTATTCACATCAGAGGGGAGAGAAAAGTACCCAAATACCTATACTACAGAGCAGAATTTATTAAAGGTCCGTAAGAGGGTCAAAGTGTAGGACCTCGTAGGAGAGTGAGAGCCCACAATCCGTCATATTGGGAGCAGAGAGGTCTAAAGGAAGGAAGCTCAGAAATCTTGAAGGCAAGACTTGAGGATGAATCAGGTTTTTTTTTAAAAAAAAAAAAGAATAACAAGAGTGTTTAAGAAAATTGGCTATTAAAAAAAAGTTCATTCATAATGTCACAGCCCATTGCATGGAGTATCTATTCCAGATTGGTCCATGCTCACCACTGTAAAAAAAAAAGGACTGTCACTCACCATCTGATTCCTCGAGGATTATGTCATTAGCCATGCTATCACTGCCCTACAGTACACTCTGAAGGGAATTCAGGATGAAGAACAAGATAAGACACTGTGCTTTGGGAAAACAGGCAAACAGGCCCTCGGATATATTTCAGGAGAAATTTTTATGAAGCCAGATTCTTGCATCTTCTCATACTTAGAAAAAGCACTAAAATCATTAGCTGAGATATCTGTTCCTTGCGACGAGCAGATGTATGCCTGATTGCACATACCGCTTAGCCAAAATCACATATATAATCTTAGAGCTCTCTGAGAGGCTGTTTCCCGGTATGTAGTCCTCAGTAAGACACTGAATAAAACTCAGCTCACAGCTCTTACACTGTGTTTTTTTCCAGTTGACACCGCTGTGGAAGGAAAATCAAAATGGAATCGTAATTGCTAAGAGAGCTCTCTAAAATGGAGCCAGGAGGCCATTAAAGAGGTGTGATATATTCACGTCTCAACCTGGATGGAATCTGACTTTTTGACTGCTTATTGTCCTGACAAAGACATCCAGCAGATCTGTCAGAAACTCAAGAAACTTATTGGACCCTTACCCTAAAATAACTTGTGACAGCCTACCCACTTATCGGACCCCTACCCTAAAACAACTCGCAATTCCTTAAGAACAAATATTTCCTGACTAATTGCATCAAAGTCCATCACAATTCTCCCTGGGCAACTAGAACAACCGTGTGGCTTTCTGTCTTTATAAGCCCCTGACTCTTTCCCCTCTCCGAAACACTCTTTTGGTTTCACTAGGATCTGTGTCTCCTGAAATGCAATACTTAAGACCCCAAATAAAGCTCTTTGTTCTTTGCAGCCTTGACACTGATTATGGTTTGATGCCACTGGGATTCAGACATGTTTCAGCGGATCTGGAGAGCTGGGGGGCCAGCCACCAGGACCCTGCCCTGGTGGGCATCTTGGGAGAGCATCAGGCATGACACGCTGCATAAGTAACAAAGCCAAGGTGGCAGAATAACGAGTCTGTCATAGTATCTGTCCCTTGGGCTGACTCCCAGCCCAGCCTTCCATGGGTACCTGTCTAAGCAGCAAAGAGTAGTTTCATTAGAATCCCGTATCTATAGTTCTGGAGAGAACACAAAGAGACAGTGGTGCCGCGAGGGTTCCCACAGATGCAGGGCCACTTCGAGGTGCAGAACCCTCAGCACTTGGCAGGTACCTCATGTATGGGCATCACCCAGCCTGACAGGTGTCTGAGGCCGGGGGTGGATTACGTGGGAGAGGTACCTTGTCTGTCATGGGATTCTTTGTGAAGCCATGGGAGATTAACTGCTCCCAGGAATTTCTGGGGCCAGAATTCTACAATAACAGGTGGAGGTGAGAGACAGCCAAATGCAGGTGGGTTCTATAAGAAGGCATCACATTTTTAACCCTCGACAAGAGAAGCCTCAGGAAACACACCTTACATCACTTTGTTCATCTTTGCATATTCTATTCCTCATTCCCTTGCACATATAACAAGCATAGCGCATATTTTTCTATAATTTACTTTGTTGAATTTATCACTAAATTACAAATTAGGGGAAGGGAGACGTGGGAGCGGGCTTTCCAAGCAGATGAAACAACATGAACTCTTGATCAGTGATTCTCAGTAGGGGGCAGTTTTTGCTTCCCAGGGAACATTAGGCAATGTCTGGAGACATCTTTAATCGTCATGACTGGGGAGATGATGTTACTGGGTAGAGGTCAGAGATGCTGCTGAACATCTTACAATACACAGGAGATCCCCTCACCACAAAGAATGATCTGTCTGAAAATGTCAATAGTGCCAACGTTGACAAACCCTGCTCTCTGCCTGCAGAGATCAGAAGGTACACGATTATTTGGGTAGCACATGATTAATTATAAGTAGTCCAGTTTGACCTGAACGAACAAGACATTCAGGGAAATCAGTGGAGGAGGAAAATCAAGAATTTAAGTTAGGAAAGAACTCCAGAGAGCCTGGATTTCAGTCAGTGTGCAGTGGGGAGTCATGGAAAAGTTTCTAGCAGCAGAGATGGAGGGCCGAACTCTTAAGGTCTTTGGCTCAAGTGACTACTCAGTACCATTTACTAAGACCTGGCCCACAGCAGAAGAAGCTTCAGGGAGAAATGCCTTCAGGTGTGGACACGGCAAGCGTTCCTGGGAACAGAGCGCCAGATAGCATTGCTGCAAAGCAGGGGGATGTGAGCAGGGGCCCAGGAGAGAGTGCCTGCCGGAAGCCGGCTGGGTGGAGACAAGCTGAAGCTGCCCAGTGGGTGCTATCAGGAGGAACTGCTTGTACAGACAGGGACTTGGAGGACACCCAGACTAGGACCCTTCATGGGCAGAGGGGAAGAGTGGTCCCAGGGGCTGGGAGAGGAGCTGGAAAAAACAGCACCACAGAGGCCAAGGGTGCAGTGAGGGCTAAGGACGGGCGGAGGCAGGTCAAAAGCTGCAAGACGGCAAAGAGTAGGAGAGCTGGGGGAAAGTGCTCTCCGCAGGGAGAGCTGGGATTTGAACCTGGGTCTGCTGGCCCCAGGCCTGGGACTCTTCCCGCTGGCTGCATCACACTGCCTCAGGACCGTGTGGATCCGTGAATGGCCCTCTTGTTGGACACAGACGGGCTGGCTGGAGCTGCACCGTCACGGACACAGAATGACGATGAATAGTTACCAGAACAGAAAGAGTCTGGTGTCACATGGAAGCTTTCTTCTCTCTTCCAACATGAGCTGCTGGCCCTCTGGGGGCTGCAGCCACTGCTTCTGCAGCAGAGTCTTTACGTTAAACAAAAAAATACTGCTCACCTCCTCCTATGAAGCCTCGGTGGTGCCTCCTCATTGGTGTGCCGAGCTGGTGGCCAGGGTGTTGCTAGAAACCTGATTTCATGAGCTGCAGGCGGCAAATAAACACCAGAAGGGAGGCTCAGCCTTTCTAGTCATTAGAGAAATGCAACTTAAAACAAGCACAAGACGTTTTCTATTCCCAGAAGGTCGACAGGCATGAAGAAGCTGGGGGATACCCTGTAACAGCAGGGGTGTGTCAAGTGGACATGCACACACCTGTGAGTGTACTTATGTGCTATTTGTATTTCTACAACCAGGTTGGGTCACTTGTGAGATTTAATGCCAGGAAGATGGCATTCCAACTTGCCTTGGACAGAAAAACCCCAGCCTGCTCACTTTTCCCAGGGCTGCCATCTCAGGACCAGTAACCGTGGCTGCCTGAGGCACAGAGACTCCACGAGGACATGTGGTAGGGCTGCTGCCAGGGCACAGCTATCATTCCCACTATTATCCCTGATGTATGAAGGGCAAGTCAACCTTTGGCAGTTTAGAGCTGCTGGGCACAGTTGCCCCAGGCAGTTTACAGCCACCTGGGCACAGGTGGTCTTTCTTCTCTCACCGCCCCCCAACACCTGCCTGCCCAGGTGGAGAAGGAAGCCACCTGCAGGAGTTGCATTTCTGGAGGCAGGAGACGCTAGTAAGAAAGAGAAGTGACTCCTGGGCGTGCCTCTTCCTACAGGAAACAGCACGGGGATAGAGATTCGGGCAGGGGTGCACCCACACTCTCTCACCCATTTCTGTTAAGGTTGACCAGCAGCCTCACCCTTGAGGTCTAGGCTGGCCCTGGGGCTGGCAAAGCTAGGGGCATTCCAGGCTCTGAACCTTAAAACTCAGGCTCATTGCTCCGGCTTCTATCCAACATAGCTTCAGACTCATCTGGAAAAACACAGCCGACGTACTGTGTATCAGGCACTCCTGAGTCCTTGCTACAGAGCGTGGTCTGAGGGCCAGAAGCATTAGCATCACCTGGGAGCTTGTTAGAATGCACACTCTCAGGCCCCATAAAATGACAGGAGCTCTGAGTGACAGTAAAGCTTGAGAAGCACTGTCCTTGGTACTCGGATCTATTAACCTAGTTAATCCCTCAACAGTCTCTGTGTCCTATTATTATCATCCCATTTTGCATATGAAGGTTAAGCAACTTGTCTTAGATCACCAGGCTAGTAATTCCTGTATGATTCCACCTGTAGAGCCCACACTATCAGTCACTACAGCACAATGCTGACTGTGTAAAGAGCATGGAGAACAGCTGCTTTAAATTTCTATCTAGCCAATGGCAGAGGGCTTAGGACGCTAGTGAGGCATAAAGTCAACTTCACCAAGATTAGCCTGATTTACAAAACAAAACAAGACATGTCTTTCAAAGTTACAGAACTGGAGAACAGAGAAGTGGTTGCCAGGGGCAGGGGATGGAAGTGGGTGGGAGTGGAGGGTGAAGGTCATTGTGGTGAGGGAACTGTTCCATAGCTTGACTGTATCATCATCAATATCCTGATTGTGATACTTTACTATGGTTTTGCAAAACGTTATCATTGGGGGAAACTGGGTTAAGTGTGCAGAGGATCTCTCTGCATTATTTCTTACAACTGCGTGTGAATCTCAAAAAGAATTTTAATTTGAAAAGAAGAAGGCTTCTCTATAGGTAAAATGTTCAAGCTTAGGACCCTGCTGAGTGAGCCAAAGTTAAATCTTACGCATATGGATCAGAAGTGTGTTCCAGTTAAAATATGAACAATTAAAGGCCTGGGGAGTGAGGGGAGGCAACCGATATAAGTGCAGTTATATACCAAAACCGTTCCGTTTGTGCTTTAACACACAATTCTCCTTAGCTCCAGAATCTCAGTCTACAACACACACACACATACATACACGTGTACCTGCCTCCCACAAACACAGCCTATAAGTCATTTAGAAAGAAATAATCTCATAAAGCAGTACTGATGCAAAAGAACAAAACATGAGAGCATTAAGGTAGGAAAACCATTCCCAGCCTGCAGCAGAATGAGAAGAGCCTCTCGGTTCAAGTTGACTTTTAAGAGCAAAGAGCCAAACCAGAATCCTGTTCTTCACAGAATGTCTTAAGAAGGGAATTATCTAGGTGTCAGATCAGCGCAGAGAGATTGCAATTAACAGTCTGCAAAAACAAAAACACGGCCACTGGCGAACCCCAAAGCTCCTGCATGCGTGTGTGTGCGCGCGTGTGTGTGTGTGTGTGAGATGTGTGTTGTGTATCGCATACTTCTGACTGAAGCCAATGGTTGGTTCAGTCCCTTGAATTAGGTGTTTTTGTAAAAGGCTAGAAAGTTCTAAAGTGAAAAGAGGGCTTCCCTGGAGGTTGGTTCATCGGGCTAATGCATTCCTCCAGCTGGCTGTTGCCTGTGGCAGCCTGCTTACAGCAGAAGCTGGCTGGTAGGTGTTGCTGACACTCCTTCCAAGAGTCCAGACCAGACACACGGTCGGCAGCTCTTCATTCAGAACACAGTAGGGCCTGCTGGGCTGCAGGGAACTCTGCGAAATTAGGATGGAGAGAGCCCACCTGGGGACTGCAACGTCTCAGTCACATTGCACGCCAGTCCATGATGTGATGGACGTTTCCTGTGCTGACCACTGCCGGAAGCCAGCATCTGGATTGGAGCTGACATCCCAACACAGAAACCCACCTGTGAGGCCCAGGAAGCCACCACGTGCCTCTCACGCTGGGTGGCATCTCGGCAGACCTTTGTGTCCCTAGGTACCCAAGGGGAGCGCTACTCTACCATGCCTGGGGACTGTGGTGTTTGTGGACTGGAGCCAGGAGGCCAGTATCAGCCTTTCTTCTTTCTGCCCCTTCTCTTTCTATTTCTACATCTCCTTTTTCTTCAAATCTCATTGGAAGATGATATTTAGCTACAGATCTTATTAATTCCATCTCCTTCACTGGATTTAGCTGAAGACTTTATTAATTCCATCCCTTTCACTGGAAATATCCAGAAGACTGGTCAATACACTCCAGATGAGATCTCCCACACCCACCATCTAGTCTTAACAAGGGAAATAAACTTCACCCCATGGCCTGACTCCAGTCCTCCATGAAAATATGCCACCAGCACTATCACTGTGCAGCCTCTGTCGTGAGTCACTTGTCCTGACCCCAGAGCACTCCACTTCCCAAAGTGGCTCTAATCCTCTGAGCAAAGGACCTCCAACCTCATCTCCCTGCTTCTTCTCTTGAGTGACAGGGATTTCAATCTGGTTTGTTCATCAGTCTTCTTAGCACATGGCCCCTGGTACACAGCATCTACTCAAGAGCTGAGGCTCAGTCCTGCTTCTCTTGCTTGTAGCTTCACTCTTTAACTATAACTTTATGGCCCATTGGCCATTCTGGAGAAATTCCTCTTTCTGCAGAGCCCTAGGACCTCATCTCTTCTCAGCCTGTAGGGCACAGGTGAGGGCCCCCATGTTCACCCCAGTTCACGGAGCCAGGAGCAGACATACAGCCCAGGACTAAATGCATACAAACTGAAGCCAGTCTGAAAGCTGTTTCTTCCTAACGTCAGGGTGAGAACCAAGTTGCTAAGGCCCAGGAACGGTGGCCAGACTGGAGCCCTAAGGCCGAGGGTGACTGAGTGATCACGGGTGAGAAATTCAAGACTGAGACTTTCTGGAAAGAACACCAAGGAGAGAAAGACCAAAACTCAGAGGTACATACCTAGTACCCACATAGCCCAAGGCTAAGTGAAATAATATCCCAACGCTTTAAAGGACAAGGAAGCTGACTGGTGGTTTTCTTTATCTCATAGCTCATGCCCTGATTATAGCAGCCCTGTGCCATAAAAATATGAAAGAGTTTGCATTTCACGAACATTTGACTTTTACAAGTCACATTTCTCACAGAAAGCCCTGTTTTCAGCATTCTGAGAAATATCTTTGATCAAACCGGGGTCTCAGCGTGGTCTCTACAATGGGAGAGTAAACTTAAAGGAAAATTCATGCCTTTCAATGATGGCTCCAAACTTTACCTAGCCCTGGTCACCTACTCATACAACGTAGCTTTGCTTAGAACTCAATAGTGATAGAAATAAATAACGGAGTTTGTCGATAGAAGAAAAGTGGCTGGTCTCAGCGTCACTTTTGCAACACTCAGCCTCTGAAAAGGGCATCCACCACCAAAAAGAGTCCAAATACCCATTGAGGAGGGGTTATGCTGGACCATTCTGGAGGGTGGAGTGTGGATGTGTGTTTGAGGGACAAGAAAGTTGCTGACCCTGAGATTGAGGGTGTATTCCTTTCCTAGAGCTGCTGTAACAAAGTGCCACTAACTAGGTGGCTTAAAACAACAGAAATGTCACTTCCCACTGCTCTGGAGGCTCGAAGTCTGAGATCAAGGTGTCAGCAGGACGATGCTCCCTCTTAAACCTGTAGGGAATCCTTCCTTGCCTCTTCCTAGCTCTGGTGGTGTGCTGGTGATGACAATCTTTGGTGTTGCTTGGTTGGCGCCTACATAACTCCAATCTCTGTCTCTGTCTTTGTCATCACACGGCTTTCTCCCTGTGTGTCACTGTATCTCTTCTTCTCTGCCTCTAAGGACGTCAGGTTAGGGGGCCCATCCTATTCCAGTATAACCCCGTCTTAATTTAACTAATTACATCTGCAATGGCACTATTTCCAAGTAAGATCATTCTGAGGACTTGATTTCAACATACCTATTTCGAGCACAATACAACCCATAACAGAAGTGGGACAGTCCTCAGAACTACAAGAAGACAGTGGCCCAGGGGTTCCATGACTAGCAAGGTTGAATGTCTTGGGAGCATGGTGGGAAGATAGCAGATCTCCCAGGGAAACAGCTTTGTGGGGAGACAGAACCCAGGACCCAGTGTTCTCAGCCTTAGCAACCATCTGGTGCCCAAGCTGGGCACAGAAGTTTCAATGCTGCCTGCCCCGGAACTCGTGGGCTTGGACAAGGTGGCCAGTGTAGGCTGTGGACCAGCATACATTCCCTGAGGATATTGGCCAGTGTGGTCCTGAGAACACAGCCCAGGGTAGGGACAGTGAGACCAGGAGCCCCAATATGTCCAAGATCAAATTCCACAAAGGCAGGCTCTGGCCTTGAAGTCAAGATTATTTTGACTTAGAAACAATTAATGTAAACATAGTTCTGAAACCCAAATAATGTGGGAGTTGCAAATTTATAGACTGTAAACATATCCCCTCACCTAGAGCCACACTCTTATTTCCATGCATTGCACAAAGACCAGCCCTCAAGGTACAGAAGACACGAGTCAATGTGGCAAACGGGGTCAAAGATGACAGATAGATGCCAAATGTGGATGTCAGTGGGGAATAATGATAAACCTGAAGAAACTAGTGCTGGTCCAGGTCCCCTCCCCTCTAAATCCTTGCAGAAAAGAATATTAATAAAATAAAACTCCAAATCCTATCCTGGAGCAATAACAGAACGCCCGTGCCAAACTTCACAGCCGTGGGAAGGATATATGTAGCTGAGCAATCTGTGGACAGAATTTCTAGGCTGAGATTCTTGAAAGCTTGTAGTGCTCAGGCCAAAATGCTCTGGAAACCAAGTCCTGTGGAAAATGCAAACTTTATGAATCGCACATGTAGCCACAAAGCCCGCTCTGCAGCTCTGAGTGAAAAGATCTGCACAGACATCTGTCCCCACACTGAGGACCACCAGGGCTGATGCAGAACGAACCATGGGTCCCTGAGAAAATAGGAAACCCACTTAGCCTCATGGGATTTTCTGGGCAAACTCCAGAAAATACAAGTGGGGGTCTGGGCTGGATAGACAAAGGGACCACTTCCCTTTGCCTGAGAGGACGTGCCTGGAGAACGAGCACTCTCGAGGTGAAATGGATCCTTTTCCAGCTACTTGCCCTCTTTGTTCCTCCTTTTTCCCATCTGTGAGATGGGATCATAATAGTACCTATCTCGAGGGGCAGCTGTGAGGGTGATATGAGTTAATATATGTGACGCTCTTAGAAAGTGCCTGACACATTGGAACAGCCCACAGAAGTCCTCACCTGCAGCAACCACTCCAGCAAACCTGAAGTTTCAGAATCTTTCTCCTAAATTGCATCTCTTCCAGCACTCCTCCTAAATTTTCATTTTTACTTTATAGATCTCAGATTCCCTTCCCACTTTGTCTCCCAAAAACCTATTCTCAACCTGGAGAGCTTCCCACTCACTGTCATAGGATCTAAGGACAGGAAAGGGCCTCCTCCGTCCCTCAGCTTCCGCCCCTGCCCCAAGGCAGAGCTCTGTTCACACTGACTCTGACAGATGGTTGTCGTTTCCAGACAGGAAATATTTATCGAGCATCCACTCTGGGCCAAGCCCTGTGTTCAGCACTGCTAGGAATACACACAGGAGCAGGGCAGGCTGGGCTCCTGCAGTCTATGTGGGAGAAGCGGAAACTCACACAGGATTGGAGGCTGCAGTCTTGAGGCAGAATGTCTTCTTTTCTGGGAAACCTCAGTTTTTGCTCTTATGGCCTTCAACTGATTAGACAGGGCCCACCCACATTATCAAGGGTAATCTCCTTTGCTTAAAGTCAACTGACTGTAGATGTTAACCACATCTAGATTAGTGTCTGATTAAATAACTGGCTTCTGTAGCAGAGCCAAATTGACACAGAAAATTGCCCATCACACGCAAATTCATTTGTCCTCACTCTCCCCGCTTCACATCCAGCTTTTCTTCCTGACCGCCAGCTCTGGGACCCATAGCAACTTCAGGCCCACCATGAGATGCAAAGAAAAGAGCTTTCCATTGACTTCACCAGTTCCCACAATTGCATTCCCTCTTCATTCTTATAATAAATCTTTTATTCCATTTCACTCATAATGGTGGGACTACCAATTTATTCAATTTATATGCTCTTGGGTGCCCTCCACAGGAAGGTGCCACGCCTCAGAACTCGCTTCAAAGTTACCTGGGAGGATGTCGGTAAGACTGTTCAGGTAGAGGTGCCCTGCTGGTAGCATTCCACTATGACGCTGCTAGAGAGTGGCCACGCTGGCCACTAGGCTCTCCTGGCTGCAGCATGCTTACAGGAACCAGGAGCTCAAGAAGTCAGCCTCTGCAGGTTGAGGGCTGGAGAAAGCATACTCTTCAGGAGCCTGGCAAGTGAGACACACTGGAACCAGGAAGAGGAAGTCTCTTCCTCCTCCCTGTCCCTTCAAGGTTCTCTGCTGATCAGACTTAACATTATGACAGCTGGCAAAGAAGAAACATTTGCAGAGCCCACCTCCATTCTGACAGCCGGCAAAGAAGGATGGGTTTAGAGCTCAGAAGCAATAGATTTGATCCTCACACAGTCCACTCCTTTGGCTACTCAGTTTCCACAAGCACACTTCCTCACACATTTGACCTTCTATGTAACAATGAAACAATACTATATTTCCACCTCATAAGATACAACTAACCTCCTTCCAAGTGAAGAATTTCTCACGCTATCCCAAAATGAACAGACCCACTGTCTTACCAATCATTGCATTTATCACTGTAGCCATATTAATTACTCCTAGATCCATCACAGACCCAATGAATAATCTGTTATCTAAAGACTAAATGGTACAGTTAACCTCCAACAACTTGTACAGAAAATAAAAATGGAAAGGAGAGAGAAGAAATTAGTTAGCATATACAAATAAACACGTATGTAAAATAAACAAGAGAAAATACGCAAAGCTGGTACAGTCTTCTTTTCTGTAACCGGTCTTGAGGTCGTAACTAATATGCATGGCTTCTTCCTCCCCTAACCATTCTGTGCTTCCCCCATGCTCAATCAGGACCTCAGCTGGTTGGGGTTCCTTATCTGCTGGAGTGACTGAAACCCTAATTCCTGGAGAGCCTGAGTCCTCAGTCACCCTGACTGTTTTTTTGGTTGCTGTAGTTTTTGGTTAACCTCTACTACTGGGCATGGAAGTACTAAGAGGTACCCCAGAGAATCCCTTGGGTCCGGAAATAGTTTCCTTTCCTCCGTCGTATAGTTGCAACCCAGTTACACCTTGGTAATAAGGATCAATCACTCAGCCAGTAGAGTTAACTCCTTTTTGTGGATTCAGTACATAAGAAGTCCAAAGTGGCAAGGTCTCATCTTTCAATTTAATGGAATCACAGTTGCAGCCCCTTTTAGAAGTGTTCCCCACTAGGGAACTAAAACCTACAAACCAGCAGAGCTGAAGGATACCTGAATAGGAATCAAAATTCCTATGCATGGATTATTGGGCATAATAGTAAGAGATGCCACTCCCATTTATACCTCTTGATTCCTGAACCCATGTATCCTGGCTATGGGGAGAGAACACCACATTACGGTCTTTGATTCAAGCATATACTATGTCCTATAAGACAGGACCCCATCCTTTCAGGATGCTATCTCACAAAAGGTGCTGCCACTGGGTTTCAGTCATTGCACCTTCCAATTAGCCCAGCCACTTCCAGTTAATGGGGTACAGGGTAAGACCAATTAATTTCATGGGATGCGCATTAGCCCATTACTGCACTTCCTCTGCTGAGAAATGAGCTGCTTGATCAGAAGCAATGCTATGGAGAATGCCGTGATGGTGGATAAGGCATTCTGTGAGTCATGGATGGTAGTGCTGCAGATGTACTATATGCAAAGAAAGCAAATCCACACCTAGAAAATGTGTCTATTTCAGTGATGACAGATATCTGCCTCCTTCATGATAGAAGAGGTCCAATGTAATCAACCTGCCACCAGGTGGCTGGCTATTGCCCCAGGCAATGGTGTCATATCAGGGTCTCAGTGCTGGCTTCTGCTTTAGGCAGACTAGGCACCCAGCCATAGTATTACCCAGAGCAGTCACTGTGATGGGGAGTCCATGCTGCTAAGCCCTTGCATAGCCTCCGTCCCTGCCACCATGGCTCCTTTATTCATGGGTCCATTGAGCGGGCACTGGGGTGGCTGGGAAAAAGGCTGACTGATGTCTACAGAACACGTCATTGTGTCTACCTTCTCCACAGTGGGTTCCCTTTGGGCATCACATGGGACACAAATATCCTCACAGATATCTTTGTGCCCCTTCTGAGCGAGGTCCAGCCACATACCTCTTCCCTAGACGTTGTCACTGATCTTCCAATCATGTTCCTTCCAAGCCTCTGACTATCCAGCCAAACCATTAGTAACTGCCCACAAATCTATGTAGCTCCACACTTCCAGCCATCTCTCATTTCACACTAGTGGACAACCAAGTATACTGTTCAAAGTTCTGCCCATAAGTCCAATAAAGACATAGAAACCACACAATAATTCAAATAAAAAATTAATATAAAGAACTGTTAATAGGGGATTGGAGTAACGGGGACTTGGCCAATAAGAGTTGGAGAGTCTGAAGAATGCAGGAATAGAGATATAGAGAACAGCCATGATCCCTACAGCTGAGATAGTGCCCTAGTGCCCAAGGAAGAGTGCCCCACCAAGGGCTGGGATCCAGACCTCAGAGAGGGCACAGTCGTGGTTCACTGCATGGCAGAAAAGTCACTAGATACCTCACTGGTGGGACTTGCCAGGACTCTGCCCTCTGGGATGTCAGGAGAAGGTGTCCACAAGGAGGTACAACAGCTCAGAACTCACTATAAGTTCATCCAAGGGAGTGTTGGAGGGGGCCTTTCACAAGGAGGTACCTTGCTGGTAGCATTACTTTGGGAAACTGCCAGAGAAGATGTGGCGGGTGGAGAGCTGCTAGCCACTGGGCACTGCAGGAGCTCAAAAAGCCACTTCTGCAGGAGGCAGGTATTAGAGAAGGATGTGCCCTGCAGGAGCCTGGCACAGCAGAAACCACGGCTCTCAAGACCCGAGCACTGGAGAAAGCGTGTTCTATAGAAGCCTGGGAAAATGAGGCCCACAGGAACCAGGACAAGAAAACCCTTTCTTTCTCCAGTGTCCCCTCAATGTCCTCTACTGACAAGGCTTAGCATCATGCTGCTGGCAAAGGAAAAATACTTACAAAGCCCACCTCCATTATCACAGAGCAGGCAAATGAGGATGAGTTTGGAGCTGCATGGCAATAACTTGTTAACTGGCCTGGGAGTGGGTGCTAGGAGATGGGGTCAAAGAGGAAGGCAGGGAGCAGACCAACACACAACAGTACATTATTCTATGTATAAACTGAACAGACACAACTCTTCTTCAGGGGGCAAGGTTAGAGTCATGAGGAAAGGCTGTCTGTCGGAGGCAGACTGTGAGCTTCCTCTATCCCAATAAGACGATGAGCTCAACCCAAGGTTACGGGCTGGATGTGCGTTCTGAGTTTGGCTCAGCTCTAAGCAAGCCACCCTTACAAAACAACTCCTGTGGGTCTGAGCTTCGAACTGGGACACTGAACTGAGCAACTTCTCTCATTTCTCCAGAACCTGGCTAATGGTAGGTGCTTAATAATAATCAGTTTCTTTGAAAGAAAGAGTGTTCCAGCTCCATGCCATCAGCATGTGACTGTGCTTTGCTCCCAGGGTCATCCTTTGCCCTGGAGTCCTTCTTCTCTGAGGCAGCAGCCCCCCAATGACCCCAGCTGATTCCTCAGAAATCAGTGTGTGTCTGGAGCCTCCTTCATGGGAAAGAAGCATCATCCTCAATCACCCTCACCAAAGCTCTGACCTCTTGGATGCTGGCAAAGTCCCTCCATCCTCATGACTAAGCTTGGAGTACTGGTGATGGGAAAGGGAGGGAGAGGAGCTGTCCTTGACATATCTTGGTGCTGGTTCACAATTTTGGTCTCTCTGACCTTTGCCCTTTGTAAGCCAGGCTTTTAGAAAGAGAAATAGAGAAGCAAACAGCCCCTCTGGGATCTCCAGGACTTTGGGTTAAGGAAAAGAGTGGTCACATCCGGTCACTGCGCTCTCAATCTTGCAATATCTCTAAGCTGTAGCCTTGATTTCATAAACATCTCAGTTTAGGACTCACTAAGTGAAAACGATCTTGCTTGAAGAACATTCCGAGAGATCCACAGCCTTGTCCAAGGTTCTTGAGACCCTGGATGAACTGCTCATCACTGCTCTCTTCTTTTCTTCCCCACTTGCCTCTCTGTTTGGTTTGCCCCTCACCTCCTCCAAATATGTCCAATCAAGGATTTGCTGAGTCCCTGCCTAGATCACCATTATTCTTAGCTTCAAGAGCGGGGACTGGGGCTCTGCTCCTAGGAGCTCACCGTCCCATCAAGGAGAGCAGAGTCCCACCTCTGGAAGACCAGGTGATGAAGGTCTATGGCCCTGCTTCTCAAACTCTAAGGACCATAGGAATCATTTTGGATCTTCATAAAATGCAGATCCTGATTTAGAAGGTTTAGGGAAGGCCCAGAGAATCTGCATTTCTAACAACTCCAAGTGATGCCAAAGTGGCCAAACCATGGACCACACTGTGAGTAGCAGGGGTCTGTGGTGTGTGGCTTAGACAACCAAGGGCAACTCTAAAACTCACAAGTCCAGAGGACACAGGCTTCAACAGGGTCTAGAAAGTTGCACAAAGCTTCACAGAGTTGCTGCCACTGGGGCTGGGTCTCAAAGACCAGGAGGTTTTGGAGGGTGGGGGGGGCGTCCATCAGTGGGTGCACCCACGGTCTGCAGAAGAGGCGGCACCCTCACCTCTCATCTCCCCGTCACAACCACCGCTCTCTCAGGCCCTGTCTTTTGACTCATCTACACCCTCCTGCAGGCTCTCCTTGCAGGAGCTGCATCAAGTACATGCTGCGTGCCACCGTCAAATTCCTCTTCCCACTCTGCTTCCTCCTCTGACTGGGGAGGGCAGGAACAGGACACTTCAGGAGGACCTTCTGCCTACCCTCTCCTCAAGCAATTATGGGCCAACTGGAATAACGGGACTGCAGGAAATGTAAACATGCAGATTTGCGGGAAATATGAGTAACCGTGAGACAAGGACAAAAGATGAGAATGGCATCTGACAATGACTGGAAGGGGAAGTGAGTGGGGGCGGGAAAGTCTCCATGAATTCATTCCGTGTTTGAATGAGACCCTGGGAGCCCTGATTTTCAGCTTCTTAGTCAAGAGTCTGGCATTTAGTTGCATGGACATTGTGCTAGGATGCTCACGGGTGCACACAAACAGTCCTATTGTCATGCTGCCCACACAACCATTCTGCTCTAAAGCCACCCCCTACTCAGGGCACACAGACAAGCAGACCCTACATGTGCATCTTCAATGCCCGCATCTTCCCACTCATTCAAACCCTTCTCTCAGCCCAGCCCTTTCCAGCTTCAGAGCCTCAGCCTGTGCAGCTGTGTCTGCCAGGGACTCCCTGCCCCTCCCCCAGCACACTGGCACCTCCTAATCCTTCAAGTCTCAGAGTAAAGTCACCTCTGCAGAGAGGTCCTCCTGGACCACTGTATCTGAGTCTGCACTCCATTATCATCAGGGCCCCCTGTCTGCCACGGTCACCACTTCCTCAACTGCGGTTCACCCGTTTATGCTTCTTCTCTCCTGCCAGGCTCCAATCACCATCAAGTCAGGCACCAACACTGTACCTGGTACCTACTGGACACTCAGCAAACACTCCATGAAGGGAAGAATGAAGCCCTACAGACTCATGTCCCTCTCACAAGGGGTTCCCCAGCCAATTGACACCAAGTAGATCATTTATAGTAACTTTTTTTCTAATTTGTGTTGTTAGCGACAGAACTCTTTCTCTCTCCTAAAGCACTCTTACCCCAGAATCCTGAAGCTCTTCCAACCAGAGGCTCCTGTGGTGGCCAGAGTTCCCCAACCCCGGGAGAGGGCTAGTCACAGGCCATAGTTTGGCCATTGCCTCTGCCCCATTTTCCCATTAATTGGTTAGCTGGGGACCTTATTGCCCAGCTGTTTGGCTCTGACAAGAATTCAAAGCTGGCAACAGGGAGTCCAGGGGACTCTCCTCAAGGGGAGCTGGGACATCACGGTTGCAGATGTCAAGCCCTCGTTCCTGCCATAACAACTGGCGGGGAAGGAGGTGTCCACACTGCCAGTTTGCACCAGCGCTGGGTGGCCTTGGCGCAGTCCTCTAGGCCCCCAGGGCCACGGTCCCTGAAAGACCGCCACGCACCTTTGCCTTTTCCTGACTGCCTGTGTGCTCTTACCGCAGTCCCCAACCACAGGCCAGCAGAAAGGGCCTTTCTAAGGACTGTTTACATTCTTGCCATTTTTGCCTGTGTTCAGACTTACTAAAAAAATGCATCTTAAACATTTACAAGCAATCATAGGCCCTCATGGATTTCAAATAAACTTCCCTATAAAGCAGTCAACTTCAGAGTTTCCGTCCCCCCAAGATTCATAAACCCTCAGAGCTGGTAGGCCCATCAAGATCCCGGTGTTCTTGCTTGATGGATGGAGAAACTGAGGGCCCAGGAGAGGCAGGGACCCGCCCAAGGTCACAGGGCCCTTAGTGGCACAGCTGGGGCTGGAGCCCAGGACTCCTGCCACCAGAGCCCTAGGATTCCCATCTCACATGTGAAACATCTGAGCGCATCAGCACGCTGCCTCTGCGGGCATGTGGTTCTCGTTTTTAAGAGAACAAACCGCTTTGAGGTTTCAAAATATTCATGCGCTTAGGATTCGGAGAAGGAATGTGTGTTAAGCGAACATTCTTGGTCGTCAGCCATCCTCCAGCGCCAGGCAGGCTGGCTGCTTCATGTGAGTGTCCTGGGACTCAGCGTGTCGGGCGTCTGCTCCATGACTCCAAGACACAGGCCCCCAAACTGCTCAGACAGCAGTGTGGTTCCATGTAAAAGTGGCAGGCCTGAGAGGCTGCCCCGAGAGCACGTCCTAAAAGAAGATGACCTTTCCAGTCAGAGCAAGGGCAAGGGTCTTCATCTCAAACTCTCCAATGATATCTATACTACTCCAGAGGGGTTGGGGACCACCCACCCTTCATAAGCAGCTCAGTGGGCCCAGGAATAGAGATCCCTGCTGAGGCATCTCATCTCAGGCTGGAACCCATCTCTCAGAGTCCCCAGAAACCTCCATGAGGCCTGAAGCCAGAGAGGAAGGATCTACCATGAGGCCGGAAGATGCCATGCAGGCCCTAAGCCCTCTGGGCTACCCACTTCCTCTCTCCACCTCCACAGGCCCTGACAGGAAGCTGAGCAAAGCTCTCTCTAAACCTCTTCCTAGCAGGGCTCGGAGGGCCAGGGCCTATGCTCCAAGGAGCCAGGTTTCAACAAAGGCTGTGGGCTGGTTCCCATCACAGAGTACACTTGACCCTGCACTGGCTTAGGGTGGGAGGGAGGGCCAAGAACGGCTTGGGAGCCTCAGGAAGCCAGAAGGTGACCCCTTCCCAGAAATGGGCTCAATGAAAAAACTTTGTGGTCCCACCTCCCCCTGTGCCCCAAAGTCCAGGAGGGCTCCTCTGCACATGCCCTAGGCTCTATCCCCCATAAGGCTGGGAGGCTGAGGATTGGGGGAGCTCCAAGGACTGCCACCCTGGGCCCTGATGGTCTCCCCAAAGGACAGAGATTTTAGGCAAGATGTTTTAGAGTAAAGTCATGGATCACACCCCCGACTCTGGTTGTACCCAGGCCCTGTGCTTGACTGTGCTAAGTTTGAGACAAGAGAAGACATTGCTGCACTCTTCAGGGTCTACAGACCCACAGAAGTCTAAGAAAAATAAGTCAAAATGTGATTGAATTGGATTGAATCATGGAACTGTAAAAGGATAGTGGTAGAAAAACTAGTAAAAGCCGAATGAAATCTTGAGTTTAGTTAATAGTAATGTATCGAAGTTGGTTTCTTAGTCTTGACAAACGTACCATAGTTATGTAAGATGTTAACGTTAGGGGAAAATAGGTGAGGGATATATGGGAACTCTCTGTACTATCTTTGCAACGTCTCAAAAACTAAAATTATTTCAAAATAAAACATTTATTTAAGAAAGTAACCACTGAGCATGCAGTCGCTATGTGTCAGTCACGGGGCTGAGTACTTTCCCTGCATTGTCCCATTTAAGCCCCCCCAAAGCTTTATGGGGCTGCAATTACCTCCATTTGACAGCCGAGGAAACTGAAGCCAGAGCTGCAGATAACCCGAGTCTAGGCAGAGAAGCAGGTGGTGGCTCAGAGGTCACCAGCCCTCGGAGGAGCAGAGACCAGGCAGCCACCTGCACAACCCCGTGCATAGGACTGTTGGATTAACTTGCTGCATGGGAATCTGAGTCTGAGTAAAAGTGAGTGATTTGCCATAAGGCCCCCGAAACTGGGCTGGTCTTCTGAACTCCCTCCAGAGCCTGCCTGAGGGGGCCCGTGCTCCCTGTGCAGCAACCACGGGTGGGAGCTGCTGCCCCTCCCCTCAGCGTGCAGATCCTTCCAGCGGGAAATTAAACTCCTTCCTATTCCCTCCTCAAGAGCCTTGGAACGTAGTCCTCAGAAATTTACCAAGGGAAAATTCTTTCTTCCTTCTATTTATAAGATAGTTTTTCAAGACCCAAAAGACTTCCTAGCACTCTTTTTCACACACGCAGAAAACTTGCAGTTGTTTCCAAGTCTCGGGCTAGGCACAAGGCTCTGACCTTGCCCATTGGTGTGCTTGACGGCCCTTGCCCTCCTCCCCCCTCCCTTGGCCCTCAATGTCACTGCCAGGAATTGCTGTTGGGGCCATGAGGTGAAGGGGCCAAGTTCTAGTTCCCTCTCCCCAGCCAGCCTGGGCAGAGAGCAGGTCACAGTCTCAGAGTGTTTTCTCTTTAGTATCAGTGCTCTACCAGGTGCTGGAAACATGAATTCTTAGCAGCTGCCGGTCAAAGATGAGCTACTGAAGAACACAAAGACCCATGGCAGAGGGAAGGGGGTTTCCACGTGGGGCTCAGTGGTCTCTGGCCTAAAATTTAATCATGAACCAGGGAGAGCAGGCTAGCCTGTCTTTCCTGAAAACACTTCTCTAAGAAGAGTTTGGATCACAGACAGACCTGGCAGAACTCAGGGCACTTGGGGCAATCATGCGATGGCAACTCAGGATGAGCTAGAACTCAATCCGTGCACTGGGCTTTGCTCTTAGCGGCTGAATCAGCCTCATTAGGAAAAAGTTCCCCTTTTCATCCTCAAGGTTTTAACCACTTCCTAGTGGTGACTTCAGCAAGTAAGGCCACAGCTGAGATGCCGATGGTCACTTGGGGGTATTTCAGGCCCAGTGAATAATTACGTGAACAAAATAACACAAAGTAATTGCCAACAGCTATTAGATCTGTGAAAAATAACAATGGAAAACTCAGTTGACTGGCTACCAAAGGGCCCTTATGGCAAGGAGGAAACCAGCTGTGGCTTAACATCTGTAAACTCAAAAGGCAACTTGAAAGAGGCAAACAACCAAAGGAAAAACTGTCCGCGAGTTCTTATCCGCAGAGTTATATCAAGGCTCCCGTATGCCATTTAACTGGACCAGTTGGTTTCATTCCAAGCTGGGGTGCTTCTGAGCAATGCAGAGACGGCCTAGCAGAGCCTCTGGCTGTTTCAGAATGGTGACAGATGGAGCAGAGGACAGGCAAGCTACCCCCCGGTACCTCCAAATACAAGTTATTCCCCCAGAGGCCTTGCTCCAGAGACTGCACTCTGGTGAGTGAGTGCCTCCCCTGTGTGTATTCCCAGCCCTTTCTGTCAACAGCGATGGCAGTGGAAGGCCCTGGTGGAAGGTACCTCTTTGCAGGTAAAATCAGTGCTAAGTGACAGCCACATTGTCAGCTCACACCGGGGAAGGTGGCCTCCCAGGAGTGAAGATGAGCAGGAAAACGGTCTTCATGCCATCTTCTGGTCTCCTGGAAAATGCCCATATGCTGCGCAAAGAGCATGGCTTTGGAATCACACACACCTGGGTCTGACTCATTAGCTGGGTGACCTTGAGCACAAGACTTAACCTCTCTGAGCTTTAGTCTCCTCATCTGCTTTGCAGGGCTGTGGTAAAGACTAGAGATAATAAATATAAAACCTCCATCATGTTGGCAGCAATGCAGATATGCAGAACAAATGCTGCCTCTCTCATGAATGTTAGCAGATGGCACTGCCCAGGGAGGCTAGCCACCTGAGTACCTGGACTTCATCAGACATTTCTACCAACCCCAAATCTGCACTCAGATCAGATACAGCACTGCCCCAAATCTTCACAGCTCTCACTGTCTGCTTCACAAAGTCGGACCTCCAGAATCTCAGCTGTCTGTGTCTTCCACCACCTTCCCTCACAAATGCCAGGCTCCTACCACATCGGACTTCTCTTGAACACGCCCTGCTTAGCCCTGACGCCATGACACCTTTGCTAAGGCTGGTCCTCTGCTTGGGATTTTTTCTCTCCACCTGCACTTGTTGAAATTCCATTTGTCTTCCAAAGTCTGTCTTATGAGTGGTCTTCTCTGAAGAGCCTTCCTAATCTCTGTCAGAACAACCACCTTAGCCCTCCATAACAAGTTTTATGTGCACTATCCATTGCTTATCATAAGAGCTAGATTAAAATATCTCTCTTCTCTGAGATCAGTCATCTGGCTCTAGGAAAGAATGTGGGCTCTTCCATTCACTGGTGGGGAGCCTTAGTCAAGTTACCTAACTCTCTAAGCTTCAGTCTCCTCATCTGTAAAATGGGATGAAAATCATAGTGCCACAGATGAACCTATCTGCAAAATAGAAACAGACTCACAGACATAGAGAACAGACTTATGGGTGCCAAGGGAGAGGTGGGGAGGGAGAGGGATGGATTTGGAGTTTGGGGTTAGAAAGTGTAAACTATTACATTTAGAATGGACAGACAACAAGATATATAGCACAGGGAACTCTATCCAATCTCCTGAGATAAACCATAATGGAAAAGAATATTAAAAAAGAATGTATATATGTGTATAACTGAGTCACTTTGCTGTACGGCAGAGATTAGCACAACACTGTAAATCAATTATACTTCAATTAAAAAATAGAAAATTAAGAAAAAAAAGAAAGAAAATCATAGCGCCAAACACACAGAGCCACTGGTAGCATTGAATGTGATTATGCAGGTGAAGGTGCCTGACACATATTATCTAGTTAATGTTGACTGAGCTCTGAGAACTTGTGTCAGTACAGAGGGTTGCTGGCTTACTAGCCTGGAAGCTCCCCCAGGCAAAGAACTAGATCACCCCCCTCCCCCAGAGAGAACATGGTTCCCAGCATGAGCCGATGCTCCATGAACACTGGCCGAATAAAACTGGACTTCTCCCTTGGGAGAGTTAACCCTTTGAAGGCTGAGACCATGTCTGTCCTGACCTCTCTAAACAGTGCTAAGTGGGGACAGAGGGCAAGTCAGCCCTTCATCAGCACTGCAGGACAGTGAGGCCCTTGGGAGACAAGTTATAATGGGAGATGCCCTTCTCTGCAGTAACGGAAACACCTTGGCCCCATCATGGCTCTAAAGGGTCTCTCCAATCTCATGCTCTGCCTTCCACAGCCAGGAAGAATCCATTCTTGTCCCACGCCCACTCTCAGATTGAAAGTTCTTCATGCAAGAGCCAGTGAGTGATATTCTGAAGAGGTCACCATAGCAAGGACTAGAAACTCAGCTTGGTCACCTCTTCAAGGGCCTCTGTGTTTAGCCCCACATTGGGCAGCGCCACAAATGCATAAGAACTGGGCTTCATTCTCTTAGAGGCTGCAGCTGTTCTCAGCTTTTCCCCACCCATCAGGAAACAACGCAGAAACATAATTGAGCAGCTGTGGCTGTAAAAAGAACCTGCTTCAGAACAGTATGTTGCATCCAGCAAGTATGTGCTGCAGACTGGGTGACGGGACAGTTAATACACGTGATAGGAGATGAATCCACATAGTGCATCCCCAGACTATTCTCTGTCCACTTCCCTGCCTCTGTGTCATTGGTTCAGGACTTACTGTACCATCCCTTCTAGCTCCCACTGGCCCAGGTCCCCTCCCTTGAAGCTGTACGTGAGACAGTCTATCAACATCACTGCAGAGGTCATAAGAGATGTGCTCAGCTCCATATATGCCACCTGGGCCCCCTGCTCTTTTCTCTCTATTCTTGAGCAAGTGCCCATTGGAATCCACCAGGACCTGCCAACAGAATTTTCAGCCTGTCCTCAGTCCCCTTGGTGTCTGGATCCAGTAACTATGGCTTTCTATGAGATTGGAGCCAGGTTTGGCCAAGCCACTCTTGCACACGTGTTGTTTTGAAAGATTAGCACAGAATCCAACACAATATTTCTCTTGGGTTCCTCTTCCAAGCCAACAGAGAAAGAGTTGTTTCCAAAACACACACACACACACACACACACACACACACACACACATTATTAACCAATGAATAAGAGCCAAGAAAACAATGTAGCCAGCATATTTATTCCAAACAGCTTGTTAAGAATGAAAATTGCAAATATATCTAATTCTACCAGGCTCTTTGAAGAACCATGCTGAAGACCTCTTACGGCCAGCAGAGCTAAGAAAGCCACCCAAAGTGGTTTGGGCTCTGCTCGCTGGTCAAGGGCCTGCCCAATTTTGTGCACTCTTGGGTTCTCCCAGATCATGAGAACTTGCTCCATGCCAAAGGGCTCACTCCCAGATCCCTGCTACCTCACACCTCCCACTTGACAGCATCATTCCTTCATCCCATGACTTTGCCTTGACAGTGGCCATCTGGCCATAGTCAGCAGCACCAACCAAGAAGCTTCCCTCTAAACAAAGGCAACTTCCCCATAAGGAGAAAAAACAAAAGCCACTGTGACATCCTCCATTAATGGGTATCAGCACTGGCCCCCAAGGGTGTGAAGGTCCAAACAGATATGATTTATGAAAACTAAGCAAACTTTTCAGTACCTTTGGCACATCCACAGCACTGGAGAAAGGCCTTAATTATACTACCTGTACTCATTAAATAGATTAGATCTTAGAAGAGACAAGCTATGTTTTGCCTTCAGGAAAAGAATGTAAATCCATCTGGCTCCATATTTTATAGTCATCAATAGCTTGAGGCTATATTAAATGCCCAAAGTTTTCATCTTCCCAGATCTGGGGGTGGAACAGAAGCGAGACATCAACATGAGAGCTCTAAGGCTGGCAGCACAATAATGACAGTGATATATTGGAGCATTCCTGCCTCTACAGAGCCCCAGAGCCAAACACTGCACATGTTGTAGACAAGACGCCAAAGAATAAAAAAACAAAGAAAGAAACAGGCCTGCAGTTTATCACAGAAACGCATCTTCTTGCACAATCCATGGAAAGAAGATTCATACACTTAACGGTTCATCTGACCCCTCTCCCAGGCCAGAAATAACCAATGCTCTCTGAGTGTCCTAGGGCTTCTCAAGGAGGTCATCACAAATACCAGCTAGAGAGTCAGTATTAATGAAAACTTACTGTATGGGCAACAGAGTTCTAACACCCACGGGGAGCTTATTGTTGTTCAAATGAAAGTTCCCTTAAAGGAAACATGGCTTTCTATTGAAGCTCCACCCAGCTGAAGCCCCATAAGCCCCTCACCTCACAAAATCAGGACTCAGAGGAAGAGTAACTGTGTGAAACTAGAGAGTTTCTTTACAAAGGTACCCTCAGTCCTTGGACCTCTTTTCTCCCCCCTCTCTCCTTATTCCTTAGGGGATTTCACTTATCCAAATCTTTTATTTATCTACTAAAATCTATTTCTACATTTATATCTCCATGACAGGCCTCTTACACAAACCCTAGATTTTTTTTTTTTTTTTTGCGGTACGCGGGCCTCTCACTGTTGTGGCCTCTCCCGTTGCGGAACACAGGCTCCAGACGCGCAGGCTCAGCGACCATGGCTCACGGGCCTAGCCGCTCCACGGCATGTGGGATCTTCCCGGACCGGGGCACGAACCCATGGCCCCTGCATCGGCAGGCGGACTCTCAACCACTGCGCCACCAGGGAAGCCCCACAAACTCTAGATTTTAAACCCTAGTGCCAACTTGATATCTCAAACTTAACAAACTTCTAATCAATTTTGTATATTGATCTTATTCCCTACAATGTTACTAGATTCATTTATTCATTCTAGTATTTTTTTTCTGTAGGTTCTTTAGGATTTTCTGCATACAAGATCATGTTACCTGTCAACAAAGATAGTTAGATTTCTTTCTAATTTATATGCCTTTAATTTATTTTTCCTGCTTTATCTCACTGGCTAGGACCTCCAGTATAACACTGAATAGAAGTGGTGAGAATGAACATCTTTGTCTTGTTCCTGAACTTCGGGGAAAAGTATTCAGTTTTTAATGACCAAGTATGCTGTTAGCTGTAAGTTTTTCACGGATGCCCTTTATTAGGTTGAGAGAGTTCCCTTCTATTTCTAGTTTTCTGAGAATATTGTGAAAATGGGTATTGAATTTTTGTCAGATGTTTTGCTACACTTTTTGAATGATGATATGTTTTTTCCCTCTGTTCTTTTAATATACTGAGTTACAATGATTAATTTTTAAATGCTAAACCCAGCTTGTATTTCTGAAATGAATCTCAATTGATCATAACATATAATGCTTTTTATATATTTCTGGATTCACATTTCCTTATATTTTATTAAGAATTTTTTCTGTTTGTCTATGTTCAAAAGGATATGGGTCTTTAGTTTCCTCTTTTATAATATTTTTGTCAGATTTTAGTATCAGTGTTACATTGGCATCATAAAACAAGTTGGGAATGTTTCTTTCTCCATTTTCTGAAGTTAGTATTAGATTAGTATCATTTTCTTGTTAAATGTTTGATTGAGTTCGCCTGTGAAGCCATCTAGGCCTGGAGTTTTCTTAGAAGGGAAGTTTTTATCATGAATTTAATTTATTTAATGGATATAAAGCAATTCAGATTTTCGATTTCTTTTCGAGTCCATTTTACTAGGTTGTGCTTTCCAAGGAATTAGCACATTATACCTAAGTTGTCAAATTTCATCCCTTGTTATCCTTTTAGTAGATGTAAGACAAATAGTGGGATATCCTCTTTCATTCCTGATAGTGGTAATTTGTGTCTTCTCATTTTTCTTATTTAATCTTGCTAGGAGTTTGTCACATTTAAAAATCTTATTATAGTGCCAACTTTTGGCTTTGTTAATTTTCTATTGTTATGTTTTCTATTTTATTGATTTCTACTCTTATCCTTATTATTTATTTCCTTTTAGTTACTTTATGTTTAAATTGTTCATCTTTTTCCAAGCTTCTTAAGGCAGAAATTTAAATCACTGATCTTAAATTTTTTAATATAAATGTTTAAAGCTATAATTTCCCTTCTACTGCATTAACTGCATCCCAACAAACTTTAATATGTTGTGTTTTCATTATCATTTAGTTTGAAATATTTCTAATTTATCACATATTTACTTCTAAAAGTGCATTGTTTGGTGTTTCATAAACATTTCATTACTATTGATTTCTGCTTTAATGTTTCTGTGGTCAGAGAACATACTCTATAAATTTCAGTCCTTTGAATTTCAATATTTTTAAATTATTATATGGTTCTACAACTGGTATAACTTTATAAAACTTCCATGTACACTTGAAAAGAATGTATATTCTGCAACTATTAAGTGCAGTTCTCCATAAGTGTCCATTAGGTTAAGTTGTTTGATAGTGTTGTTCAAGTTTTCTGTATCTCTACCGATTGTGGATTTGTCCATTTTTCCTTTCAGTTATGTCAGTTTTGTCTCAAATATTTTGAAATTTGATTATGAGAGGCATATACATTTGGCATAGTTATATTTCCCTTGTGAATTAATATTTCTATTGTTCTGTAATGTCCTTATCATCTCTGGTAATTTTCCTTATCATAAAGTCTATTTTGCCTTAAATTGGTAGAGCTACACCAGCTTTCTTCTGCTTCTGGTTTCATGGTATCTTTCTCCATCGCTTTACTTTCAATTTATGTTTAAAATGCATCCCTTATACATTGCATATAGTTTGGTCTTGCTTTTATATCCAGTCTGATAATCTCTGCCTTTTAGTCCACTTGTACAATTCTTTATATGCTTGGGTTTAAGTCTACCCTTCTGCTATTTGTTTTCAATTCGTCCCATCATTATTGTTTTATTGCGCTTATGTCTCTCTTTCTCTGCCTTCTTTTGAGTTAATCAAATATTTTTTAGCTTTCAATTTTGTTTCCTTTATTAGATGTTCAGCTATTTTTATTTTATATTTAATGGTTGCTCTACAGATTACAGTATGCTTCTTATCTATATGAGATGATGGATGTTAACTAAACGCACTGTGTCAGTAATATGACAATATATGTAAATCTAACCATCATGCTGTACACCTCAATATGTCAACTATTTCTCAATAAAACTGGAAAAATGCATCTTTACTCATCACAGAGTACTTAGAATTAATATTTTACCTATTACAAAACATGTAAGAGCCCTACAAAAATACAATTTCATTGTACTCCCCATCCTTTGCGCTACTTTTGTCACATATTTTACTTCAACATACATTATAAAACCCCACAATGAATGTTACTATTTTCCATTCAAATAATCAAGGATGATTTAAAGACTTTAAGCAAAAAAAAAAAAAGAAAAAAGACTTTTACATTTACCCACATCTCAACCATTTTTCTTGTATTCTTTGTTTCTTCCTATGAAATCCAAGTTTCTATCTGACATAATCTTTCAGCCTAAAGAACTTTCTTTAGCTTTGCTTGTCATGCAGGTTTTCTGGCAACAAATTCTCTCAGCTTTTGTTTATCTGGAAGTTTCTTTATTTCACCCTCATTTTTATTTATTTTTTCTAAAGAAACAGCCTTTATTTTTGTTTTTAATAGGGGTATAGTCATTTTACAACGTTGTGTTAGTTTCTACTGTACAGCGAAGTGGAGTTCCCTGTGCTATACAGCAGGTTTTCATTAGTTATCTATTTTATGCATATTAGTGTATATATGTTAATCCCAATCTCCCAATTCATCCCACCTCCCTTGTTTCCCCCTTGGTGTCCATACCTTTGTTCTCTACATCCATCTCTCTATTTCTGCCTTGCAAACCAGTTCATCTGTACCATTTTTCTAGATTCCACATATATGTGTTAATATACGATATTTGTTTTTCTCTTTCTGACTTACTTCACTCTGTATGACAGTCTCTAGGTCCATCCACGTCTCTACAAATGACCCAATTTCGTTCCTTTTTATGGCTGAGTAATATTCCATTGTATATATGTACCACATCTTCTTTATCCAGTCGTCTGTTGATGGACATTTAGGTTGCTGCCACAACCTGGCTATTGTAAATAGTGCTGCAATGAACACTGGGGTGCATGTGTCTTTTTTTTTTTTTTAAGTTGTAAATTTTTAAAACTTTATTTATTTTTGGCTGTGTGGGGTCTTCATTGCTCTTTCCTCTAGTTGTGGCGAGCGGGGGCTACTCTTCGTTGTGGTGTGTGTACTTCTCATTGCAGTGGCTTCTCTTGTTGCAGAGCACAGGCTCTAGGGCTGTGGGCTTCCATAGTTATGGCATGAGGGCTCAGTAGTTGTGGCTCGTGAGCTCTAGAACACAGGCTCAGTAGTTGTGGTGCACTGGCTTAGTTGCTATATGGCATGTGGGATCTTCCTGGACCAGAGATAGAACCCATGTCCCCTGCACTGGCAGGTGGATTTTTTTTTTTTTTAAGATTTTCCTTTTATTTATTTAATTTTTAAAATTTATTTATTTTTGGTTGTGTTGGGTCTTCGTTGCTGTGTGTGGGCTTTCTCTAGTTGCAGCGAGCAGGGGCTACTCTTTGTTGCGATGCATGGGTTTCTCATTGTGGTGGCTTCTCTTGTTGCGGAGCACAGGCTCTAGGCACATGGGCTTCAGTAGCTGTAGCGTGCAGGCTCAGTGGTTGTGGCTCGTGGGCTCTAGAGCACAGGATCAGTAGTTGTGGCGCATGGGCTCAACTGCTCCGCGGCATGTCGGATCTTCCCGGACCATGGCTCGAACCCACGTCCCCTGAATTGGCAGGCACATTCTTAACCACTGAGCCACCAGGGAAGCCCGGCAGGTGGATTCTTAACCACTGTGTCACCAGGGAAGTCACCACAAGTGTCTTTTTGAATTATGTTTTTTTCTGGATACATGCCCAATAGTGGGATTGCTGGATCATATGGTAGTTCTATTTTTAGTTTTTTGAAGAATCTCCATACTGTTCTCCATTGTGGCTGTATCAATTTACATTCCCACCAACAGTGCAAGAGGGTTCCCTTTTCTCCACACCCTCTCCAGCATTTATTGTTTGTAGATGTTTTGATGATGCCCATTCTAACTGGTTTTCACGCTCAGTTTTAAAGGATATCTTTGCTGGATACCATATACAGAATTCTGGCTTGACACTGTTTTCTGGATTCTGTTCTACCTGATAATGTCAGCTGTTGTTTGTATTTTTGTTCCTCTGTTATATATTGTGGCTTTTCCTCTAGACTGAAGTTTTTTTCTTCATTTGTTTTCAGCAGCTTGAGTATAATGTGCCTTGGTTTGGGTTTTTAAAAAATGAGTTCTGGGGCTTCCCTGGTGGCACAGTGCTTGAGAGTCCACCTGCCGATGCAGGGGACGCGGTTCGTGCCCCGGTCCGGGAGGATCCTACATACCGTGGAGCGGCTGGGCCCATGAGCCATGGCCGCTGAGCCTGCGCGTCCGGAGCCTGTGCTCCACAACGGGAGAGGCCACAACAGTGAGAGGCCCGCGTTCAGCAAAAAAAAGAGTTCTGCTTGGGGTTTGCTGAGCTTCTTGTATCTGAGATTGATGTTTTCCAACAAATTTGGGAACTTTATGGCCATTATTTCCTAAAGTATTTTTCTGTCCCATTCTTTCTCTCTCATCCTTTTAGGCCTCCAATTACCCATATGTTAAATGGGTTGCTATTATCCCATAGGTCAGTGAGTCTCTGTTCAATGTTCAAAATCCTTCTCTCTGTTCTTCAGATTAAATCATTTCTATTGATCTATCTTCTAGTTCACTGACCCTTTCCTCTTAAGTCTCTAATCTGATATCAATCCAGTTCTGGGAAACTTTCACTTCAGATATTGTACTTTTCAGTTTAAATTTTCCACTTGGTTTGTTTTCATAGTTTCCATGTTTCCTCATTATATCCATCTTTTCCTATATGTTCTTGGACATATTTGTAGTAACAATTTTTAAATCCTGTCTGCTAATTACAACATATGGGTCATCCTGTGATGGTCTTCATTTTTTTTATTGACTAGCAGGTACATTTTACTGCTTCTTCATACATCTAGTAACTTTTTACTGTATTCCTGACACTGTCAAGGGTGCCTTATAGGAGTCTGAATAATGTCATCTTCCTTTAAAGGGTATTGCTGTTTGTTCTAGAAGATAGTTCAATCATTGATCTTGATCCTGTTGAGTTTGGTTTCATTCTTTGCTAGGACTAGTCTAGTTTTGTTTTTGTTTCTCCCTTAATCCCAGGATATGGTTCTTACTCTAGGGCATGGTCTTCATTCCTAACACATGATGTTTTCAGGATATTATCTGAATATTTGAAGTGCTTGTTCTGTTCTCTCCATTGTTTGTTCTAGAAGATAGTTAAATCATTGATCTTGATCCTGTTGAGTTTGGTTTCATTCTTTGCTAGGACTAGTCTAGTTTTGTTTTTGTTTCTCCCTTAATCCCAGGGTATGGTTCTTACTCTAGGGCATGGTCTTCATTCCTAACACATGATGTTTTCAGGATATTATCGGAATATTTGAAGTGCTTGTTCTGTTCTCTCCATTCTGACTTGACCATAACTTTAGCATCTTCTAGCTCTTGAGACCTCTGGTGTTTCCATTCAGCTCTCAGATTCAGAGAGGTGAAACTCTGCTGGGCTTTTTAGAGTATGACCCTATACATAAACACTCAGCTCTCATCCAAGGATCCACTTGGACTCTCATTTAAATTTCTGCAGTTTCTTCCTCTCCAGTACCTTTTCCACAGCATCTCCAAACTTCGATCTTTGCCTGATCTATCAATTTTGATTTGCTATGTTTTATTCAGAAAAACAAAAGATGATGATGGGTGTTTGTGTAATATAAAGCTTTCGGAACAATACATGAGAGCTGTGAGGCTGGAAATTCTCATTATGTGGCATCTCCCTGACTGTACTGTACCCCTTGCTACACAAAAATAACTTTCTTCTGAAACTCTTAGGACCATTATAAAGACAAATTTTGTAGTTAACTGTCCTGGCCTTGCCAAATAACTTTTGCCTGAAGGAGCACATTAAATGAGATTTTCACACCTGTTGGTACCTGAACATCATTTTTTGGTCCCATATTTTCCCAATTCTAGCTAGTTATTTGATCAGATAGCTCGGTTATGAGACTGGATGCTACTTAAGATCCTTGACTCTCAACCTATCCAGTTTAAAAGTCACAGTATCTTAACCTTTTGGTTAGAAGAAGAGTATAGATTGAGAACAGAGTGAGAATGGAAATTTGAAAAAAGCTGAAGTTATTTGTGTTTAATATTGCATTTGGGATTTTTTTTGAGAACATGATACCATGTCACTGGCTCTCTTGACAAGATGTGAAGGAAGGGTTCATACAGTGCTTAGAGTTGAAACAAGGTTCTTCATGATTTATACAAGGATAATGATGTGTGCACATTACTGTATTTCATTAAATGTAAGACCATTTGATCATAAGACTTATTATTTTTGGTACCTAAAAGAGCCTTGTCAGACACATGAAATCAGTCACATCATTACTGCTCTAAAATTTCTTTCATTCTATTCCTAGGGATTTGGTATTTATCCTGTCTTTAGTAGCATGACTTAGCAAGTGATACACAATCTGCTACACATAACTTGGTAACAAAATGAACACAGCTTCACCTCCTGTGGTTAACTTTCTTTATTAGGTCTGGTAAAGCCTTGTCACTCAAAGTGTGGCCTGGACCTCTAGCAGTGACATCACCTGGGTGCTGACTACAAATGAGCAACCTCAGGCCCCCCCCCCACACCCACCTACAAAATAATTTTAACAAGATGCTCAAATGATTTACTTTGCACAATAAAGTTTGAGAAGCATTTCCATAAAATACTTGGTTGTTTTTTTGCAAGAAAAAATGGAATTTGGGCCATTTCTCCAATGACAAATATTCGTTTTACTAATGTCAATTTTACATAACTCTGCTCCTTTTTTTGTTTCAATGCCAAAGTATAGTGTAATCTTTTTAAAAAAACATTCTAAATGTCAATGAAACCTAATATGTATAGTACCAAAATTCATGTAAGTTCATAACTCATTGAAGTGAAAATACAAACAGCTGAGAGCAAGTTTTCACATGCATAGGCAATGAAAACATGTCAAGACTGCTTCTTGACTAACAGTCACCGCATAATGTCATTAATTTCAGAGATGTTAAAATATGGAAAAGAGGAAAAATGTATATCCTAAAATTGATAAAGCAGAGTAAGTGATGAAAAACATTCATTCCTGATCTAGGTTTGGGCTTTTCTGGAACTCAGAACCAAGGTACTTAGTTACAACAATGAATACATTCCAAACATCCAGTGTGGTCCCTGTCATTAGAGAGTCTCCAACTGGTTTCCCTAAAATTGGCAGGAGGCTGAGGATGCTGCCTTAACTAAAAACAGGCGGTTGAGACCTCTAACCCACTTCATAACCAGTCAAAGTTTCTGGTGCTCGTGAAAGGAATTTTCTCTGCTTTGCTGCATACCAGAGTTTTCAGCACTCTCACATTTCTCTCCTGATGGAGAAACATGTGATGAAGAAAATGTGATGGAAAAACACATTTGCCAAAAAAGACTCCCCCTGGATTAAATAAAATTGCTATATTCCTCACCCTGATCTTTAGCATGAAAAAACTCATGAGTTAGGGACCATGAATAAATGAAGCCCTCAGGAATTTTTCATCCGATTTTCCCTAACTGGCTTTAGAAACTGGAGCTCCTTAAGTTGATAACATCTTGCTGTGTGCGAACCTTCCTTCCCAAGAAGTAACAGGGAGGGAGAGAAAAAGAGAATTAATGAACTTGGCAATCCTGTGAATCCTGCAGCATCCACTCCATTGAACTCCCCTGGTTCAACTCCAGCAGGAGGATATGGTTTCACAGGGGCAGAAGCAGGCTAAACACTTGGCATGTTGTACTGGTTGTTTTGCCATTTTCAGAACCAGAACATGACAGAAAGTTTACTTGTTGGTTATTTGTGTTGACCATATTGATGATAAATTACAAATTCTGAAGGTCAGAGATGGGATCAGTTTAACTCATCCTATATCAACTCCAAATCCCATAGCTATTAAACAAACGCCAATCGACACGTACACCATGAGTACCTTGGTTAATAAGAGCTGCCTTTTAAAGGTCATCTAAGAACTGGTTCTTAAAGGGCATCGTTATGCTTTTCACTCTAGTCCTAATGGATGCTCACTCTTCTTCTCCCTCCCTCTGTACTCAGGCAGTGTAGAACTTGGACAATTCTTCCTGAGTCCCAAGGGAAGCAGACCCTACTTCAGCAGAGATGTACAACACGGTCTGGCTTGGCTTAACAGCAGCCCACATGTTTCCTGGTGTGTGAACATGGTATTGCTCAACCTCAGGGATAATGGAAGTTGAAAATTGGCACCAGAGTCCAACATCTAAAGACTTTGGCTACTGTGTGTGCAGTTGCTACAGAGGATGTTTCTAATACAAGAAATATGAGCTTGTTCTATTCCACAGGCTGAACTATTGATCAGATTAACAATGGCACTGTTTAAATCTCCTGTCTGTCACTGAAACATGGGTCCATTCCTGCAGACATGTGTGTGACAGAGGCTGCCCAGAGCTTCATGGGGAAAGCGCCCTCTGCTCTAAGAAGTTAGCCATGCTACAGCACAAGGAGATCAGCTCGGTACTTTGTGACCAGCTAGAGGGGTGGGACAGGGAGGGTGGGAGGGAGACGCAAGAGGGGGGGGATATGGGGATATATGTATACATATACCTGATTCACTTTGTTATACAGCAGAAACTACCATAACAATGTAAAGAAATTATACTCCAATAAAGATGTTAAAAAAAGAAGTTAGCCATGCTAATAGGTTCCTTTCCATAGCACGGACACCAGAAACAGCGAACCACAAAAATTGCAGCAATTTACAGATGACTGCATTGAGGCTTAAAATTGTACGTCATCTTCTTTGACCATCCAGTCAGAAGTGACCTTTCCACAATTGGAAAACCCCACAGCACATTCTCCACCTCCTCCTCCTTGAAAAAAGCACTTGAGAGCAGACTGACTTGTCTTTCTCCCTCACTAAACAATAAGCCCTTAAGAGCCAAGACTGTGTCTTACTTATTCATTTCCCCACAGTGCCCAGAACAGGACCTGGCACAAAGTAGATTTCCTGTCATATTTGTTGAATGAAATTAATTAGAAACATCATGTGCTAGATATGAGGTGACTTATAAGTGGAGGATCAGAAGGTCAATAGAAGGTTATTATCCAAAACCAGTAAGAAACAATTACCATCAATAGAATCATTTACCTCTAATCCTAATGTTCCTCTTGTTCCTTAAATATCTGTAGAAACAGGAACCAGAAATGAGAGGTGGGGGAAAAAGTACTGGTCAATATGAAAGAATGACAGACTCTGGTTTGATACAATTTTCTAACACTTGCTTCAGGAGAGACTTGTTTTAACCCTCAAAAAAGGATGAAATCTGAGAGGCCCAAGACAGAAGAAAGGATGAGTAGAACAGGCCTACCAAAAGATACTGAGTTTTCTGTCACTAGAGGTATTCTATTTAAAGGCAGTAGTATACAGGATCTGGCCTGTACTTTAATATAAGAGCCAGCTAGATTTCTTCCCAACTCTGCATTCAGGGATGTTGTACTGATAGCTGGCAATCAGCCATGGTGGGAGTATTTACACCATGGAAACTGGCAAACTACAAATCAAGACTCTTTTATGTTCCCCAGATAGCCAGTTGTTAAATAATTACCAGCACACCACTGATTAAAGGTTAAGCGACTAATACTGAGGAAATGTGTACATGAGATTCTGCACTGAAACACTGGTTATCAAGATAACCTTCCAGGTCTCCTCCAGTGCCAACTGATTTGAAGCATCTCTTGTCCCACCTGGAGAGAGAAGCCCCATGCCTGTGGTGGTTATTGTTGTTGGCTCTACCACCAGGTTCCTAGGCCTGGTTACCCTGCAATTAAACTCTTTTATGGACTTAGCTAGAGGTCTGGCTCCCCAAAACCAACACCACCATTACCCCCAGGCCCCAGCTCAATACATGTGGCTTCAGCACCTGGCAGGCAGTCATGCTCAGAGCCCTGAGTTGCCAGATTTCTCGGGATTATTTCCTGCTCTGAGGGATGAGAGCTTTCCCCAAGCTCCACAGATGTGGAGCAGCCCTTGACTCCACATGCTTGTGCACAGCAGAGGCCAGAGGCAGGGTCACAGCCACTAGAGTTTTCCTGCAGAGAGCACGGTGCCTTCTGAGGTCCACCCCAGGGATCCCATTCCCATGAGGAGCAGAGACACATGGGGCCACCCATAGGGAAAGATGGGTACTGGAGTCAGAGGAGATACAGAGGAAGGCAATTAGGAGTCATCACAAGACAAAGCTGCAGTAGGAGCACTCACTGCCTGGGGGACACTTGGCTTCCTGCCATGAATGAGGAATTCATCTGGTTCCAGTTACCCTGGTCCTCAGAGCCCCAACAGTGCTGGAGAAATGAATCCTCCCACGCAGCCATGGCTACATGCTTTCCTTTCCATAGTGCCCAGCCCAGGCCTGGCATGCAGCAGGTACTCAAAAAGTATTTCTTGAATGAGCAAACAAATAGACAACCATTGGAGCTCTGTATTGGGCCTCTCAGATTTCAAACCCCTTTGAAGACCAAAACAAGCCTACCTCCTCCAGAAAGCCTTCCCAAACCCAGGTATTAAGCATGCCATCAATCCAGGGCATCACTGAACCCCAAATCACTCCTTTCCGTTCTCAAAAATCCTCCAGTGGAAGTCAACACATAACGACCCTCTACTTTGGCTTGTCTTAGCTTCCTGTGCGGGGGTCTTATTTCTTCAGGGAGATCATGAACTCCTTGAGGGAAGGACCTGAGCTTCCTCTTTCTCGAGTGTCCTTCTGTGGTGTCTAGCTCAAGGTCAGGGCCCCATTGTCCCATGATGATTGGTCATTGGCCAGGTCCTCCATTCACTAGATCTAGCTCAGTTCTAGAATATATTTTGTCCCTTCATCCTGAATTGCTTCTCTTAGGTGATTTTGGAAGAGGTGCTTGCTCCTTGCCTTTGGTAGGATACACTGGGTTGCAGAATGGACCCCATGCCAGCATTGTCTCCCCAGAAAGTAACAGAAATGGCAACCATATCCTAATGAGGAAGCAGCATAGGCCATAGGCCAAGCACACACAGTACCCTCTTATCACCCAGGCAATACAGAATTGGCCCTACCTTCTTACCTTTTTCTTGGAGAGAAAACTGGACCGTATGAACGATAGAGTCATGGGCGATGTATCCCCAGAGAACAGCAATGACAGTAATATAAAGCACTTGGCTTTCCCCAGTTCGAACTTAGTCTCAGAAAATAGCTCAAACTCTGGGAAGGATGGGTGTGCACTCCCTGCCACAGAGAGAATTCAGAAGTTATGGGGAATGTGTCAGACATTCACCAACTTAGGGTTTAAATTAAGTTTTAAATTCCTTTTAGAGCTCATAATGTTTATGCAGATTCTAAAATAGAGCAAACAAGTTATTTGCTACTTCATTGTATAAAAATCTAAATCCAGGGGAATTAGGTTTTATTGCTGATTCCAAACTTAGTACCAGGAGAGCTGATTTGTTTTGTTCAAATGAATACTATGATTAGAACATCCTCACATATACATGTCTGCCATAACAAAACACTAATAGATTGAGTGGCTTAGGCAGCAGAAATTTATTTTCTCACAATACTGGAGGCTGGAATTCTAAGATCAGCGTGCCAGCATGGTTGGGTTCTGGTGAGGGCCCTCTTCCTGCCTTGCAGATGGTCACCTTCTTGTTGTATGCTCACATGGTCATGCCTCAGTGCGTGTGCCTCTTCTTACAAGGCCAACACCAATCCTATCGGATTAGAACCCCACCCTTGTGACCTCATTTAACCTTAATTACCTCCTACAAGCCCTATCTTCAAATACAGTCACATTGGGGATAAGGGCTTCAACTTAGAAATTGGAGGGGCACATAATTCAGTCCATAGCAATGTCTGAGATGAATTTCACTACGCCTCAAGTACAAAGTTCTTCCAGACCGAGTATCTTTCTCCTAGGAGACATGTCTGTGATTAATGCAGCCCACTTTCTTACAAGAAACCTGTAAAAATAATCTTTCTCCACAGTCTGTCACCTTCCCATTGCTCAGATCAGCTCCCCCTCCCCTTGGAATCACCATTAAACCACAGAAATAATTACCTATCTGAGGGCTGCAGTCCTCCCACATAACCTGAAGCTATTGCCATTTGTCACAACAGATCATTTCTAGAACTCTGACAGCCAGCCCTAGGAGCAAGAAGAATGCTCATTTTCCTCACCCTGCCAGAGCTTCAGAAAGAACTCAGCTCAAAATAAATGCTGTTGAAGCAGGAGACACACAGGAGGTACACAGCCTGTCACTACCTCAACACAGGCCTCTCCTAACCCTCCATCCTATTGACTGTGTGAGAGCCATTGCTGGAAGCTCTGTAATCCAAAACCAGCAAGCATTCATGGGGTTGGCAACCACAAATAGAAAATGAATTGGATCGCTATCTTTCAAATTAGTATAACAACATCGTCTGGGAAATGATGATAAAAAATAGTTCAAAATATTGGTTGAATTCTTTTCTCACTGTTCTGCTCAGGCTCTCCTCCATTGTTTTTTACATTTCCCTCCTGGTTGTTTGGAGACCCTTGTGTTCAGTAACATGTTCCCAAAAAGGAGAGGCTGAAGTCAACCTTGACTTTGTACACTCACTCTGCTTCCAGGCCAGAAACTAGACTTTCCCTTTTTCTGCACCTCACAATCTCTGAGTTCTGTAAGTTTACCACCTAGATGTTTGTTTTTTCCCTGTTTTATTGAGATACAATTGACATATAACATTTTATAAGCTTATGTGCACAACATAATGGGTTGATAGATGTATATTTTGCAAAATCATATTTCTTGAATGTACCTGTCTTCTACCCTCCATCCACCCCATCTCTAGTCCAAGACATCATGTCTTCTCTCGCCTGGGTATACGCACCTGCCTCCTAAAAGGTCTCAGTGCTCTCAGGTTCTCCTTTGAAACCCATCCTCCACATGGAAGCCCAAGTCATCCTTCTAAGCCACCAAGCTTCCTTGCCCCTTTCCTACATGAAACCTTTTAGTGGCTCCCCCACTGCCCTCAGGACAAAGCCTACACATTGCAGTATGGCCCACCCTGCTAACTCATGATGTCCCCATGGATCAGGTCTCCAGAGGATGCTGGAAAAGACGATCCAGCCACATGAGATGTCATACCCAGGTTAGTCTTATACACGTCTTTAATCTTAACCCTCAAGAGGTCAAGAATCACACAGGTAGAGGGGATTGTAAGAAATACAACATGTAGGTCCTTGTTTCTAGGCAGGAAACAAATATAAGTTATAGCAGGAGAAGGGCTGGCATTGTCTCCAAGACCTAGCATGGGTCTGACTTCAAAGGAGCTTCTCTGCCAAACAGTGTTTTAGATAAAGAGCAAAAATACACTACAGGCAGTTACACCCATCTAAAATTGACACTAATGATCATAGTGGGAAACTCCTTAAATCATGTGGCCGTTCTTCATATAGGGATCAAGTGCAAAGCAACCTCCTAGAACAACGTTTTAAATGAATCATCTTCCAAACAGTTTCTCCTCTCCAGAGTGGTCCCATTCCATTCATCTGTGGTTACAGTTTTCATTTTGCACCATATGAGAATGACTTTGATGGCTATGCTGATCCGGGGAGAGGAGAGGGGATAAATCGAGCAGGACAGATTAGTTCTGGAAAATTAAGCATTTGCTGGGTCACCCTGGAGCTTTCAGCTTTGAATTTGGCCTCCCGAAGCATTAAGTCAGCCAGAAATCTCTCTAAAATGAGAGCCATTAAAATGCCAGTTGCACCCCTAATTATTAAAGAAATAAAATCAAAACTACAATGACATGTTTACACTAATATGTATAAAATGGATAACTAATAAGAACCTGCTGTATAAAAAAAATAAAATTAAATTAAAAAAAAAGAAACTACAGTGAGGTATCACCTAACACTGGTTAGAATGGGCATCATCAGAAAATCTACAAACAACAAATGCTGGAGAGGGTGTGGAGAAAAGGGAACCCTCTTGCACTGTTGGTGGGAATGTAAATTGATACAGCCACAATGGAGAACAGTATGGAGGTTCCTTAAAAAACTAAACATAGAACTACCATATGACCCAGCAATCCCATTACTGGGCATATACCCAGAGAAAACCATAATTCAAAAAGACACATGCACCCCAAATGTTCATTGCAGCACTATTTACAATAGCCAGGTCGTGGAAGCAACCTAAATGTCCATTGACAGAGGACTGGATAAAGAAGATGTGGTACATATATAAAATGGAATATTAGCCATAAAAAGGAATGAAATTGGGTCATTTGTAGAGACGTGGATGGACCTAGAGACTGTCATACAGAGTGAAGTAAGTCAGAAAGAGAAAAACAAATATCATATATTAATGCATATATGTGGAACCTAGAAAAATAGTACAAATGGGGCTTCCCTGGTGGCGCAGTGGTTGAGAGTCCGCCTGCCGATGCAGGGGACACGGGTTCATGCCCCGGTCCGGGAAGATCCCACATGCCGCGGAGCGGCTAGGTCCGTGAGCCATGGCCACTGAGCCTGCGCGTCCCAAGCCTGTGCTCCGCAACGGGAGAGGCCACAACAGTGAGAGGCCCGCATACCGCCAAAAAAAAATGGTACAGATGAATCGGTTTTCAAGGCAGAAATAGGGACACAAATGTAGAGAACAAACGTATGGACACCAAGGGGGAAGTCGGGGGGCAGGTGGTGGGATGAACTGGGAGATTGGGATTGACATATATACACTAATATGTATAAAATAGATAACTAATAAAAAATAGAAAATTAACCCCCCCAAAAAACTATAAATAAATAAACGTCAGTTGCACAGAGCAGTTCTTGAGCTGACAAACAGATGGGAGTTGTGAGGAGATGAAAGGCTGCAAGCACTGCACAGGCATAAGCCGTGGCTCCATCTCCATTCCTTGGACATGAAAGTCACTGCATAACCTGAGCCCACTGCCCAGGAAATCCATCAGTCCGTTAGAGGAAACCCCACCGTGAGAGACAGCTGAGACTCCCTCAACGCACAGCCAGTAATGCTTTAAATGAGGAGGTCCCACTTTCGGTGTACTTCCCTCCCTCATTTTCCATTCACTCTCCTATCTGAACTATGCCCCAAATTCTACCTGGAGAACCCCAAGCCCAGCACAGCAGGATCTGGTCATGCAGTCAGAAAACTGTCCATTTCTCCATATGAAAAATGCACATGCTTCTAACTAGAGGCTTCGTGCTCAAGTTGGGTCAGTACAGGAAGGAAAGGTCTCAGGCCTTCCCACGTGCCCTGTCCTCTACCCTGACCTGTCTTGTGTGGACGGACTGCAACCATGCAGAGATGGTGCTGCCACCTTCCGGCCAGGCCCAGCTCCTAGCAATGTGGCCTGAGAATGGTACTCAGGCTAAGAGCAGCCGCCCTTCCCCTTCCACCCTCAGCCGCAAAAGGCAGAGAAGTGCTTAATTTTTAAGACTCCATCATTTGGCTCCATCCTGAGCCCCTAGGCCCTGGATGCTCAAGTCATGGCCCTGCCCAATTTTCCCTGGAGCCTTGGTTTCATTATCCCCATGGTAATGAGCATAGCTGTGACAGTGTTCTCCAAGCTTCCCTCGTGGGTCTGGGTGCTCAGTTTTCTTTTCATTAGAAACAGCAACAGAAGAACCTTTCAAGGAGGGATCCCGGTACTATAGCAGAGATGGGAGGAAGCCAGAAGCCGGTGTGTGAGTTGAGTTGGCTGGACACAAGAGCACCGTCCAGTTCAGACACGCTCCACATAGGCAGGAAGATCGCATCTGCAGAAAGGAAACTGTGGCCTGCCTGCCCCAAACTCTCAGCAACCTGCCACATCTATCTGAGTCATTCATTCCCTGGCATAAGCATGACCCTTTCCCAAGTCCTGTGTAAGAACAAATGCCCCTGGTGGAGAGGATCAACCACTAGGTTCCCGCCAGTTCATGTGGATAAATTAATCAGACCAGAAATTTCTGGGGTCTTGGTACCTTTGGTAGTCACTGTTGGTACCCTGCCCATACCCCTTCAACACCCACCATTCTCAGGTCAACCCCAGGGCTTCCAAGTGCAAACTCCTACAAGTCTTTGTGCTAGATTTTACTCTGACCAGTGGTGCCTGCTCAGCCCGTGCACAGAGCAGGCCAGTATGCTGGGGAGTTAACACCCCAACCCTGGACAGCAGCAGCTCTCACCCATGATGCATGGAAGTTGGAGGATCAATACCCCAGCTCCCTTACCCCTTGGCTGTGATAACTCTGAGCACATTCCCCCAAAGCTCTCACCCTCTGTTGCACTCTCAGCCACCCATAGAGTTAACCCACTATACAGCACACCCTCTAGTGGCTTCTTTCCCTTCCCTCTCTTACGTCCTCACTCCCCACCCCCATTGCCCAGTGTCTCTTAGGAGTAAAAGCCAAATCTATGTGATTTCAAAGCCCCAAATCTTTCTATAACATCAGACCGGCAACTGCCCCCAGCCCCTCTGTACCCAGCCACACCCGAGAGGCAGACAGTGAAGCGGGGCACTGTGGAGTCCTGTCTCCAGAGCCCATACTGGCCTCCAAGGCAATAGCTTACCCACAGGTGCTGAATTCTTGGCATTCCATGCCTGTTTTCTGCACTCAGATTCCAACCCAGGTGTTTGGCTGTATGTCCAAAGTCCAGGAGGGTTTTTTTCTTTAAGCTAGGCTGCTTAAAAGAAGTTACAATGCTAGGGATTCTGGCACAGGGTTTATTCCAGCCCTGAATTTCTGTGAGACGGTCCACAGCAGCCCGAGACAGAATTAGAAATATAATGAAATTTTCCACCCTTAAAAAGTCGCAGCTAAATAGTTGTTCTAATTGCTGAGGATTTTATGAAAAGAGACCACAGCCTTATTTTGGAAATTAACCCAGCACCAGCTGCAGCTTCCTGGCCCCAGAGCCATGGACATATATCCTTGCCTTCACACATGTGCTCATCTGGACATGGGGTGGCCTCGGGGGGCTGAAGCACGCAAGATGAAATCCCACAAATCTCCATTATTAAATCCATGATATATTTCAAATCCCACCCTCTATCTTGGTAATGACGCCTCTGACATCCCTCCAAAGGAGGAGAGAGGGAGGGCGGGTGGGAGTAGAAGAGGGAGAGAGGGTCCCTTTTTGTCTGTCCACATCTACCAGCCTCTTCTTTGCCATATTCTTGGGAACAGTTTAAGGGTATTTATCCTCTGGGACAGGTCTCCTCATGCAACTCTCCCACCCTAGAAAAGGGGCTGTCAACCATTGACTGATGCAAATCTGGGCAACATCACATCCCTTCGGTCCTAGCATCCTCAGGCTGCCTTAAGCTGGTGGGATGCTCTAGCCAGGCTACCCGTGGGGCCTAAACCTGGCCTTACTCCTCCTCTGCTCTCCTACCCTCCAATAACTTATCTTTGTCTCTCTCTTCAAGCAGGTATATGGAAAGCAAACTAAATCCCAGGTAGGGTTCTCCACCAGAGGATATCCCAGCCCCAAACAGGAGCCTTCAGGAATTCTGCACTTGCCTAAAACCTCTTAAGGATTACCCCTAGGTTCCTCGGGGGTATGGGTTGACCTTTCCTGTGGTTGTAATACCTCCATGGAAAGGGTTTGAGAGTCTTCACTAAGGCACAGATGGGCAATTGGGGGATGTGCAGTTATTCAGAGGAATTGGAAGCCTTAGACTCCATCTCTAACCTCTGAATGTATTTCACGAGTAACACCCCTATGATCATCTCCCCACACACTACTCATCCTTCCAAACCCAGCCAACTGCCACCTTCTCTAGAAAGCCCTCCCTGATTCCCTGTGCCAAAGGAGGGCTCTCGTCCTCCACAATTCTCTGTGTTTCCCTCATTGGGTGGTGCCTCGTGTCACCCTCACGTGTGTGCATGCCCAAGCATTCTCAGTGTGCAGTGGGCTCGGGGCTGGCAGGGCCCATCTCCTCTTCTCAGGCCCTAGTCCCCACTCCCACCATTGATATAGGGTCATCTTGCTGCAAAGAGGTGCTCACTAAATGTTCAAGGAGGAACATGGGTAAAGGAATAACTTTTCAGGTCCCACCATGACAGGAGTGGCAATAAGAGGGCATTTCATGATGCTCCCATCCCCCAACACAAACACCAAAATATACTATATATAGCCAATATAGTAATAATAGAACTGCCTATACCACAACCAGCTCACTTCTTCAGATGTTGACCCCTCTGCACAATGGAGATGGGAGGAGAAAGGAAGGAAGAGTGATGAGGAAGGAGGGAGTGTCCTTGATCAACCAGGGCCCAGTCCAAAAAACAAAACAAAACACATGAAGTACTTTAATAGAAGGGTTTCAGTATAAGGAACAAGTTACAAAGGAATCACAAAAGCAGAAAGAGGGAAAGATGAAGCAACCTAGAGATTGGCAGTAGCAGGAATCTGCTACCATCCCTAGGCTGGAAGATCAAAGCAAAGAGGTGGCATTGCCAGAGCTCTGGAGCCAAGGTCACTAGTCAAGAACTGGGACCACAGAGAGTGAGACTGTCTGGGAAAAATGGAACCATGGCGGGGATGCAGCCTTTGCCCTAGGTACTGCCCTAAACAGAGAGGGGCAGACACACCCTGGCTTCTTCCTGCTTCTCACCCTCTAGTCTCCCACTGGCGCCTCCCATTGGCTGAACACAGCCAGAAGCCAGAAGGCAAGAGAGCCTGAGAAAGTAGTCTGAGCAGTCAGCTACCCTATGATGCCAACTGGGGCAGAGGGTGTAACAGACCTGAAAGCAACAGTCTAAGCACCAGCGCTCACTTTTGTCTCTCCCACAACAAGCATCTGCCCTCCTCTGCTGTGGTCCTGGGTTCTCCCACCCACCACGCCCACAACATGCCAAGCCAGGCCATGAGTGGGGGCTACTTCTGGAAGTCTTTTCTAAGAGGACCACCAGCCAAGCCAAGGAAGGTGGCTGGCTGGACCTTGGATGATCAGACGTTGATCAAGCAGGGCAGGTCTGGTCTGGCCAGTCTGGGAATGAAGACAACGCAGGTGAAGGGAATCACCCAAGCCAGGAGAACTCAGAACTGTCCAGCTCCCTCACCCTTACCCCCAGGCAGTGCCCACCCCACACACTCCAATGCGTCCATAACATCAACTCTCTCAGGGTCATGTGGTCAACCCCCATCTCTTAGGGCTTGTTAGGATGCTTCTAACATACAGATCTGGACACCATCCTCTAATTCACTCTGATGAGAGTGGTTTAGTCCACAAGAAGGAGGAATTAGGAAGCCTGCTCTGCAGAAACACACGCATACATAAACATGGGTACACGGGTGTGCACACACAAATATATACACACACATGCTGGAATTCTCTGGACATTTTCCCAACATTCTCCTTAAAACTGATTCTTTTTTTCCCTTTGATAAGTCAAGGCTTTGGCTTGAGGGCCCAATGTTCTAACATTAAAAAGCCACTGTTCAGCAGAAACACACATCAAAATCTGGAAGCCAGTAATGCTGAGAACAACCAACTCTGACATTTAAGCAAAGCTCATGCACCCATGAATGTTTATAGGAAGATATGGAAGAAATCCCACTATGCAGAGAAACAGCTGGGTGTTTAAAAGCTTTGTTTATACTTTAGCATCTGCCTCAGGAATTTGACATGTTAAATAAACTCATTGCCACCCACCTTGTCCAAACTTTCATCGGAGAAATGTAAAAGGATTGACGATGGCAGGTAGACTCTGGCTCTTGAAGCCTCAGCCTCATACCCCAAGGAGTCTTGTCCCCAACCCACCCCAGCTTTTTTGAGGTTTTCTGCATCAAGGTTCAGTCTTGGTGTTAGGATCTGCTGTTGATCTTTGGGGAGCCCATGGCTGGGTCCAAACCCACAGGAGATGGGGCAGTTAGAAACTCACAGATGGGTGGTGGCAGCTCAGATCATATCAAGGAAGTCATTCTTGGGGCTGGCTAGATCCATCCTCTCTGTGGCCAAGAGAGTGGTTTACTGTCCTGGACACACACCCAGCCAGAGTTTGCCAACCCTTGCCCCTCACCAGGATGTGAAGGCTGACCCTGTGAGACTCTGAGGTTCCCCTACCAGGCAGTTGTCACAGCCAGCATGGGGGGGACAGGGAGTCTGGTTTGTCTCCCACTTTCCTTCCTCCCCATCAATGATCTTTTCCCCCCATTCTACCTGGGAGCACCCCAAAAGTCCTTAAAATGCCCTAAACCATCAAATCCCATCAAGCCTATGCCAGGCATCTTGGATCAGATGCACATTGAAGGGAACTAAACCCTAAGCCCCAGAGCAGAATTCCCCAGCTGAGACTGCAGGGGTGGGTGGTGCTGTTAGGACCCCATTCTGCCTAGAGGGCCTCATCACATCCCAGAGACTGAGCAGTGATCTAAGGGTGGGAGAGAAGGACGCTGACCACCCAGAGCCTAGGGAACTGCTCTAGAAATAAGTTCACCTCTCAGAGGGGAATCGTAGCCTCCTCGATTCAATCCCAACAGCCCTGCCAGGCTCATCTGCTGTCCCCACTACAAGCCCCTCATTTGGCTCTCAGAGCCCCTCAACCTTCATGACACACAGCTTGGGGTTTCTTGTGCTGGCAGCCTCTGTGCCCTTGCCCATGCCTTTCCTCCTCCTGGAAGGCTCTTCTCTACCTGGAAAACACCTTCCAAGACCAGTCAACCATCACTTCTGATCTCTCCCTCACCTGCCTGAGTCCCTTCCTTGCCAAACTGAGGCGGCCCTTCCTTTCTCTGTTGCCTCATGGCTGCAATAGCCTTTGCCTTGAATAAAAAATAGTGAGGATCTGTGAGCACATGGACCATCTGCCCTGGAGGACAGAGAGCCCCACGGGGACAAGGGTCAGGGCTGTGTCACCAGCCTGGGGCCAGGCACACTTCGATGGCAGAATTCAGTTCACATAAAGAGAAGCTGGGCCACTTCATCACATCAGCGACGCTTCACCTGATACGGGAGAACAATTCTCTTCCACGCATCTGACTTGTTGGCCACAGATATAAAAAGGGCAGAAATCTCCTCCGTCATCTGATCCGGCCAAGAAAATGCCAAGTCAGCCATAACAGCCAAAATCTCATCCTGTCTTTTCCATGTATCTACAGTCAAACAAGCTTCAAACAAGCTCTGAACAAGCACCAAGTTGGAAACTTTTGATAAAGCCTCCTCTAGGTTTGCACCAATTTAAAGGATCCCCTACCTTGTCACTACTCATTTAAGAAAACCCATAGGAACAGATAAATTAGAAAGGCTTATTCACTTTTCAAAAGGCAGCTTAGGATTCCAGTTCCCCTGGAATAGCATTTCCTGAGCAGGCATCACCAATTTCTGCCACCATCTATTTACCATCTGCGCCATTATTAATTTTATACTTTTCTTCATATTAACATTAAAATGGCTCTCCTTTATTTAAACTTAGCTTTGCTCTTTCAGTGCATTGTATTTTTCCTTATATCCACTAAACCAAACAAAAATAATTGACTTGTCTAAAAGTCTGTGTACAACCCAATATGTTTTTGTCTCCCGCTCATAGCTCGCTCGGAGTGGCCCCAGTTTGCTCCACCTGCCTTCCAACATTGTGGACCAAAATGTCAACATTTCTGCTCCACTTGATCTGGGACTGGGCACAGCCGTGACAGTGCCTGGCTTCCAGGCTCTCTGGATGACTCATCGACCTTGCCCAGCAGCTCCTGAGGGCCTGGCTAAGGAGGTTACTGTGAGCAGAGTTTGCAAACACTGGAAGGCAAACGACAGCAGGGTAAAGCCAGGCTTTGTGCTCACTTCAGGGAATAACCACACCTGCCCCAGGCTCCCGCCTACTTGCTTTCCATTCTCTGAGCCACTCATGCAGGCAAGAGAATCAGCACAGGAAGCCTTTTCTCACAAATATCCAAAAGCTGCAGGCCCTGTTAAAGGTGGGGCTGGAGAGCCTTGCCATCTCCTCGTGGGATGCCCAGGGACAGAGGCCATAATAACAACAGCAGTAGCACCAGTAATAATGACAACCTACAGCTTCTGAAGTCTTGCTGCCTGGGTGCCAGGCACATTTTATCAGAACCTGGCACCACACACCGCAAGGCTGGGGAGGAATAGAAAGTCCGCAATAATTATAACTGTGATTTACTGAGCGCCTCCCCTGTATCCGGCTGGGATAAATGTTTTGCATACATTCACTTATTTAAGCCTCACATGACCTCTCAAGGTACTTACTACCGATGAGAATTTGTTTACAGAAGGGGAGCCCGAGGCTGACTGCTGAAGTGAAGGGACAAGCCCAAGGTCATATGGCTCCTGTTCCAACAGCCGGAAGAGCCCACACCCAATCTATAGGGCTCCAGCAGCCATGTGGCTTCTGCTGCTCCTTGAAACCCACCTGAGACCAGCTTTCCCTAGCCACACTGCTGTCCTCAGGCAGACACTCTTGTCCATTTCGCAGTGGCCAACAGAGACTGCACTCTCCCTGGCCATGAGCACCAGGCTGATGCTTCAGAGTTCCCCACCCACTGTGCCAGCAAGCTGCCAGGATCCTGCGGTTAGACTGGGTACTGAGATGGGAGTAAGAGGAGAGAAAGCTTGGCCGGGGAATTGTATTGGCAACCTCAGGGCTTCCCAAGAGCACACTCTTTATACAGGAGTCTTTTCCTTTCAAAGCAGCAGAATCAAGGGGGGTTGGCCAAGCACTATACGCCTTTGCCCAAGTGGCATGTTTGGATGCAGCTAATATCTTGCAGCAGGTGCCTCGGGGGCTCAGGCCGTGTATGTGCCTGGTCAGGGGAGTCTGCAGTGTGGGGTTATTCAGAAAGGGATTTGGCCTCTCTGAGAAACCTGGGTGCCCTGCAAGGCCCCACACACTCTGCCCCCGCCTCCGTCTGCCTGTCCATCCTCATGCCCCACTGCTCCTCTGCACGATCAGATTCTGACGCATCTAGTCTGCTTTGTTGATCTTTCTATTAAATCCAGGACCACAGTATTTTTATTATGACCATCTTAAAATACAACTCATTTTCAAAATCTCTTGGCCAGTCTCACCTGTTTCATTATTTTTCAACTAACATTTTTCTCATTCTAAATACAATACGTGTACATCGTACAAAAATTGGAAAATCTGAAAAGTATAAAGAACATATAAAATTGCTCAAATCCAACCACCCAGACATAAGCATATTAACATGTTAGTATATTTCCTTTCCTTCCTTCCATTTTTTTCTATGTCTCTGATTATTTTTTATTTTTTTATTTTTTTGCAGTACACGGGCCTCTCACTGTTGTGGCCTCTCCCGTTGCGGAGCACAGGCTCCGGACATGCAGGCTCAGCGGCCATGGCTCACGGGCCTAGCTGCTCCGCGGCATATGGGGTCTTCCCAGACCAGGGCACGAACCCGTGTCCCCTGCATTGGCAGGCGGACTCTCAACCACTGTGCCACCAGGGAAGCCCTCTGATTATTTTTAATAAAAAAAATAAGTAATCATGCTATTTATATAGCTTGTAACCTGGTGTTTTCATTTAATACATTGTAAGCATTTTCTCATGTCATTTAATGATAGGAATCTTCAAAACCATGAGTTCTAATGACCAAAGAGTATTCATCATATGGATGGGCCATGATTTAGTTAACTGTTACCATATTGTTGGACATTTTGGCTGTTTCCAATTTTTTCCGTTAAATAATGCTACAACAAATACCTGAATATATAAGTCCGTATATGAACCTCTGATTCTTCCACAGGATAAATTCATAGAAGATGAATAGCTTGGCCCACAGGGTTGGATATTTTCTGGCTTTTGATACAAAGCATTTCAGAAACCTGGTTCAGCGTACCAGTCCCTCACCTGCGTATCAAAGTGCCCATCTTACTGTATCCTCAACATCACTGGATCCTGTCATTTTAAAAACTGCTTTCCCTCTTGAAATATGAAAAATGATATATACTGTTTTTTTTTTTTTTTTTTTTTTTTTTTTTTTTATATATACTGTTTTAATGTACATTTTTTGAGTGTTAGTTAAGTTTGGCATTTTTCCATATGCTTACTGGCCTTCTCCTTTCTTCTTTGGTGGTTTGGTTATTCATGTCCTTTGCCCTTGTTACTTTTTTTTTTTTTTTTTTTTTTGCGGTACGCGGACCTCTCACTGTTGAGGTCTCTCCCGTTGCGGAGCACAGGCTCCGGACACGCAGGCTCAGCGGCCTTGGCTCACGGGCCCAGCCGCTCCACGGCATATGGGATCCTCCCAGACCGGGGCACGAACCCGTGTCCCCTGCATCGGCAGGCGGACTCTCAACCACTGCGCCACCAGGGAAGCCCCCCTTTTTACTATTGTGCATTCATATTTTTCTTATTGAACTGTAAAAAAATCTTACATTGGAAACATAGAAGATAATGTAAATATTCCTTCATATCGTCTTCTGGCTTTAAGATGGCAGTTTTGACGTTCATCCCTTTAATTCATCTGGAATGTATTTCGATGTATGGTCCATGACAGCGATTGCCATAGTTTAATGTGAATTAGGTACCCTCACCCCACATAGGGTGGAGCAGTGCTCCAAGGAATTCTGAAGCCTGTGGCCACGCTTTGATAAACACTGACTCAGAGTAAGAAGCTAACTTTTTTTGGCAATAGATGAATTGTGTCAGCATATTTATTGAATAACCCTTCCTTACCAAATGCTGTGAAATACTAAATGAGAAACTGCATTCCTACATCCACTTGGGTCTATTCTTAAGCTTTGTTTTATTCTGTTGATTTGTCTTTTTATTCTTGTGTCAGAGCCATCATCTTATGACTATTAAGATCTTGGAACACACATATATATCTAGACATATAACTCCCCCTACAACTCTTATTTTTCAAAATTTCCTTGACCATTCTTGCCAGCTTCTTAATTACCAGATAACCTTTGTAAAGTTTCTCCAAAAAATCCATTTAGAATTTTGTTTAATAGTCCCATAAACTGAGAACTTAATTTAGAGAAGTTAGTATAAAATAACAGCTAATATTTATTGAGCCATTTCTATGTAGCAGGTTCTGCTTTAAGCACTTTCCTCATATCAACTCACACCAATCTTATGAGGCAATTACTATTATAGATGAGAAAATTGAGGCCCAGAGATATCTGGCAACTTGACCAGGATTACACATTAGCAAGTAGTAAAGCTGGAACTTGGATCTAGGTAACGTAACTATAGCACTCTTTCTCAATCTTCACACAGCACTTTCTCACATACCTTCAAAATACGCACACTTCCAATTCATGAACATGGCATACTTTTCCACTGATTTAAATCATCTTTAATAACTTACATTAATGTTTTGTAGCTTTCAATACATAATTAATAAGTGTTCAACATATTTCTTATTCAGTTTATTCCTAGGTATTTTATATGTTTAGACAACTAAAATGAGCTTTTGTGTGTGTGTGGTACCCGGGTCTCTCACTGCCGCGGCCTCTCCCATTGCGGAGCGCAGGCTCCGGACACGCAGGCTCAGCGGCCATGGCTCACGGACCTAGCTGCTCCGTGGCATGTGGGATCCTCCCGGACCAGGGCACTAACCCGTGTCCCCTGCATCGGCAGGCGGACTCTCAACCACTGCGCCACCAGGGAAGCCCTAAAATGAGCTTTTTGTATTAAGACTTTTCCAACTGGCTAGTGTTAATACATAGGAAAGCTACAGCATATAAAGTATTTATGTAGCCTGGTCACCTTACTGAACACCCTTATTAATGCTAATAATATTTCTATTGGCGCTTTTAAATTTTCTCATAAGATAATTATACAATTTAAAAATAATTACAGTTTTGATTTCTATTTTTCAATAGCTATACCTTTCGTTTTATGATTTCATGCCTTATTGTGTGGAGTGATATTAAACAGAAGAGGTGAGAGAGAAACATTCTTATCATATTGCTTGTTTTAATGGGCATGTCTCTATTGTTTCTCTGTTTTGTACAATGTTGACTGTTGTCTAGACGGTTTAGACAGATAGTCCACATCATGTTATAGAAACATTCTTTGCACCACAGCACTTTAAAATTTTAACTATTTCTGATAAGAATCTTTCTAAAATTTATTGACTTCTGTCTTCTTTAAATGGAAGATTTAGGACATACTTTTCCTTGAGGATTCATAATTACTGACTGCACGTCCATTACTGTAATATTTTAAGACACATGGAATTCTCTTGCCCCCATATTAATTACAGCCACCAACACTATGTTTCTTGAAATCAGATCTCTGCTTTTTTATGTTTCTTTTCTGTGCTATTAGGTTGTCACTTCTTGCTTTTGTCAAAGTATCAGTCTCTACTACTCCTCTTTATCCTAATTTTTTGTAGACATACAAATTAGAAAACTCTACTCTTTAAAGTTATGTATAAAGTGAAAGTAAACTCTGAGAAAGCAATTTCTTTATGAGAAAGAGTGAAAGTATTATTAGATAATAAATCTTGAGCCATTTTGACTGCTAATTAAACTTCTCCTGTATTCAATGGCTGTCAGCTCTGCTCTGGAGAGGAGAGGATTCCAGGTAGCTGAAGCATTATTATATCCGTAGGCAGGAAAGTAAACATAAACATGCTTTAAGAACTTCAACAACAAAACAGGAGTAAAGCAGACAGTTATTAAATAAAGACCTCATTCTACAATCATTCAGTGGTCTTTCTATAAACTCGTTGGAAGTTTTCGTCCTAATATATGATGAAAGTTACTGTAATCAATGGGCTCACTACCTGGGCAAGGGCACGGAAGGGGAATGATAACCTATTGGGGCAAGCGAATCATCTTTGTAATATACACTCCACACATTAAAATATCGATGCAGCATCAGGCTCTACGCTGGGAACTCTAGGGATATATAATCCTATAAGAGAATTTAACCTGCACACAAATAATTATAATAAAAGTCAGCACATGAGCAGGGCTTGGGGCTGCAATTTTCAGGCCCAAAGAAACACATTTAGTCAGCTTAGGAAGGAATGTCAGAGAGGGGAAGGGGCACCCCTGTCACATGCAGTGAGAAGAAAGGCCATGGACATGTCTGGACCTGTGTGAGTGGATGCCCAGGTCATCATGCTCCCCTTTCCTGGGCTGTGGAGGCTGGCGCTGGCCCCAGGCCCATCCTCAGTTCCAGCCCTGGCTTGTTTTCTTGGCACCTGGAAGATTCTACGTATCCCTCCTCATACACCAGTCTTACTTTGGTTACCAAATGGCCTACAGATATTTACTTTAAATAACTATCCATACTTTTAAATAACTGAGTTTTTCATTGAAAAGTAGTAGATGCACATGGTAAAAAAAAAAAAAAAAATCAAACAGTACAAATAGATACGCAGTTAAAAGCAAGTCTCTTGCTTACCCCAGCCCCCCAGCCTCACTTCTCAGGTACAAGCACCAGCTTCTGGTGTCTCCTAGAGATGTCTGCCTATGTGTGGGCATATGAATATATACACATCCCTTTTAAACAGATGATAAATTAGACACCTTGTTCTACGCCTTGCTGTTTCCACCTAATAATCTCTCTTGGAGACGAGGTTAATCCTTAACCCGATGGACTCAGACTACCTCCCGTGATCCTTGTAAACAAAGGTGATCTGTAAACCACGTGCCAGGCATGGCGAGGGGACTTATCATATGTCCCTCTGCCTGGAACGTGATTCTGCACCTGCATAGCTGTCGCCTACGCTCAGGTCTCAGTGCAAATGTTACCCTAAAGATGAGTCTTCTTGGATCCCTTATTTAAGAAATACCTGCTTCTCCTACCCAGGTATATTCTCTCTCTCAGAACCATGCATGTTTTCTTTACAACACTTACAGCATATCCAACCACTTTATTTGCCTATTTATTGCTTCACCATCAGTCTCTTTCCATGAAACAGCAGCTCCGTGAGGGCAGAGGCTACCATTGTTTCAGTCACTGTTGTGTTCCTGGCACCTACCATGCACTGCCACATGACAGGTGCTCAGCACATATTTGGTGAGTAAATAAAGTAATGTTATGACTTTTCAAAGCTCCTTTGCTTCCCACGTGAGGGATAGATGATGTGCTATGAGATCATCGGGGTAAGGATTAACCCCAATTTACTGACAGAAAAACAGGTTTGGGGAAGAAGCACAACTTGTCCAAGGTTTCACTGGGTCAGTGGTGGAGCTAGAACTTGAGTCAGACATTGTGACTCAAGACCCAGGCCCCGGGGGCTTCCCTGGTGGCTGAGAATCTGCCTGCCAACGCAGGGGACACAGGGGGTCGAGCCCTGATCTGGGAAGATCCCACATACCGTGGAGCAACTAGGCCCGTGAGCCACAACTACTGAGTCTGCGCGTTTGGAGCCTGTGCTCCGCAACAGGAGAGGCTGCGACAGTGAGAGGCCGGCGCACCGTGATGAAGAGTGGCCCCTGCTCACCGCAACTAGAGAAAGCCCTCGCACAGAAACAAAGAGCCAACGCGGTCAAAAATTAATTAATTAATTAATTTTTAAAAAAGACTGAGGCCCCTTCCACCTCCAGGAAACGCCAAGTTGCATTGACTGAATCTCAGCTTCTAAAATGCCAGGACTTGACTTCAAATAGGATCCCAACTCTATAAATATCCACAGATAAGGGGCCCAAAACCACTCATACTCCTTCCTCTAATTAGGATCTAAGGATGTGTCCCAGGGAGCAGCAAGTCCCTCGAGGGACACGAACTGTCCTATGCACACATGCTAGGTGTCAGGGACCTTGACATCAGGGAGAATTCAGGAATTTCCTCTCACACCTCCTTGTCCAGCCTGGGGAGAAGAAGACACCTTCCACGTCCCACCCAGTCTGCCCACATCCACCAATCAGTATGTTGGCCACCGTGGAGCAACCCCACCATGTTACTGCACTCCTGGCCTTTATGGACCTGCTTCAGCACATGCCCTGTAACTGCAAGGCCAAGGCTGCAGTGGGGAAAAGAGGGGTGTGGGCCCAATGGAAATCTGCTCTTCCTCACATCTTTCTGGGGACCACCTCATTAGCTGGCCCACTTGGAGACATTCCACGGCAACTGCAGAGGCCTCCCTCATGGTGAGAAAAGGCCTTGATCCTTGACAGCAGCTGCTCACCTCTGACTTGAGCTACGCAGATTCAAGCCTTGATCTTCACAGCTGGTCCTGATCAGACTCTGACCACCACCATGAGATGAACCTAAGACATAATGGCAGAACTCACTGCCACTCAGGCAGAGGGTAGTGTTCTGCTTGGCTCACATCTTTTATAGATAAGGGGGCCATATGATTTATCTTCCAAACCAAACAGTCTTGAGCATAAAAATGGACACTCTTAATACTTATACCAGGATTTCAGGCATGAATCGGGACTGTCCAGGCAAACCAGGAGCATGCCACCTTAAGGCAACAAGCTTGGATGGGACTTGAACTCAAGTTTCCTGAGCACATCCAGTAAATAAACCAACTCAGGCTTCCTTGGTGGCACAGTGGTTAAGAGTCTGCCCGCCAATGCAGGGGACACGGGTTCGAGCCCCTGTCTGGGAAGATCCCACATGCCGCGAAGCAACTAAGCCCGTGCGCCACAAATACTGATCCCGTGTGCCACAATTATTGAACCTTGCGTGCCACAACAAGAGAAGTCACTGCAATGAGAAGCCCGCGCACCGCAACGAAGAGTAGCCCCCGCTTGCTGCAACTAGAGAAAGCCCATGAGCAGCAAGGAAGACTTAATGCAGCCAAAAATAAATAAATTTTAAATAAATAAAATAAACCAACTCCACCTCCTTCCTCCACTGTGGGCCAATGCATAACTACCGAAGTAGAAACGGGCCCCTTCGGAAGTCACAGATGAACTTCTACTAGGAACTAACAAATCAATATTCAGTTAGAAATACTGAGCTAAAGAATTTCTCACTCTGTACCTAATACAATATCCAGTGCGTGTAACTTATTTCATATAGAAGCAGAAAAATATACACTCGACAGATGCATGCATACTCCTCTTCCAAAGCTATCACCAATAGAATGTGTACTGTACTCTTCTCTGATCATAGCATGTCTCATTCTGTAGTGTGGCTTTTGGGGGTCTCTCCTCCTAGAGGTGAGAATCGGTGCTGTCTTCATCACTATTATACTTCACCTCTTCAGAGTGCCTGGCATGAGCAAGTGTTCAAATTCCATGAATGGATGGATGATGGACAGATGGGTGCCTGGATGGCTGAATGCTTGGTTGGAAGGGTACATACATGGATAGGAGCATGCATGAACACATGCATAGTTGCATGGAAATGAGCTGATCTCCTTTGATGGAGGATTAGACATATTTACAAATCTATTTAGAACTTAATAAGTGGGTCATGATTAAGCTTGGCCTTTTACACCTCATTTTTCCCCATTGATAATTCAAGTGTTACAGTGCAAAAAAAAAAAAAAAATCGGAGAAAGAAAGGAGCTGGAGAACATGTTAACCCAAGCCAGTGAATATGGTGAATGCAGGAACCTAAGCTTCTGAGAAGCAGTCCCTTTGAAGGCAGCCCCAGGCATGAGAAGGAGAAGGAGACAAGCCAACTTGGTGGACACCTAGAAGTCCTGGGGTCCAGGCCAAGTCCAGGAGTCGTCAAGCCAGGACACACGGTGCAGAGAGGAGTTGAGGGGAACGCAGAGGGAACAGAAGAGAATTGCGGGTTTTGCCAGCAAGGAATTCTAATTCACTTCTCTCACGAGCCACAGTGGTAACTTCATCCATTTTATAGTGCCTCTGAACTATAAAAGCAAACCAAGTACATGTTAAAGGCAACTTTTCCAGGCCTGGAAAAACTCTCCTTTATGGTTAGGGAGGTTTGTTCAGAGGCTACAAAAAAAAGGCACCTTGGGTAGTGACGCTATTTTTCCAAAGACATCCCTTGCTGATCTTTTGTTGAGCACACACCCCAGCAAATTTCTCTTGCCCTGGGAGACAGCATGACCTGTGTACCAGGGAAGGCAATGGAATCCTGGGTGTTTGAGAGTCAAAAGAGCTGGGTTCTAGTTCAGAGCTTGTCACTCATAGGATAGGGACCCCCAGCCAAGCCACTCAACTTCTCTGAGTCTTGGATTCTTACCTCTTAAACAAACCCGACAGTGTTGCTGGCCCACAGGTAGTGCTGAGGATGACTAGAGCCTGCCTTGGAGCCCAGATGGCCACTGAGTGACCTTGAAGTACTCTTACTCCGCAGATATACAGTGGTGTCATGTGTCTATTTACAGGATTAAAAATCAGATATGGTTTGTCTGCAGATAAACGCTTCTCAGATATTTTAAATGAAAAGTTGAAAAACAGTCAGATCCTACCAAATTATTACAATTTCTGAGGGTTCACATTAATTTTGAGTTTAACCCAAATTAACATATTCCACTGCTTTGTGAAGGCAGACCTACAGCTCAGACAACAGCCCTCAGTCCTGAAAACGTGGACATTTTCTGTGGAAGAAAAATGTAAGACTGATAGAGTATGAACCATGGCAAACAACCAGGTCTCTGCCAAGACACAGGCCCAGGCCTGACTTAATTGCATGTGAACACAATTCCAGGTGAAAGATCTTTGAGCCAGTCCACCCTGGCTAAAGGGTCAGATTTTCTTCTTTCCCCTGGGGCTGAAATTGTTCTCACAGCCCTCTGCAGTGGATTGCTTAGGAGAGAACCTAGCCCACCGTGGGTACTCAACACACATTTCTTGAGCTGAATCTTAAACCTGAAAATAATATGTATTTTATGAAACACTGGCTTCAACCAGCAAACTTCTCTTTGATAATACCCCCTCCCCCAAGCCAGGTGTCTATCTCCCCAAATGTGCATTTTTTCTGGCAACACAGATATTTCTCTGCTCATTTCTGGTGCTGTGGTAAAATCAGCATCTTTGCCAAGGAGCAGTCAAGACAGCAGAATAGTCGCACCCAGTCCGAGACTTTCCATTGGCTTCAAACTCAGCACAATTTTCAAGTTTAAGTTCACTACCAATTTCAAAGATGTGTTTCAGGATGGTCAAACTCCAAGCAAGAAAGTCAGGCAATGACAGTAAAGATATTAAGTGCTCATGTTTCTGGAAAGCAAGTACCAAGGTAATCTCAACCAAGAGTATCCACTGTTTACATGGACACCTGCAGCCTTTTTGCAGGGGATGGGGGCCATCCGGGAGGATGAGACCCTAGAAAAGGTACCTCCTAGCCACAGACAAGGATGTCAACCAGGCAGTTCCCAAACCCTCCCACCTTTTTATCAGAAGATAAAAAGCCTTTGGATGTTTCCAAACAAGAACTCCCAACCTTTCAGAGACTCACACTACTCTTACTACTTAGAACTGATCTTATAATGGGAGGGGGGCTGTGAGGAGAGAGCCTGGCACGGGGGCGCAGCCTTTGATTTGTAGTTTTAATAGGATTTGTTAAAATTACGAAGTAATCGATGTTCATTGCACAAAATAGAGAAAAGAGAGAATGCTATAAATGAAAATAAAAACCATCCACATTTCCATAACATAGAGATAATTATTATTAACATTTACATAAAAGCATAAATATATAAATCAAATTAGTGGCATAATGTATATAATTTTGCATCCCACAGTTCTCACCTAAAATTACTCAAGAGCATTTTCCAATGGCATTGGATGTTTGTATGTCATGAACACCCACATAGCACTTACTGTGTACCAGAAACTGTTCTAAGTGCTTCACAAGCATTAACTCCTCACAGCAGGCCTTAAGGTAAGAATTATTATTATCGCATCTGCAGCTGGGGGCACTGAGGGATCACAGAGCAAGCAAGTGGCAGAGCTGGAGTTCACACCCAGCTGTCTCATTCCAAAGGCCAAGCCCTTGACCATCATGCTGGCTGCCTCTGCAGTCTCTTGAAACCTGACTTTTGGACTCCATAATATTCTGGTTTGGTCTCCCATGACTGCGGCAGTGCCACCTCAAAGTCCCTTCCCTTCAGAAGTTTGAGTTATTCTTTTACCGATTGTAGGTGAAGGCAAGGATCCTGAATATCAGGTGCCTCAATGGTTGACTTCAAGGTTGGGGTGGGACCCACTGGGACAGGCTATTTATAGAGAACGGGGGAAACAATGCCAAAGAAATACCCCTTGTAAGAGCATTAGCTGTGTGACCCCTGGCCTCCGGCGCCTCGGTGCCCCAGGGAATGGCTGCTTCTCTACCTACTTGCTCCGGCAAGTCACTTGATTTGCCTGAGCCTCATTTCTCATCGCTGAAACAGGGGCACTCATACCTGCCTGACAGGATGTCTGTGAGGCATAAGGAGACAGAGAGATAAACCTGAAGTACCCGGCCCTGGGCCAAGTACAAGGCTGTTTTGTTTTTATTTTTAATTTATCTGTTGATTCAGGTTAATATCCACTCATGCCTTGTTCACTGGGATGGGAAGGACAGACTCTACAGTCAGACAGGCTAGGATGGACTTTCGTCCCTGCCGCTTCCTATAGCTGTGGGACTTTGGTCAAGTTTCTTACCTACTCTGGGGCTTCCCTGGTGGCACAGTGGTTGAGAGTCTGCCTGCCAATGCAGGGGACACGGGTTCGAGCCCTGGTCTGGAAAGACCCCACATGCCGCGGAGCAACTAGGCCCGTGAGCCACAACTACTGAGCCTGCGCGTCTGGAGCCTGTGCTCCACAGCAAGAGAGGTCGCCACAGTGAGAGGCCCGCACACTGCGATGAAGAGTGGCCCCCGCTCGCCGTAACTAGAGAAAGCCCTTGCATGGAAACGAAGACCCAACACAGCCAAAAATCAATAAATAAAATAAATTTAAAAAAAAAAAATGTCATGAAAAACCTAGGGGTGAAACAGGAATAAAGACACAGACTTACTAGAGAATGGACTTGAGGCTATGGGGAGGGGGAAGGGTAAACGGTGACAAAGCGATAAAGAGGCATGGACATATATACACTACCAAACGTAAGGTAGATAGCTAGTGGGAAGCAGCCGCATAGCACAGGGAGATCAGCTCGGTGCTTTGGGACCGCCTGGAGGGGTGGGATAGGGGGAGGGTGGGAGGGAGGGAGACGCAAGCGGGAAGAGATATGGGAACATATGTATATATATAACTGATTCATTTTGTTGTGAAGCTGAAACTAACATACCATTGTAAAGCAATTATACTCCAATAAAGATGTTAAAAAAAAAAAAAAAGTTTCTTACCTACTCTGAACCTCTGTTTCCTCTTCTGTGTGATAGGCATAATAATGAAAGCCACCACACAGGGTTACTGTGAGGATTCAATGAGATAATGCACATCAAAGAACTTAGCCTCTAGCAAGGACTCCATAAGTCACAGCCGTGTATCATTTCTTGTCTCATTTTCCACAGTCTCTGCTTTCCTCCCTACTCATTTCATTTGCCTCTCCATTGAGGTGGAGGCAGGAAGGGACCAGAGGAATGGCCAGCCAGGCCTCAGTCTGTGACATAAGAACCCTCAAGGAACGGGTCACCCTCCACTTCCTTCTCCCACTTCACAGCTGAGACAACCTGACAGGGTGTGCCTGGTCACCGTCACAAGGCACTGTGCTGGAAGAGGGGCTGTGGGGGCCTCTTCCAGCACCCAGAGAACTATTAGGATCTTATTTCTAAAGAAACCACCTTCTCCTTTCATCAAGCACTTCTGGGCTGCTCTGTCCTGCCAGAGACTGGAACGAGGCTGGAACACGTGTTTCTGAAGCCCCCTTTCCTTGGGTCCTAAGTGAAGTATGCAGGAAACTGGCTGTTACCTCCCAAGCTTACCAGCTTCAAGGGATAAGTCTCCCTGGGGATCTGAGCTGGCGTGCCCCCCAGAGAACCCCCCCCCCCAACCAGCAGCCCCAGCTCCAGGGAGGGGCAATCTGGATTGACGGGCCAGGGCAGGGCCGGGCCTGCTGGGAGGTGGGCCTGACACTTCAGTATTTCCACTCAGCCCTGGGGCTGCGAGGTAAGAATGGGATACTCCTCAAAGCCAGCCTGGTAATTGCAAGAGGCATTAAGCTTAATCAGGCTAATCATCTGCCTGAAGTCATTCACCTTCAACCTCCAAAAAACATCTTTGGAAAAAAAATCTTATAGCAGCTGTGGGGCTGGAGGGTGAGGTGGAGGATGAGGGAGCTGGAGTCTAGAATTCTTAAGAGGAGTCTTAGGGTGCAGAGCTAACCAATGAAATCTATGCCCAAAACAGGCCAAAAGGGGGACTTCTCAGCTGTTAGTCCCAAGTCAGGATCTGGGCCCGGGCTGCAGGCTGGGGGGCTTGTCTGAGCCTATTTGACTTGGTCAGTGGAGATCTGACCAAGGGAACTGCTGTGCCTATGCTCCTTCCCACGGGTTCCCACAGGTGTACTTCCGCCAGCTGTTTTGCCCCCATAGCAGTGGCCTCCTGTGGGCCACGGCTGAACAGACAGACAGTGGTGTTTGATTTCGTGTAACTGACCACCTAACCATCAGACAGAAAGATTTATCAGACTGGGTGGAATGGATCTTTACTCAGGAAACTGCATGCAGGGGGTTGACGGCTACAAAGCTGAGCTGAGAACGAGCAATCCTTTGCAACAGGAAAAAAAACAAACCACCTACTAGCAGCTAAATAGAATCCCAAACCCCATAACTCAAAAGCTCTAGGGAGTAGAGGTACAAGAGGCCAAACCACTGTGCATAACCCCCTTCCTGTGACTGGGGAGTGGGGAATGAATCTGGAAGCTGGCTCCACCCGCAGATCTTCATAAGTCCACCCACCTTCAGTAAAAATCTCATTGAATCAAATCTCATCCAGAATTCATGATAAATTGGATATGGAACGCCTGAACACTTCCTTTGTAATGGTTTAGGGACAGCACCCTAGCGAATGCAATCGTGGGGCAATGCTTAGGCTCGAGTCTTCTCAGGCCCTTTAGCAGCACACACTAGTGTATGAAGAGCCAGACATCAATAATCCTCTTTTGTCCATCAGAGACCTGACTCTGGCCATTAGAGCCTCACTCTGCTGGTTGTGGGCCCTGGCTCCGTATACACCCTTGACAGAAAGTCAGAAGCAGAAAGTTTATGGATCGATGCCGGCCAGGCTCTGGAAGCACTAATCCTCTGTGCTCCTACTAAGTGGCAGGCCCCGGGCAGGGTGATTGACACGGAAGTCACTCATCACAATAAACCCACGGGGCGGACATTGTTGACCCAGATTTACAAAAAGAAGAAACCAAGGTCCAGACACATGACGTTACCTCCTGGGGTCACTGAGCAAGTGAACACGCTGCTGGATTCAAACTCAGGTCAAAGCCTGCACACGTGGCATCCCTGGGCACTCAGTAGCAGGGCTTCCTCTGGCCCAGCTGGGCCCTTGCACTGGCAGCTGGGGGCGCTGGACAGACTGAAGGGGCCACTGCGCAGCCTGCTGTCCCTACGGCCCAGCAGAGAGGGCGAGGGCCCAGTGGAGCTGGGAGCCCACCAGGCAGAGCTGCGAGGAAGCTGAAAGCATGGGGAGGGAGGTTTGTCTCTTCAAAGACTGTATAACCTGTGGGCTCCCATCAAGAAGAGGAGAGGGAAGAACCACACTTTCTTCTAAGAGTTAGACAAGGTAAAGACAAAACCTTCCAGCACACATGGCCTGCGCAAGGGTAGAAGAACATTTCCCTGGAAGCTTCCCAGGCATGTCCAGGAAGGCAGAGAATGAGGAAAAGCCAGATTCCCCAGGCAGGGCAGCAGGAAGTACCACGGGAGAGAGCAGCCCTCAGCAGTGAAGACCCCACCCGTGTGCATAAAACACTACGCACAGTTTCTACATGGCGCCCACCATAGCCCCGCAAGGACACTGGGCAGCCAGAGGCCGTGATTACAGACGAAGACCTTGGTGCCCAAAGCCATTAAATGACCCACCCGCCCCCCATGGATGGGTGACTCCAGCCAGCGGTCAGAACCTCCTCAGATCATTCCCACCCCCAGCAGTCAGCCCTTTGCTCTTGGTGCCTTCTTCTGTGGTTGGTTTTTTGACTTCCCACCTATGTGACCAACTCTGCGAAGCCAGGGAAGGGATAATTTGTTCATTCACTCATTCAGTCGGTCAGTCAGTCAGTCAACAAACACTTGAGTGTCTACTATGTACCAGACACTGCGCTTGGTGCTGGGGCTACTATAGTGAAAAAATAGACAGTCCCTGCAGGGGAAGGCACTCCAGGCAGGGGGAACAGGAGGGCAGAAGTGGGGGCTACAAAGGGGTAGGAGCGAGTGCGAGGTTAGTGGCGGAGAGAGCATGGGGGCACGACCCTGTGCAGGCACCAGCCAGTGAAGGGGAGGAGAAGAGGTGTTGCCTTCCAGCCCAGCCACTCCATCTGGGGGAGTCCAGCTGGGTCCTGGAGTACACCTCCTCAGGGTACCTCAGCACCATTGTCCCTGAGCTGGGGATCCTCAAATCAACAAACGGACATCCTCAGGACTTGGGCATGGGGCAGCAGAGAAGGCAAGGATGAGGACCCTGCCCGCATGGAGAAGGAGAGCCGCCTTACTCATCTACTCCCTACACTGCTCCACGTGGAGCGTCCCAGCCATCGCCACATCAGCACCAGAGCGTCAAGGCCCTGGAAAGGCCTCATCTACCTTATTACTTTAACCTACTTTTAACCAAAAACCACACCCAAAGACACAGTTCCCAGCATGAGAAGCTGTATAAAGAGCCCAGCAGAGGTATCCTTGACAACTCCAACACAGCACAAGTGCTGAGTGATATACTGAGCCCTGAGGCAGCTGGCCAACGGAGAAAGGAAAATGGAGAAATACAAATGGATTTTGTTTTCCTTAGATACGTCCTGGCACAGACAGACAGGAATAGACTCCTCTTCCCAAGGTCATTGCCATGTACTGACTTCCCCCAAGTTTCTGAAGCTCCACGAGTTTCCCTAAGAGGCAGTCCCATTCTGGACAGGCCTGTGAGTGCTAGAGGCCGGGGTTGAGGCTGTGCCCTCTGATTCCCAGCACAGACACAGGCCACAGGTGGTGCCAAGGAAGATAAAATTAACAAGGGCATGAATGCTGGAAGGAAGGAGTGATAAGCAACTTATTGGGCTGGTCTGTGGTCAGGAATGAGGGCTGGGCAGGGGCAACACACAGCCGGAGAGGCGAAAGCACCCTTAATACCAGCAGTGCAGGCTGTGTCCTCCCAGCCTCAGTTTCCCCAGCAGCCCATCTGCCTCAAGCGATTCTAGACCCTGATGAGTGACGAGGGGCAGAGGTACCTGCAGAGCCCAACCCAGCACGATAGCACCCTGCCTGTGCGTGGTGAGGAAGAGGAAGAAAAGAGAGCAATAGGTGCTCTGAATACAGCAAACCCCAAAGGCTCCCCACCAGAACCTGGTCGGAAGGGGGCACCCCAGGAGCCATCAGGTCTAGGAATCCAACTCAGACAGCCTGGGAGGGATGTGCACAGCTATGTAATCAGACAGCGGTCCCCCAAATGAGAAGTACGCATGATCGTTCAGGTGTGAGCCCTTCTGGCTGTCCCTGTGCAAGAGGGGCCCTTGCCAAGCATGTAGTCCCTCTGGCACCATGGTTCAAGGAGTGAAATTAATAGCGGTTATAGTAACTCCACCATGTATTCTCCCTCTCTCTGCCCTGGACCTCACCTGGAGCCAGCTTTCCCCCGTGGGCACCACCTCCCCACGGCCCTCTTGCATGGAGGTACTTCTTTCTGCATTGGTAGGTGGCTCTGAGCTGTCTTCACTCCCAGGGCTGCTTCCCGATCAGACTCCTCTGTCAGCACCCCAAGCTCCTGTCCATCTGAGGCTTCTGTGGTCTAGTCCTCCTTTCCTAGGAAAGGTCATCTACCTATTTCCTCCACACCTCCTCTTTCACTGGAGATGTGGGCAGGGGACATCCATGGTGACCTCAGCCTCCGTGGATGCCATCGACTCCTTGACCTCCTCGTTGCCGGTGGCCTTCAGCCACATGCCTCCCAGCCAGCCGCACCCTGCACGCTGTCAAACCCCAGACTCACTCTGTCTTCCAGATCACCAACTCAGATACCCCACCCTTTGTCCCCCAGCCCTCAGCGTCCTTCACCCGCCTGGGGGAGCCCTGGCCCTGGAGCCACTCCTGACCTGGACCCTGCCACAGAGCCCTCCGGTGAACCCCAAGTCTCACTGTGAGCTGCCTGGGGTGCTCCTGCAGTCCCATAAGTCAACACTCTCACTCACCACAGCTTTCCTCCACCCTCTGCTCTCAAGCTTCCCCCACATCCTGCCGCCTTCCTGCCAGCTGCAGACCTACCCTGACCTCATGGAGAAAATACCCAAGTTTTCACTCAACAATTATTAATTTAATATTCAGAACATGTGCAAGGCAATATCCTCAGCACTGGTTGATAAAGCAGTGAACACAACAGACAGAAACCCTATCCTCTTGGAGCTTACAGCCTAGTGGGGGAAATCAAACAACAGAAAGATAAAATAAGTAGTACAGGAGGACAAGGGCTAAGGGGAAGTGCTAGGACTGAGGACAGAAATGCATAGACAGGCGCTCCCTTCATACCTGCCACCTGGGTATGCACCTGCATGGTGCCCCCTGGCCTCCTCATGGCCTCCTGCCCCCAAACTCAGCACCTCTCTCCAGCCCAAGGGCAGTCTCACCCCTGGGCTCTGGGTCCCTGCTCTCCCCACTTCCGGGGGGCAGGGAGTATCTCTCTCATCAGCCTTTATCTCTTGGCAACATTTCCAACTCTCCATCTGTCCTGTCTCCTCCCCTTAAACATGCTCAGGTCCTGCTCACTCACAGAGAAACAAGAGGACACAACTCTCCTCAAAGCCCATTTCTCCACCTTCCCTCAGCCTGGTGCCCACTCTCCTCCCATCAAAGCTAAGGTACTTCAAAGAGTTGCTTAGAATCCCTTGCTGTCCACCTCCACTTTGCTGCAGGCTGGCTCTGTCCCCACCACTGCCCTGACATTGTCTTGCTAAGGTCACTGACAGCTTCTTGTGGCCACTTCTGACCTCTCAGCAGCGTTTGCCCTGGAACGTCCAGCTCCGTTGCAGGAGCACCATCATGAGAAAGGTGTACCCAGTGATAAAGAGTCCATGCTCTTGAGTCCGGCCGTCTGGAGCCGGCAATCCTGCCTCTGCCACTTGCTAGCTGCTGCTTTAACATCCTCCTCTGCGGAATGGGGCTAGCACTCTTGCAGGCCTCACCAGGTTGCCATTAGGCTGAAAGTTTGTGTGGGGCACCCAGTGCTTCCTGGTATATAATGAAAATGGCCATCGCTGTAATCTCAAGACCACCAAACTCTGGGCCCCCCAGGACGAAGCTGAGGTTTGCGTGTCAAAGGAGCAGCTCTTTCATCAGTAACAGGGAAACTGGAACATTGCTTACAAGACAGCCATCGGGAAAATGTCAAACCAGGAGATAGAACTGTTCTGGAGAGATTGTAAGGGGTAGGGCTCCAAGCAGGCCGCTGGCCAGGAAGAAGACTAGAGAGTGGGAGAGTCCCCCACTGAGATGGACCAGCTCTGCAGAGCCCCCCTAAGTCACCATCGCCGCGTGCCTTTCCTACTTACCCACCTGTGGAGACCCCGTGGCACCTTCCAGTCCTTGCTTGTAGCACTGAACCTGCCCCTTTTTTCTCTTACTGTCACTTAGACTTGTCTTCTCTTCCTCCCTGGCTATACATCCCCAGGGTACAGGTCTCAAGTTTACCTAAAGATACACCATCTGCAGCCCCGCCAGAGCCTGGTGCTCAGGGAAAGCAGGTGGCTGAGGACATTGCTGAACTGACCAGGGGACAGGTGGAGAAGAAACCCACATGGAGTAACAGTCAGGGAAGAGGTTTCGTAACTGACAGAGAGGCTGAGCCAGCAACAGACCAAGGGAGATGGGGATGGTGGATGCAAATGAGAAACTTCGGGTCTTGCACCCAATACCCTCTTTGGGGAGCCATCATACTTGATGTTAAAGGGGCAGAGGAACCCTGCAAAGGGATAGGAGCAGGGAACATGCCCAGGAGGTCATGGTGGACTGCACCGGGAGGCAGCCTCAAGGGAGTGCTGCGGGATGATGCAGAGATTCCAGAGGCAGAGGTAGGAAAGGCATCCCGGCCAGGGGCAACATGGAGTAGAGAGGCTTGGGCATGTGAGTGCATGGGGTGTTCAGAGAACCACAGGGCCTGGAAGGTTGAATGGAATATGGCAAGGCAGATGAGGCCAGGAGGCCATGAGACTAGAGGTATCAGGCAGGTATCAGGGCCAGGCCCTGAACATGGTTCCACCTGGAGACCAGGAAGCCACTCAGGAGTTTGAAGCAGGGGAGTGAGTGGCAAGATTTGTGTTTAAGAAAGATGTGCAGGCTGTCAGGTGCACAACGGCTTAAGGGACAAGCTTGGAATCTGTGAGACCAGGGAGAAGGCAGTCACACTATCCAGCTCAGAGATGCTGATGCAGACTTGACCTAGGACTGTGGCAATAGGGTGAAGGGATGGGTATGACATTGCAGGCACTGTACAAGGCTTGGTGGTTGATTGAGGCAAGCACACTGGTAGTGAGGGAGAAGAGGAAGTCAGAGGGACCCAAGTTCCCAGCACGGGCAATATGGTGGATGGAGACATGATGACACCATTACATGAAATGGTTCCTCAGGGAGAACCACTGGGCAGCGGAGGCCTCCAAGGAGAAAGGTAAACCTTAAGAGTGTCTCATGGGGGCTGATCAAATTAGTGAGTCCTGAAGCCAGGCTGCCTGAAAAGGCCAGGATGATGATGATGATGATGATAGTATCATCAAATATTTTGCGCAATTGCAACCATACTAATGGGCACTTTGTATTGGATTCTGTGGATTGGTTCTCTCAACCTCTGTTCCACTCTCCTTCTAGTTGGGGAGGTTGGAAAGCTAAAAGGTCTCCCACATTCTTGCAGTTAGGGTTGAGGAATTCAACGAGGTTCTGCCACTTGGATGCACTCACACCAGATCTGGAAAGCAGAAGGGGGGTGGAGGCTAGCCTCCCATCACTTTTGGCTGTTTCTATCAGTAAGCGAGGTCCTGGAAAATTGGGGTTTCTTTGCGGCTGATTCCAGCGTTCATTCTGCAGCTTCCTGGTTGTTGAGAGGCTATTGTGGTGGCAGTGGCAGCAGTAGTGGCTTCCTGGTACCTGGATCCCAGCTATAAGAATGAGTCCTGTGCTCTTAACTCCAGTGTCAGAGGCAGGATAGAAGCAGGTAGCCCTACCCTGGAGGGTCAGTTCTGAATTGTCCCAGGAATCCTTCCAGAGGCCCATCATGACCTGCTCCTCTGGCCCTCCCAACAGTGTTGTAGGACCTCATTCCCTGTATCAAATCTATTCTTGCTCAAAGTCAGTAACTTGGTTTCTGTTTCCAGTATTGAATGGAGACATATATATATATACCTGGCAGTCCTCTATGGGCATTAAACACATTAGCTCATTTAACCCACAAAATAACCTTCCAAGGTTAAGTACGACCTTGGGCAAGTCACTTACCCTCTGTGAACTCGTCTCCCCTACTGCAAACTGGCGCTATAATAGCCCTGCTCCGTTGTGCTAAGCACTACACTTGGGGCTTTTACATGCATTATCCCCTCACAACAGACCTACTATTAGCTCTTTTTTTCAAAAGAGGACTAAGTCATAGAGATGTTAAGTCATTCACGGAAGGTCACACAGCTAGTAAGTGGCAGAGCTGGATCTCAGCCCACTGCCAAATGCACCCCCAACCACTATACCACACTGCACTGATGGGAAGCAGATTGTGACACTGTCTCCTGGAGGATGCCACGTGGGCATGTCTTTTCAGAGCTTCCAATGGGCAGGGGGAGGAGCAGACAGAGGAGAGGGGAGGGGATGTCTGCTGGGATGGGCACTCTTTCCAAAGACTGGTGCAAAAGACATGGGGAGGACACTCAGGTGGGTCAATCTAGTTAAAAGTCAAAAATCTAGTCATTTTGCTTAGCAGATGACACAGATGAGAAAATTTCCCCTTTCTTTCTTAAAGAATGGGGAGGATGGTACCTGGAGATTATGGGCAAAGGGGGCTGAGGACCAGTCACTCCTTGGCAACTCCACAGCTGAGCTTGTCAGGTCATTTCCTTCCCCACAGAGACCACTTGGATGGTGAAGTGAGAGGAAGAGATTCAAGATATTTGACTTTGAGGGCTACAGAGGCTAACCCTTTGGGCTCAAATTAAGGCCCTCCCTCTGGTGGGGACAGGGGGACACAGCTTTGCTGGTGAGCCCTTGTTAATCTTTTTCCTCCCTCCAGAGATTTCTCCTAGGCTGCTTAGCCTATGAGTGAAGTTATGCGTCTTGTGTATAAGTTCAACAGCTATAATTTGCAGGGAGTTAACTACCTTCATACTTTGGTCTGGTGGAGTTCCATCTCTATGGTTACCAGCTGAATATAAACAGTTATCGCCTGTCTCTTTTACATAAAATATTCTTGAAAAATACCGCTAGGGCTCTAATCATGGAAATCAAATATATAGAATGTTCAGAGAATCTTTTAAAAATTTTATATGAAATATCTCTCCACACAAAAATCTACAAAATTGGGTAACCACTTGGCTATAAATAATAATTCAAGGATTGCTTCAGCTTACTTTTTCAGCCCTAGCCTCCAGTGAGTGCATCAGATCTCCTTAAGTGAGGCAGGTCTGGCGAGGATAAGGGCCTGGCTGAGTGACAGGTGGAAGGTGTCCAGAAAATGGTATCTAGCATCTGATGATGTTCACTCTGGGGGTTCCAGAGTGGGGGAGACTGGTCCCCCCCTCAGAGGGACCCTTCAGGTAAGTGACCATTTAATCCTTGTGCTTACTGATTGTGCCTGCCAGGGGCCTTATGCTCATGCCTGTGTGAATAGATGCAACCATGCTGAATGAATGAATGATGATGAAAGCTAACATTTATGGAAAGTGTAGTGTGTGCCAGTCACTGTATCATGCATTGTACTAGTATTTCCTCATGTAGTCCTCACAATATCACTATGAGGTAGATATAATTATTGCTACACCAAATTTTCAGATGAGGAAACAGGCGCAGAGAGGTCACACAGCTAAAAGAGGGAGAGCCAGGATTTATGCCCAAGCCCATCTGAATCCAAAGCCCCTCCTCTCTCCACCCGCTCCTCGCCCGTTTCCACACAACAGGCCCACTATCACGTATATCACGACTGCCCTGCAAAACTCTAAAGCTTGAACCCAGTGCTGTCTGGCTCCGAAGCCCAGACTTCCCCACTGCATCACGTGGCCTCTTGCTACAGTCTGTACTATCACAGGGTTTGGGGGGTCTGGGATGTGTCGGGTTTCCACCAGTCCTCTTGGTCTATCCAAGTCTTGCCAGCTGAAGCCACTTTCTCCCAAGGGAAACTTAAATAAATAGCAATTCTGCAACTAAACAGATATCCATCCCAGCAAACACCAAAGTGTAAGAAAAGCTGGCTTTTTAAAATTCAAGTCCTCAGAAACCAAATATGAAGTCACTGTGGCAACCCCTCCAATTCCTCACCCACTGAAGTCACAGTGTTTGAGAGATTCTAGACTGAGCCTGGTCCTCACTGGGGCCATTCTGCCAGGGCAGTGTTCATTCACTCAGTAATTATTTATTAAGCCCTTATTGTGTATCAGACACCGTACCAGGGAAACAAGACAGATGCTGTCCCTGCAGTCACAAAGCTCATAGTCTGGTCCAGCCCAAGCCCAGGGAGGGTTGGTACCAGAAGCTATAAAGCCAGGACTCTGGCATTTCTCCCAGGCTCCAATTCCAAAGTGAACACTGGTTTCCACATTAACTATTCCTCTCATTTTCAGAACATTTGTTCATCATTTAGTTTGTTAGTTATTATAACTGAAGCTATAATCAGACTTCAAAGATACATTGATCACATCTCCAAGATCCAAAATCAAGGTACAAGGTCTGACCAATATTTAAAACAGAGACAGAATATTTGGAGTGAGGACTACCCCTCAGAGCCCTGGATGTCACGTTCCCAAGAAACAGGCCACTGCAATGGCTTTAGCTCATCAGTCAGACCCTCAAGATGCCGTCCTCCATCTTCCTCTTGAGGGGAAGCCCTTGGAACTTTGTCTGTGGCGCCAGAAATTGCAGCTGCTGCTTAATCAACTGCAAATGCAGCTTAATCAAATGAAATTGCTTCCCCAGATCCATCAAAGCCCCTTTTTCATTTTCCGTTCTGGATGGGATCTGCCAGAGGTTAGAAATAATACACACGTGGTGAGTGCTGACCTGAGGTTAGGACACGTGGGCTGTGACTGAGGTTGACACTCGGTCAGAGCACAGAGAGCCAGCTGACGGCGAGCTTCTTCAGGAACAAAGCAGTCAGCCCGCTGGCAGACCAGCATCTTGCTGAGGGCCTGCTGTGTGCTTTAGCCAGTGGATTCCAAGACCAGGAAGCCCAGGTTTCTGCCCCAGGAATAGAGGATGCTGAGGACTACATCAGCCGTGACCAGAAAAGGAGGGAACTTGTCCATCAGAAAAAGAGGAGGGAAGAGGGGCCAGCAGAGCTGGATGGAGTAGCTCTTCTTATAGTGCAACCTTGAGAGCCTAGACAGTGCTCTGAGCCCTTGGACCTGAGTCCCTGACACCTCACCAGGAGGCCTGCTGGGTTCTGGTGGGGAGTTTCCCCCGGGCTGCTGCTAGAGCTCTGGGACCCTGGGTGATGGACCAGGTGATCATCAACATTCTTGTCAGTAAAAGAATATTTATACCAGGCTTCTCTCCCTCCCACTCCCCAACACCCCCGGGCTCTCTCTGGTTCTACCTTTGGTGGTCTCAAAGTTTCCAGAAGCCCCAAATACGTCTGTTCTCCACTCTCCAGTATCTGCATGGGAATTGGCCCCTCCCAATCGGCCCTCATCTACCTTCCCAATTCCCAAGTTCCCGTTTCCCAGGGCCATGTCTAGACCATTTCAGGCACATGTGCATGTTCTCTTTCTCTCTCTCTCTCTCTCTCTCTCTCTCTCACACACACACACACACACACACACACACACACACACTCTCTCTCTCTCTCTCTCTCTCTCACTCCATCATTTCTGGTTTGCCTTCCTCTTCCTCTCAGTACCCTGCAGTTCTCATACCCTGTAGCTTTTCTTTCCCCCAAGACTTGCCCCTCCCCTGTCCTGGTCCCTCTGGCACTGCCCACTAAGCCCTTCACACACCCTCTCCTAGGATGGCCTACATTTAGCAGTAGACATCCGTGTCACACGCCTTCTAGACCTACAGTGCCACAGCACTAATTTGATGAGTGCTTACTACATGCCAAAGATGTGAACATCTAACAGTGGACCTTTCCGGCACAGGACAAAGATGACCAGGAGAGAAAGAGCACTCCCGGAGCCACAGACAGCATCTGTTCCTAGCAGCCTAGGCTTAGTACTCAGACCACAGGGGTGAAGGGCCGGGACTCAGTCTCCCACTCTAACACAATCAGGGCTGGGTGGTTTCCAAGGGTCCCTCATGCTGTCACTCTCAGGTCCCAGGAGTTCTCCACTGGCCCTGAAGAGTTGGGCAGCAGCGTCAGCCAAGGGTCGTTCTTAGTTTAGGTTCTCCCCTCCCAGAGCCTGAGACCAGGACTTGGGTATGAGTGGTTGGTTCATTTGGAAGGAATTCCAGGACGCAGACGTGAGGGAGCAGGGAGGGTGAGACTGGAGGAGAAGAGGTCATTGCAGTGTGTGTTATCAAGGTCACAGATACAGGCAATGGGGGCTCCATTTTGCCAGGGTCTCTGAAAACATGGAGAGTACCCCCAGAACCATCCCCCTGAAAGGCAGAGCTGAGCATTTATCTACCGGCTCCCACACCCCAATGGCTGGGATTTGCCCCTAGAGGCATAAACTGGCCACCCACCCACCCTTCCAGGCTTCCAGGATGTACTGGTACAAGGGCAATGGGAGCTCCCGTAGGCTTGGAGAAGGTTCTGGGGGAGAAATCAGGAGGATGCAAGGAACACTTGAGGTCGAGTGAGGCAGGGAACTGCCCAACACAGCTACCACTGAAATCAGAGGGGGCCAAGGGAGACAGCTGTGACAGACAAGTGTGGGCCTTAGTCCCCCTCCACCTTACAGAAGGACCATTCCATGAACATCTGGGTGGTGCACCAGCTCCTGTGGTAGGCATCAGGCAAACAACCAAGAACAAGCTTCCCCACTCCTGTGACCTGAGCAAGCCCCTTCTCTGCTCTGGGCCTCAGTTTCTCTGTCTCCCAAAGTGGGATCTGGATGCCTGCCCTGCAGGGTGGCACAAAAATGGCTGCAAGGGTGTTGTGTGACTCTCTAATGCTTTGCACTTGCATCACCACCGGGGGAGGCCATGCCTTCGCCCAGAGCAGTGCAGTCTAATAGTGGAATCGTAGCCACCTTGCAGGTAAGGGAGAGCTTTGGAGCCTTGTCACCTGGACACCCTGGGAGCTCCTCCCTTAGCGTCAGATGATGCTGGGGGCATGGGGCAGGGTGGGGGGTGGGTGGCCGGGTGTGGGCAGTATAATGCTTGTGGCAGCATGTGGGTCCTGGAGTCAAGGAGATGTGAGTCAGCCCAGCTCTGCCCAGATGCTCAGTAACTTTAGGAAGATCACTGATTCTGTCGATGGGGAGTGTGCTGCACATGGGGCTGGGTTGAAAACTGGAAGAGACAGTGAGTGTGAGGCACCACTACACAAGGCCTGGCACATAGTAAGCCTGCAGCAAACGCCCTTGTGGGCTACCCCAGCTGAGGGCCATGGAGTGTCTGAATCTGAGGTCCAACAAAACCAGGCTGTTGTCTTTCCTACAAAGCTTCCCACCCTCCTTCACAGGATGGGGGGCAGCACAGCCCCCAGCCCAGGTGTTGAGGTGAGGGTGCGGGTGCGCCAGCAGCAGCCCTGGAAATGATCGAGCTGTACAGTCCCCCAGCAGGCTCTGTGCTCTCCTCCACTAGCTCAGGCCCTCAAGCCCTCTCAGAAGCTCAGAGCTTAAGGGCACCAGGTGACTTCATTTAAAAAAAAATCTGGGCTTCCCTGGTGGCGCAGTGGTTGAGAGTCCGCCTGCCCATGCAGGGGACATGGGTTCGTGCCCCGGTCCAGGAAGATTCCCTCATGCCGTGGAGCGGCTGGGCCCGTGAGCCATGGCCACTGAGCCTCCGCGTCCGGAGCCTGTACTCCGCAATGGGAGAGGTCACAACAGTGAGAGGCCCACGTACCACCAAAAAAAAAAAAAAAAAAATCTACAAATAAAGGGCTCCTTTGCAAGCGGAGTGTGGTGCATTCTTGGGGGCTCCAAGCAGTTTTACAGACCCAGATGTGGAGCAAAGGCGTTCAGGGACCACGGAGCAGTTCCCAGGCCCCGGCAGGCTGGCCAGGGCCCAGGGCCAAGGGCAGAGGTGGGGTGGCCCTCCTCTGCTCTTCATCCTCTCCACGGCAGACCCCCGGCTGCCCATGGGTGGGCGAGGAGGAAGGGTGAGAGGTCCCGCCTGATGAGAGTCAGGTCCATATAGCTCTTCTGAGTTAGAAGCCTTACATCCCCAGGACAACTTTCCCTGAAAGTGGTTTAACTTGCCATGGGTGTGGGAGGGATATGTGTGAGCCCTGGGTGAGAACACCCCAAATCCCTACTGTCCAGACACTCCCAGAAATGCAGTCCCTCTCTCTGCCTCTCACAGAGCCAATCAGGGGATTTACAGAGTCAGGAGAACTAACAGGCTGGACTGAAAATTCATCTAGAAAGTTTTCCTTTTTGCAACACACAAGACACCCAAAATTCAAACTACATAAGAATGTGTCAACCACCAAATACACTGAAAACTCGCAGCCTTGGCAAGACCCAAACACCCATAAATGTCACTAGTAGTGACCAGAAACCAAGTTCTGGTAGACTGTTGTTTCAGTGCCTTGGCCCTTCAGCATACTGACTTTTGGAGAGTTGACCTGGGGCCCTGCGGGACTGGGCCTGATGCCTGCTGTCTGCTGTATGAAGGGGTATTCCCAGAGCCCCACCGTGAATCCCAGTCCTGCTATGTGGCGTTTTTCAGCTCAACCCAGCCACCTGCTGGGAACCTGGGCAAGTGGTGACACAGGGTCACTTTTCCTGGCACTATGGGGATATGTGCTTAAGTGAAATGAAGGAGAAAGGCCTCAAGGGCTCTCCAAACCATTGCAGATAAAAACTGGAGAAACTTTTTGAGAACCGCAAACTAAAACCACCAAGCTGGGAATTGTTCATATTTCAGAAAGTCCATTTTACCCCAGGGTCCTTTTAAGCCTCCCTAGGCCATTTAAAGAGGGGATTAAATAGGGCAGGAGTGGTTATGACATAATGTGTACCACAGAAAGACAAGTATACACGATTGTACAGTATGACTGTAATTATGTGAAAGTCTGCATGGGCTCAGACTGGACTAGCTCTTGGTAAAGTAGAAGGCTCCAGGGTACCCTTTCTTCTCTTCAGTGCTGTTGTACTGTTTTCAGAATAGTATAGCTGTTTCGTTTAGGAAGTTTGCTCTTTTTTATTTTTTATTTATTTTTTTATTTTTATTTTTTCAGAGATGGTAGTTGAAGTGATCTCAAACAGATCCAGGTACCAAATCCAATTTTCCAGCCAACTTAATTATAAGTTCGTGACACCAGCGTTCAAGGCTCTCCATTGCCCACAACCCCTCTTCTTATGCTCTATCATCTGATAGCTACTCCCTGACTCATCACACCCTTTCTGGCCTCCAGGCCTTTACCGCTGTTGTTCTGTCCCTGTGGCCCACCCTTCTGTCACCCCTTCTCTGCCTGTATAAATCCCTCTTACCCTTCAAGGTCCATTTCAAGCCTACCTACTCTACGACAGCCCTCCTGCCCCCTCTCTGAATGGGACTGCCCCATCGTCCCCTCTGAAATCAGAACTCATATCAGGAGCCCATTTCAAGGATTCCTCCCAGCCCGCTGGCCTTTGCCTCCCTCCACCTCAGGCATCTTGCGGAGCCACCAGACTCCTTGCAGCCCCTGCAGCCCCGCACGGTGCCTGGCACAGAGTGGGTGCTCAGCAAGTGTTTACCTTGATGTTGTCAAAGGACTTGGCACATCAGAATAAAATATATCCCCCTTCCTCCATCTCAGGCCAAGGAGGACCACTTGGGCAAACACACTTGTACCCCATCCAAAGGGATTTCCTCGTTAGTTACTCTTTTCCTCTACATGATAAACAAAGTTAGTCTTTTTGTAATATTTCAAACCCATTGTTAAAGAACTGCTCCAAGTGTTGTGTCTTCAACGGCACAAATTCTGGAAAAGTTTATAAAATGCTTGTGTTGGTCCAGCTGAAGAAGCAGCAACAAGCACCGTTAGCTTCAGCCTCTGCCTTTTCCCTTTGATGCCAGACCCCCGAGCCACACAAACCGGGGCAAACCCGCCCTGCTTCCCAGGCCTGAGCCTCTGCCGGCTCTCAGTGGGCGGCATCTCCCTGTGCACAGGGCCCTTTCCTCTGCGTCTCCAGTCCCAAGAGCTCCCGCTGCCTCGATCCCTCCTGCTGCCTCTCTCTCCAGCATCCACATCTGGTTTCCCTTCTGTGCAAGTTTCACAATGGACAGATTTTGCACTTGGAGGATTTATGGTTCCTGCCTCCCGTCCATGCTTCTTGATATGATTCCATTATGTGCTTAAAATCTGGGGCATGCTCTTGGCTCCAGGGAGCTGTTTATGACAATTCTTTTACAGCCTTAAATCGCTCACTGTTAGGAACCTGTATGTGTTCAGAAGCAATGACTAGTTGCTAAGACAGAAAACTGCAATGTATCTCAGACAGTTGCTTGAAGAGTGTTCTTCACACAAGATTAATTAAGGCTAATGTTCACCTGGCAGGTACATCCTCTGAGCAATGCCTTCGACCTTGTCCTCCGGCATCTGCCCGAGACACTGATTTAGAAGCAAATTAGGAATAACCCCACCCTCATCCCAGACCCAATCACATCCTTCCTTCTGCTGTGCTCCTTCCTCTGGGCGCTAGAGACCCACTGACAGAGGCTTGGTAGAAATGAAAACACCAACATCACAAACATCTCCCTCTGGAACACAAACAGGACTGAGAACCATCTTTTATTCTCCCTCTATGCATTACTTTTTTCAGGAAAAGGCAAAGAATTCCAGGAATAAGTATACAACGTGCTTATCCCCTGTTCTTTGGTCAAGGACGTCCCTTGACCAAGATTTCTCTTGCCTCCTACCTCCAGCTCTATCATCCCTTCTTTACCCAATAGATCTTCCTAAGAGGCAAAACCTAATCATATAGCCCTCCTGCTTGACGTTCTCCAGTGGATCCTTATGACCCAGGTGATGAAGCCCAGACTCCTCAGCACCCCCGCAAGGCCCTGCACAATTTGGCCATGATCTATGCATTCAGTCTTCCAACCCTCCCCCACCGCAGTCCCTGCCCTGCACTCTCCATGCCCTGTTGACTAGCGCGCCCTTGACCTTCACTGAGCTGTTGCTTAAACTGTTGCCTCCACCTGTAAAGTCCTCCTTGATCATCGCCTGCCTGTACGAAATCTTCCTCCTTCTCCGTGAGAGCCTAAAGGCCCACTCTGCCCTCCAAGAGAGTTCACAATTGTGCCTATCCGTCCCCTTCCCACCCCTACCATGCAGACCCCAGGGCACTCCATGTCTGTGTGTCTGAAACCACCACTTGAAGGTGAGTGGCCCAAAACCATGCTGCCACCCTCTGGTGCTAGATATAGGGTGACCAGTTAAAATACAGGAATCTCAGTTAGATGTGAATTTCCAATAAACAATGAACACTTTTTTAGTATAAATGTGCCCCCAAATACTGCATGGGCATCCTGTATTTGTGTTTGCTAAAACTGGCAACCCCAGCTGGATGGGAACTCTGGGATACCCTCCACGGAGAAGAGCTCAGGACCAGAGGCCAGCAGCACAGGGAGAGGAAAGCAGTGGTGAGACCTGGGCAAAAGATGAGGGAGTATTTCCCCATTCCCTCCCGCTAGGAGACAGCATATGGCTGTTCTGAGCAGGTCTCTAGAGCTAGACTGCTTGGAGTCAAAGATCAGTTCTGCTACTTGCCAGTTATCTTGGGCAAGTTTCTTACCTTCTCTGTGCCTCGGTTTCCCATCTGTAAAGTGGGTATAACCTACATGATGTGGTTATTATGAGGATTAAATAAATTAATATTTGTGTAGCATTTAGAACAGTCCTTGACCAGAGTAAATGTTATATAAGCATTTTATACATATGAAGCAAAAGGAATTAGCCAAGCAAACCCACAGATTGGGGGTGGGCGGGTGAGTCTAGGAGATTTAATAATAATAATAATAAAATAAAACAAGAACAGACAATTACGGAGCACTTACTGTGCAGCAAAACACTACGCTCCGTGCTTGTCCTATGTTAGTTCATTTAACTCTCACCGCAGTCCATTTGTAATATTATTATTACTATCCTCTTTTTAAAGATGAGGAAGCAGAGGCACAGTGGTAGTCTAGGATTCTAAGCCAGAAGTCTGACTCCAGAGCTCACTAGACTGCAGTTAGCTGTGATACACATTAATTTATTCATCATTCATTCATGCATTGAGCACCTACTGTGTGCCAGGCCCTGAGCTGGTGCTGGGGTACTGGAGTAAACAAGAAAGACACAGAACAGCCACCCTCCCCTTTGGAGCTCATAGACTGATAGGGAAAACCTTGAAGGAGACTTGTAGATGTGAGGAGTTGTACTAAAGAGAAAATGGGGCTATGGAGCGTGCTGGCAGCCATGGGCTCTCCCAGACTGGGACAGTGGAGGGGCGGGGAGGGTCAGATGTGCCCAGTCAGGGAAGGTGTCCCTGTGAAACGACCTCTTTGCAGATTCGTGAGGTAAAACAGCAACCAGTCTGGCTCAGGGGCAAAGGCAGGAGTCTTTGCGCAGAGCAGACAGCCAGCAAAAGCCTTGAGTTGGGAAGCAGCTTAGAGCTTTCCAGGAACTGAAGAATAGAGGGCGAGGGTGTGGCTGGAGGCCGGCAGGGGCTCAGGGGCAGCGCAGGCTTGGGGGCAGCGCCGGGACCCGCGTCAGGAGACAAGGCTTGGCAGGACCTCCACAGAAGCTAAGACCCCGCTGCCAACAGGAAGCAGTGATCAGGCAAGGCAGAACAAGGCAGCGGGAGGCCTGCTGGGACAGGTCAGTGAGCCATGCCAAGCGAAGCAGGGACAGCGCTGCAGACGGCGCCTGGGCCCTCAGCGTGGTGCTTATCTGCACCGCCGAGGACTCCACGTACCTATTCTGCGGTGCCAGCTACTGGGCAGACATGCGCGTCGCCCAGCATGGGGGACTGCCAAATGGAGTTAAGGCTGCCCCAGGCCTCACTGTTTTGAGTGAATGCTCCTGTATGCATTCATAAAGGAATGCACTCCTTTATGATATGAACATTCAAATAAATTGGAAAACAAGGAGAGAAGCTTTTAAACGATGCCCAAAGTCCTACCACCCAAAGAGAAAGACGTTTGTATCTCTTTCTTTGCCATCCTTTATACAGCGGTGGCTGTTTCACATACTTGCAGTCACAGTGTTTACATGACCTTATGTTGTCTCTACTTACTGCATAAGCATTTACTCCATGGAATTCCACAGATTCTGTAATCATGAGTCTTCATACCAGTATAATATTTCATTTGAAGCTTTCATTGTTTACTTAACCAATTCTGCCAGTGTTGGGCATTCGGGTTAACTATTTTTAACAAGGAATATCTTTGCATGTGGCATTGTTCCTTTACCAACTTTTAAAATGGATTTTCTGAAGTGGATTAAAAGGATGAAATACTTTACTTCGAACCTTCTGGCTACATACTATAAATATGGTTCCCCCAAATCTTGTCCCACCAGTAAAGGTTAAGTGGCCTTTCCTCAATTTGCAGCTTTGGATGTTACTATTTAAAATAAATATTTCATTATTGAGCAGGACCAAAACACAGTTGCCATGATACTACAGCATTAATGTGCTTTTCCTTGATTGTTAATGAGGAGGTACATTTTTTATGAGTTGGTTAATAACTGCTTTTCTTTCTTTTTTCCCCCTGAATTGTCCTTTGATGTCCTTTGCTCACTTATACATTAGGGCCTTCTTTGAAAATATCTTTGCTGGCATTCTTAACATAGTAAAGATGCTTGTCTTCAGTGAGGTAGTACTGAATGAATAAATGCTCATTGTTGGTTTGTCATATTTGCTGCAAGCATTTTCCCGTGTGTTTCGGGGAATCCGCAGCACCCTCAGTTAACCCTCTGCTGCCACAGGGCTGCCTGGAGCCCAATTCAACACCGCCTGGCTATGCCCTGCACCATTTCCTCTGGGCTTATGTTGTGCAGGTTCCCTAAACATTCCAAGCGTAAAGAACTTGGGGGACCTTAGCCCTACATCCCCTCCACCTCAGAGCAAGGCCCTGGGAAGGGGATCAGTATGCAGGACTGTGCTAAAGAAGAACCAGCAAAGATGATGCAGCTGACTGCCCCAGGTTCCATAGGTTGGACTCTCATGCAGACCTCCAGCAGAGGGGGTGGCTAGAGAGGAAGGGGCACCCACCAGGCTTGCATTCAGCTAGCAGCTCTACTACCCAATAGGAGCAGGTATTTTGAGGTTCCCACATGGAATGAGTGGTGACAGGACCAAACAGGTCTCTGGAGCCCAGGATCTCACTATGTTCTAAGAAGTTGGGGGCAGGACCAGGCTGACATTCATGCTCTGGAAGGCTTGTGTGAAGCCACCCCATTTCTGGACCTCAGCTTCCTCATCTGTACAATAATGGCTAGATGGGGTGTCAGTCCCTTCCAGTTCTGGAGTCTAGGATGGCCCTGTACTGTCAGGGAAGCATAAAGGGACTCCTCGCTCTGAGAAGTTCAGTCCTGGGAAGAACTGGGGTGGGGCGGAGAGGAATCCAAATGTCTCCCAGCTCCCAGGGCAGGAAACCAGCCTTGACCAGTCAAGATGCAAATTCTCAGTAGACCTAGGAGGTGGTGTCCAGATACCTGAGGGGTTTCCTTGAAGCCACACTCCTGCTCATTCACCTCCTCTTCCTCTCAGCGATCTCTTTTCTAAAGCCAATGCCCTGGGGAAGAGCTGACTTTCCTGGGAACGTGGCCTTGCCAATGGCCACCCTTACCCACCCCCTACACACACACATACACATACACACACACACCCATGACCTTGTAGTCTACACAGCCTGAATTCAGCAGTGCTCTCTCACACCCCTGGGCTTTTTCCTGAAACATGCTTTCTTAAATTTACTTAAAAGATATGGAATGAGCCCCTGCTATGTGCCACACACTGCTGCAGGCACAAAGGACAAGCAAGACAGACCCAGTACCTACTTCACAGAACGAGGAGATCAGAGGATGACCCACAATACACTCCAGAACAAACATGAAAATAGCACAATGTGAAGCTGTTGTACATACAGTGTAAAAATTAAAATCGGTCAACAGCGCAGAGAGTGACTGCTGGGGTAGCAGGGATGCTAGTGCGATGGGGTCTAAAGAGGGAATATTCAAGCTGAAGTTTCAGTAAGGAGAAGAGGGTCACACACCAACATCTGGCTAGGGAAGCAGTTTGGGCAGAGGGGCCAACAAGCAAAAAGATGCTGAGATGGGGACAGGTTGGGCATGTCTGAGGGATAAGACAAGGCAGTGTGGTGGAGCACAGCCATGGGGAGAGTGGTAGATGCTGGTCACGAGGCCCCATAGAGCCCTGCTGGGGACTTGAGTGGAACTCTTGTGTGAGATCAGAAGCCAGAAGGGCTTTGAGCAGGGGCTCCCCCAGAAGATCATTGTGTGAGGAGCAGGGACTGTAAAGGGGCAGGAATGCCCTCCCTCCCATTGTCAACTGGTGAAACTCCTTCTCATCCTTCAGATGCCAACCCAATGGGCACTTCCTTGGTCAGATCCCCTGGTGAGTCTCATAACACCAGCTTCCCTTCATCGCTCCTAGCTCTGGGGTAATCTCATGGGTGTCTCTGGTCATTTGATTAATGTCTATCTTCTCCACTAGACTCTGTGCTCCTTTGGGACAGGCACACGTCTGCCTCTGCTCATTGTAAATCCCTAGCACCCTGCACAGAACCTGGCATGCAGTGGGTGCTTAATCAATGTGAACGTGACAAATATGCGAATCCCCAGGGTCTCAGCCCTCAAGGAATGGCTTCCTACTACTTCCTCCCTCCACGGTGCCCCCCACACCTTGCGTCTACCTCTTCCATAGAACCCAGCATGACTGTAAACAGCTTCTGGCACCGTCACACATACACACACGCATACATACTGGATTGTGCTCCAGAGGGCAGGACACATGTGTAGTCCTTCACTATACCCCTGGGATCCACTTGAATCACGTGGTGCCTTTGTACGTGCAAAGAACTACCTCGCCCATGTGAACCTCCACCTACTCAGACTCCCCACTTGAGCTCAGTAGAACGTCTGTGCCTGAAGTCAGGGTCAAGCCCTGCCTTCCCTCTCCCAGTTGAGCAGCTTCACCCACAGACCCACCAGCAGCAGGGGCCCCCATCCTCTCCTAGACCCACAGCCCCACAATTGCTCACACAAATGGGGATAAGCTCTGTTTGCAAAGATACAATGGCTGTATTTTGCAAACCAAAGATGAGCATACACAGACTAAGGCTTACAAATGGGGACAAAACACTGGAATGTCTGAGCTCTGGTCTGGCCCAGGAAGTTGGGAAACATTGGTCCCTATTTTTAGGGTCAACTACTTTTTCCTATTACAGCACAGCACCCATGATCCTTAGTGCTGTTAGATCTCACTTAATTAATCAGCATATTCGTGAAACAAATGTGATAAAAATAACATTGTTAAATATATAGATATATATTTTACATGCTCTGCAAAAGCTTGGTATTAAAGAAATTCCTGGGACTTCCCTGGTGGCGCAGTGGTTGAGAGTGCCCACATGCCGCAGAGCTACTGAGCCTGCGCACCACAACCACTGAAGCCTGAGTGGCCTAGAGCAACAAGAGAAGCCACTGCAGTGAGAAGCCTGCGCACCGCAACGAAGAGTAGCCCCCGCTACCCAACACAGCCAAAAAAAAGAAAAAAGAGAGAGAGAGAAAGAAAGAAATTCCTTTTGCAGAATAACAAAGTACTATATTTTTTGGAGGGCAATTTGTTAAAAGCCTTAAAATGCACATGCCCCACAGCCCAGTGATTCTATTTCTGAGACATAATTCAAGTTTTAAAGGGCTACTGCAAAACTAAGCTACAAGAATATTTGTCACACAGCACTGCTTGTAAAAATATATCATTCAAAATAATCCAAATGTCCAGCAGGGAGTCATTACTTAAAGTAATTATGGTGCATCTGTACAATGGAATACACTGCAACCAAAATACTACTACTAATAGTACTTATTGAGCACTTACTCTGTGCAACAGACCACCTTAAAAGCTTTATATGCACCATCTTATTTAACTCTCACGATGCTGTAGGTACAATTACCATTCCCATCTCACAGATGAGAAAATCAATACCTAAAAGGATTAGGTTACAAGCCAAGGTCACACAGCTAGGATTCACACCCAAGGCAGTCTGACTCTAGACACCAAGTTCTTAGCCATTATACTATATGGCCACAAACAATATCATTAAAAGAGATATCGTAGAAGCACAACCAGTCACATGGAACAGTGCTGTTGATATAGCGATAGGTGAAACAAGCCAGTTATTAAACAGGACATGCATGCTGATCCCATTTGTGCACTTGCATGTAAGCAAAGACAGAAGGGTTTGCAAAGATAACACTGTAGCATCTTGGTGTAGATTGCTGAGTGGGTGGAATTGTGTGTGTATTTTTTATATTTTCTTCTGCTGTGTTTTCTGTAACAAACATGCTAATTTTGTATTAAGAAAAAATAATTTTAAACTTTAAAAAAATTGATGTAAATGCCAAAATCACTCCCTTGCACTTATCCTCTGCATAAACCCAAGTGTCCATCTGTTGGCCTTGCTTTAAGTATAGTTACAGCTGCTTGCACAGAACTCAGGACATGGCCTGAAGCCAATTCACAGGCCCTGCTGGCTCTTCATGGCTCAGCTTCCCCTCAAGGCAGCCAAGGCTCTCCAAGTAGGAAGACACAGCAGAGATTCTTCCCACTCTAATCCTCAGCAGCCTGCCCATCCCATCACCCCAGGATCCTCTCTGGCACTTGAGCTCCCAGGGGGCTGCTGGGCTGACAGCACAGAGCTGTGTGAGCTGACAGAACCTGGCAGCTTCTACCCTGGCTCCAGGTCTGGTCTGGAAGCCAAGCCCAGGGACCCTCGGAGTCTGACACACTCCATCTCCTGTTGCTGGGTCTTTCAAGGAAGTGCTTCACCAAAAAGTGAAGGGCACACATGCCTGAAGGAAGTCAAATGGCCCAGGGACAGGAGCCCCAGGTCTGCAGCCACACGACCAGGGCCCTTCCTGGCCCAGTCACCTGTGTCCTGGCTATGTGATCTTGGGAAAGTTATTTCTTCTCTCTGAGCCTGTTCCAGTGCCCATCAAGTAAAGAAATTAAAATACCAACTTGGAAAGGGACTTGTAAAAAACTATATATATATATATATATATATATATAAACAAGAGCGGCTAAGTCACTTGCACTGGTAAATAGTGGAGCAGGGATTTCTGTCACCATGCCTGGGCCCACACCGCCACACCACACATCCTGGCACAATGTCTAGAACATGGACTTCATCCAGATGGTTACCACTGTCACGTCTCCCTGCCCAGCCACTGCCTAACTCTGGAGAATGATGTGACAGTGAAGAGAGCCACCCACCTGGTTCTCCCCACCCCCCACAGGCCCACAGACTTTTGGAAGCCTTCCTTCCAGATTAGCCAAAGCTCCACACACACACACTCTCTGAGCCAGCTCCAGGGACCACAGGCCATGGCTTTGCTGCTGCACATCCTGCGGTGACCACCCTCCAAACCTGGCCTTGTGCTCTGGCCACCAGTGCTGCTGGCCCAACAGGGACAGCTCACGCTCTAGGAGTCAGGCCTGCTGGCACTCACACCTGGCACCTGCCCCAAAACCCTTTCAAGTCTCCTCGAGAATTTGGGCCTCGGGCCTGGGTCTCCCAGCGGCTCACAACAGCAGGACAGAGGGAACCACGAGAATCATAAAAGCAGTGCCCTTAAGCAGCCTCGCCACCGTCAAGTGGCGCCCGAGCACTGGCTCTGGCTCTGTGTGCGTGCTGGAGCCTGGGTGTGCAAGTGTATGAAGGAGAATGTGTGTGAGAGCGAGAGGGTCGCGGATGTGAGTCTGAATGTGCAAGTGCGCGCGTGGCTCTGAGTGTGCGCTGCTGCGATCGCGGTCCGGGGCGGGCGGCGGGCGGGGAAGGTCTCCGCCCCAACCCCCCAACCGCGTTGAGAAATCTCAGTGAGTCACCGAGTGGTTCTGCATATTAATGAGCTCGGAGCGGATTTAAAAGAGGCCTGGGCGGGCGGAGGGAGACTGTGGAGACAGCCCGGAGCCGAGCGCAGAGCGCTGCGGGGTGCCACAGCCGCGAGGCTCCCACCGACGGGCGCAGCAGGAGCGAGTGGAGCCGGGAGGCGCGCTCCGGGTAGAAAGAGCCAAGCCCGGCGCCCGGACGCGCGAGCGCCCTCCCCGAGCCCCTGCTCCCGCGCCGCGCCCCTCAGCCAGCATGAGGGTCCTGACGGCAGCGCTGCTCCTGCTGCTCCTGGCGCTGTGCGCCGCGCGCGTGGACGGTGAGTGCCTGGGAGGTCCCTTGGCGCCAGCCCGGCCCGTCCTGGGGAACCCCCAACGCCAACTGCTAAGCTCCCCGGGATCCCTGGGGTTCTGGGTGGGCACCGAGGGTGGGCAATGAGTTGCGAAGGAGACCCCTCGCGCAACTGAGCAGCCCCCCGCGCGCTCTCTCGCAGGGTCGAAATGCAAGTGCTCCCGGAAGGGACCCAAGATCCGCTACAGCGACGTGAAGAAGCTGGAAATGAAGCCAAAGTACCCGCACTGCGAGGAGAAAATGGTTATGTGAGTTCTCGCTCTTCGCCCCGAGCGTGTGCGCTCAGCTCTTAACCGGGTGCTGCGGCGCAGCTTGGGGCTGGGTCGGGCTAACAAGCCTTTCTCTCAGCCTTTGTCAAGCCCTTGGCGGAGCCTTTGTAATTGCCTAGCGAGTCCTTAGGACGCTGGCACGGCAGTCTGGAAGAGAGTTTGAAAAAAGGGTCACGGTACTCTGCTCCGGAAACAGCCTCTCCGAGGAGTTCACCCTTGCTAGGATTCAAATGGGTAGCCTAGGGGTTGCACTGCCCCCCCTTTCTAGGGTGATCAAGGGTTAAATGGCTTCCGTGTGCCAACTTAGAACACCCAGATTGCAATCACTCAGAGTACACCCAGAACTATTAAACTGGAACCCAAACTGTGAGGCGTGCTGCCTTATTGTTACTGGAGAAAGAATTAAAGCAAACATTGTCTGACGTCCTCAGAACCTCCTTTCAGGGCCTTTTTCTGATCAGGGGACCGTGGCCGTCTGGTTTTTGGCTTCTAGCGATTGCATTTTGAGAACGATCCTCACTCTTCCAACACCAGCTGGACTCCTGTGGGTTCCTGAGCAGTCTTGTGGAAAGGGCTCTGTTGGAGTTAACGTGCCATGAGGGTGAAGCCCTGCTTGGTGGGGATGCGGGGAATATTTTAAAAAGTGGGGCAGAGCGAGAGAACACTGCGTTTCCTTTGCTCCCCTGCCTTCCCAATTAACCACTTGAGGCCAGCACCACTGTTTCCCCATCAATACGCTCTTGGCCAGGAAGGGAGCCCTTGGCAAAGCAGCTACCAAATATCTGCCACGGACCATTGGCCCCTCTTCCCCTCCCCCAGAAACAGGACACACTTTATTCTCAGTCTGGGCAAGTGCCTTCCATTCACTGGCCCTGCTGGCCCAAAGGCCTCCACACAGTGTCTGCAAAGGCAGCTCCCACCGCCGCCCCCCCCTCCACTGCCACCTGGGGTCTGTGCAGTCAGGCTGAAGTTAGGGAAATTCAGAAAATCACTGGGCCTGAGCTAAACCCCCCTGCCTTCCTTCCTGGGCACCTAAATTAGCCTCCTGTCCCTGCCCCTTTGCCCTGCCCCTTACCTTGCAGACCCAGGTACAGAAAAACTGCTGGAAACTCCTTTTGGGTGGGAGCTAGAGGTCACACAGCTGAGGGAGGAGCTACAAGCCCCTCAGGGTTCTCAGCTCTCTTGGGGTGAAAATGACAGGGATGTTAACTTTGCACTCCTCTCAGTGCTGAAAAATGCTCCACACACCAAGCTGAGCTGTTGAGTCCTTGCAGGAAAGGAGGAGCAGGGTATGAGGTGCAGTGACATCTCAAAAGGACAGAACCCTCAGTAAACAGGCTTGCCCTTTTTCATGGCTATACTTTTCAGAATAGAGAGAAAACTGACAGCCAGGCAAGTGCATGAGAAGGCTTTATGTAGCCTTGTGAAAACTTGCAGGGGTCTCATGAGATCCGCACACAGTCACCCTCTTCTAAACCTCCACCCCATACCCAGGACCCTCCCTCCCTCCCTGAAGGGCTGGAGGTCTTCTCCCCTCTCAAGCTCCTAAGACTCTCCAGATCACATGAGGGACCAGTGCTTTTTTCCCAAAGCTGGTTTTTAGCCCCAAAGCTGAACTAAAGGAAGTTTTCCAGTTCACCCTGAGTCACCTAGAAATCTCTGATGAGGCTTGGGACGCAGCTTGCTTTGCAAGTGGGAGTCCTTGCACTCAGAAGGATCCAGTAGAGCCAAGATTCTAGAAGGGGCAATTTGTTTCATATACCCCGAGTTATTGCTGAAACCCTCGGTATCCCAGAACCACTGAGGACAGGCACACAGGACCCAGAATTTCTGCACAATTGCTGGGGGCAGAAATCCTCACGTCTTCACCCCACAACCAAGTTTCAAAGTCCCCGTGTTATGACTGAGCATTTGAGCACCGTGGTGGGAGGGCTGAGCGTCCTCCCCTGCTGTCCCAACCTTCAGGATTTGGGATCCTCAGCCTGTACGCTGACCTTACGGAGGAGGGGATTTTTATCTGGCTTGGCTACAGCCTTTTATTCCAAGTGCAAAGGCAGCACTGTAGGCAGAGAGCAAAGCATGGGCTAAATTCCTGCAGAGCGACTAGGTACTATGGGGGAGGGGACCGGGACTCTACTCTGAAGCCCGGCCCCATGCTTAAGACCTAGCAGAAGGGACCCAGGGAGCCACAGGTCTCATAGAGAGGGCCAGCGAAGGCAGAGCCCAGTCACCTGGCATTACCACAAGACCTGTCCCTGCCCTGGGAGGCTCAGGCCATGGTGAAGGCCCTGAAAACTCAGAGCACAGGGGAGCGAAGAGAACAGGTGGCCCAGAAATATTCTGCCCCCATTCAGGTCGCAAGATTCGATTTCCTCTCCCCATCAACTGGGAGACTCAGAGTTCATGGCGACCCTGCTCCTTTCCAGACCTTGGCCCAGGCATCCTGACACTTCACTGTTAGGAGCCTACGGGGTGCTGGCTGACCTCTGTCCCTCCCTTCCCACTCTTCCCATTCCAACCTCCAACCACCCCTTTTTGCCCCCTCAGCCCACAGCCCAGCAGCCAGTCCACCACCATACCTCGCTCCTGCGTGTCACCTCCCAAGGAGTGACATCTTCACCTCTCACCTTCCAGTTTTCCATGTTCGCTAGGTTGACCCTCATTTTTGAACACCATCATTCCTCCCCCACCCAGAAGCTTCCTCTGAACTCCTGCCACCCTGGCCCAGCCCTGGCTGAGAGGGGCATAGCAGTGCTGGGCAGCAGCCTCTCCCTTCCTCCTCCCTCCCAGGCTGGACCTCACACACTAAGGCTTCTTCTTGGCCATCCCATCTTCCACGACAATTGCTAATAACAGTAACTATTCATTGTGCTAGGCACTTTGCATAGATTATATCTTTAATCATCCCAGTAACCCTAAGAGGTAGGTCCTATTATTATACCCATTTTATGGATGCGCAAACTAGGTTCAGAGAGGCTACCCAAGGTCCCACAGACAGACCTGGGATTCAAACCCAGGCCCTACGCTCTGTATAAAGCCACCTGCTTCTCTACCACATGGCTAGACCTCCAACGGTGTTGGAACACTGGCTGATAGAGACTTGAAGGGCAGTCTTATTTTCCTGCCCAAGGGTGAGATAACTGGGACTCATGCTCAGGAATCAAAATGGGCTTCAAGGCCAACAGGACTTAGCTTCAGGGTCAACAAATGCCCAGCCCCAGAACAATCTGCAGAGGGTCAGGGGAACTAGGGTTTGAAAGATCAGACAGAGACCACGGCACATCCAAGCCCTGCCATGGAGCTCCTCACATCCAAGGATGAGGTCTTGGCATGCATACTTCGCTGGCATTAGCTCTCCCCACCTCTCAATCCCAAGTTCAGAGGAGCTGGAAGCGTCCCCTGACCTTCGTTCCCCAAGGGAGCCATCAGTGCTGTGGGCAACACCCTGCATGGGGGTAGGCTCGGGGGTGGGGGACTGTCCCAGACTTTGAGGGCTCCAGGGGGAAAAGTGAGAGCCCATCACTCTGCACAGGGTTAGACCCGAACGTGGAGTCAGATTAAGGGGACAACCAGAACCTTCCAAACAGCCAGGGAGCGAGCATATGGGTAGGCTTCCTTGAAAGGAGGGAGGAGGCCACAGTCTCTCAGTGCTCTGATTGGGACAGACCAGGGCCACCCACAGGCCACACTGAGGGGCTGTCATTCAGGCTTCTCAACCCTCCATCCCATCCTGCTCCATTTCAGCATCACCACCAAGAGTGTGTCCAGGTACCGGGGTCAGGAGCACTGCCTGCACCCCAAGCTGCAGAGCACCAAGCGGTTCATCAAGTGGTACAACGCCTGGAATGAGAAGCGCAGGTATGCCCCACTGCCCCTCACCTTCCTTCCCACCACCCTACCAGATCCAGAGTCTAGACCCCTTCTAGGTCATCTAGCCCCATCTAAGGCATGAACACCCACTACAGTTGCCACAGTAAGCAGATACCCAGACATGGCTTACATACTCCCAGGGATGAGGAACTCACCACTTAACTTACTGCTACACTTATTGCTCTCTTGGACAATTGTAAGCATCGAAAATTGATCCTTTTGCGAACTAAAGTTTGTCTCATTCTAACTTTTATGAAGTTAGGGTAGTCCTAATTCCTCTCCTTATTTAAGTAACTTAAGTTTTCTGACCCCCAATTTCCCTCTGTCAAATGGCTGGGTGAATGCCCAGCATGGCTCTCTCTCTCCGTGATTTGTGTGGTTTGGTGAAACACAGCTGCTTAAGTGACTGGGTTTATTAACTATAAAACTGTGGGTACAACCATAAGATGATGAGGACAACTCCTTGCCAACAACATAGTCTCCCCTCAGGGTGCCCCATGCCCCCTGCTGCCCAGAAGCCTGATAAACTCCTTCCTGTACAGGTGCAGGGAGGGACTTTGGGTTTGACCCTCTAAAATCAGAACCGCTCTTACCGTCAGGGGTTAGCAGTGGCCAGATGACCAGAGTCCTGAACTAGACCCCTAATCCCAACCTGGTCTGGGCTGTTCTCCCATTATCAGAAAATGGCTTCCCATCTCTGATCTCCTGGGGTCCCATGTCTGGCCTCAGAGGGGGAGGCAAGTTCCTGGCTCCCCTATGCTACATAAAGGTGAGCCTGTCCTAGAGCAGACCCACTCCTCACACACTCAGAGCCTGTTTACACCTGAATCTGCAGAGCATGACCAGGGAAGCGTGCACATACACGTACACACACACACACACAGGTGAGCTCCTCAGGAGCTGATGCCTGCACCTCATCCCGCAGAGGGGGGAACAGAGGCTAAGTTGGGGGGAGTGACTTGTCTGGGAGCACAAGTCAGGAAGCTAGGTCTCCTGGCGTCACCTTCCCCTCCCTCCAGCGGGTACCCACGCCACCCTCCCATCGCCCCTCCTCCCCGCCACCCCCAGCACTTCCCTAAGCTCAGCCCATGACCAGCTCTCCCACAGCTGACACTTGGGCCCAACCCCAGTACCTGAGCCTTTTCTGCTGCCTCCAAAACTGCCTCATCCACAATTGCTTGAAATAGAAAGTGATGAGAGCAAGAGACTATTTTCCATAAATCTACTGGAAGTGAAGCCCTCTTTCTGGTCAGGGCAGGCAGCTCACATGACAAACACGGGACACCTCCTGTCCAGTCACCCTCTGGGCCCTGCATCATCAAAAGTGGAATGAGGCTGACTGCAGGGCCGGTTCACAGAGGCGCGGGCAAGTCTTCATCAGGTTGCTGGGAGATCCAGCCTTTGTCCCGACCCCTCCACCTGGGGCCACAGCTTTGATGAAAAGGAGGCAAGCCTGGGTCCATGCAGCCCCGCTCTTTTTGTTGCTGCAAAATCCATAGATGAGAGCGGTAAGGGCACCTCTGCTACCAGGCCTCCCATCACTTCCTTACAAAATGAGTTCATCCCTCCTTCTTGGAATGCTGAGGTGTCCTGGGAGAGGATGTGGGCATTCCCTTGTCCTCCTCGCCTCCCCTCCCTCTGTACAGGTTGAAAATGTCTTTGTGGAGATAAAGGAACCATCTTGAAGTCCTCTTTGCAGAGACAGAGAGAGGGAGAGAATGCTGAACCTAGAGTAGAGACAACAGAAGGCAGCGGCCGGCCCAGGCTGTGGGGCGAGACTAGAGGGCTTCCAGGAGCTCAGAGCCAGAGCTTCCAGCTGCCACCAGAAGCAGCAGCAGCAGGCATTTGACTTTGGTGCATAATTACTCAGAAATCAGGAACGAGGCGGAAGGAGCAGGGGACGACCTGGACGTGATGTGTGGTCCCACGGCAGCCATGCGGCAGAAAGGAGGGGATTTAAGTATCTAAACAGAGATGGTTGCGGAGGTGAGGGGGAAGTCAGCTTGTGAGCGCTCACAGGCCTGGTAACTACTAGAGGAAGTGACCTTGAGCCACGGGCCTCTGTGGCAGCCCCAGCCCCACTAACCGCCCTTCAGTCTTCAGGCAGCAGCTTCTGGAACTGGCATTTTTTTCTGGAGAACATGTATTCTTGAGCTAAATACAAAGAAAGACACAAGCCTAAATGGAGGGAAGGGATGCCTCTGCCCCTCCCCCCATCCACGCCACCATTGACATTCAGTGTTCGTTGGGCAGACTTTCAGTCTCTTGTTTCTGAGTTTCCTCATATACCAAGAAGGTTTGCTTCCTAGAGCTTTGAGGATAAAAAGAAACTGCAGAGGTGGAGGCTGTGTAGAAAGGACAGAGCCAGGTTCAGGTGAGCATTTATGCCCATGTGCTGGCCTCCTCTGAAGTGTCCCCTGCTTCTCCTGGGCTCCTGCGGTCCTGGGAGAGGCACTCCCCAGGCCAGGTGCAGAGAAGCTCAGACACCGGCCTGTGCGTTTCCTGCCTCGTCCTGAGCCACTGAAATGGGTGTTTTCTCTTCCCAGGGTCTACGAAGAATAGGGTGAAAAACCCCTGACGGGAAAGCTTCACACCAGTTGGGACACAAGCAAAGGGCTTTGCAGATTAAAAAAACAAACCCTTTCTTTCTCACAGGCATAAGACACAAATTAAACATTGTTACAAAGCACTTTTTACCGGGGGTCAGTTTTTACATTTTATAGCTGTGTGCAAAAAGGCTTCCAGATGTGAGACCCTTCTCTCTTGTGTTCCAGATTTCGTCACAAGCTGCTTTTTACCGAAGAGGGGAGAAACTCATGCCTTTCCTTTATTAAAAAAAAAAAAAAAAAAAAAATGCTTTTTTGTATCTGTCCAGACATCACTATACATCTGAGCTTTATAAGCACCTAGGAGGAACAGGGAACTTGTTTGAGACATTTCATAGCAGCGTTGCTCCCTTCCTAGCGCGGGAAGCTTCCGCTCAGAGGTCCTGGCGCCTCGGCACAGCTGCCACAAGCTCTCCTGGGCTCATGGTCGGTCACAGCCTCAGGGGGACTCAGCAGCGGTCCCAATGGCCCCAGTTGTCGGGCAAGCAGAAGCAGATCTCTCTGCATCTGTTCTTTGAGGAACTCAAGTTTGGCTGCCACAGAAATGTGCTTCATCCCCGGGGTTAATTTTTACACATTCCAGGAAACATTTCCAAGATCCTGGGATGGCGAGGCAAATAAATGGTCCTTAAGGAAGGTCCTTAAGGAATGGTCCTTGGGTCTTCTCTCCAACCTGAGCGTTTGTGAAAGTTTCACTGCTTCAAAACCACGTGGAGTTACTGATGCTGTAGCGAAAATCTTAGGAGAAAACTTAAAAATATACAAATACACGTACAATATACAGCTACAGATACACATGCTGTTGACGAGGGAAAACCTTCAAAGCATGTTTCTTTTCCTCATGACAATGGAACATGCAGTACTAAAGCAATCTGTGATTCCCCACGTAATTCTTCAGTGTTAAACAGTGCAGTCCTCCTTCGGTGCAGCCCTCTTTAAGATGACCACACGCCTTTCCCTTTGTAAATATACTCTTAGGAAGGCCCCCTCTACACATGTCCCTTCAGTATGTGCCGTGTTGCATATCGTGTCGTATGCTATGTAAATGTCAGAAACCGTTAGCATTGCATGCAGGTTTGATATTCTTTCTAAGACAAAAAGAAAAGTAATAAAACATATTTGAAATGTACCAAAATTTTAGAGTACTGACTTTTTTTTCTACTTAATTAAGCCAGGATGACAACCAAATGTTTACCACATCCTGAATAAACAGGGACAGATGCACTGGGGAGGAAAACTTGTGTTTCCCGATACCTGTCAACACCGTCACCTCTATAGAATGTCCTGAAGACAGAAAGCCAGGCTTCGAGGCGGACGCTTCTTCCCTGCCTGGCTCCCACACCTGGGGCAGGTTCATCAGAACAGCCAGGTCGGCGCCTATAGGACCACAGGGTCATGCTGCCATCCTCATTTAGGGAAGGCAGTAGATGCGGGACCCGTCAAGACCCCTGGGGTCCAGGGCCCCAGGATTCTAGTGGGGCTCAGGCAAGGGCAGGAAGTGCCCACCTACAGGGCTCCGCAGCCAGGCTGTGTGGGAGCCACAGCCAAGGCGACACTGAAGGTCCACTTCTCCTGCAGGATGGAGATGATGAGCGCACACACCTCATGGCGCTTCTGGGGACTGAAGGAGGCAATCCATGTAAAGCGCTCAGGACACCAGGGCATGGTGAGCGCTCGGTAGATGTGAGCTCCTTCAACATCCACAAGACCAAGCCACTTTGCACTCTGCACAAACTGCCCACAGCCCCACACCTCAGGTACCCCAGTCAGCCGCGCCCTGAAACAGGCCCCTCTGTGCCCGCCTGGATCCCACACGCTCCACAGGACTGCCCAAGGGGACATGCCTCCACCCTATCTGCACCTCTTGTCTGCTTCGCCAGGAACCAGCAGCCAGGCACCCATGTCCCTTCACCTCAGAGGATGGCTTCCTGGCTCTGCCAGCACTTACAGGGACACACAGCAAGTACCCTGCCCTAGCACCTCCTCAGCAAGATGCTACTGCATCCTTTCCATCATCTCCTGGCGCTTCCAAGTCCCACCAAGTGTATATGCCTGAGGAAACTGAGGACCAGAGAAGTTAGGAAAGCTGCCCAGGGTCACTCTTCACACAGCTCCAATGGCTGAGCCTGGCAGCCTCTTTGCTGAGAGGAGCAGGACAGGGTGGGCCGAGGCCACGCTGAGCTGGGGAGACTGTGAATGCCCGGTGTGGTCCCACTTTCCCTTCATCATGGAGGAAGAAGGGAGACTGGACAGGAAAGCCTGGACACCAGCAGACAGAAAGGAGAGCCCCAGTGTGAGGGCACATTCCAGGGCAGGGAAGAGCAGAGGCCGGGCCCCTCTCCGCCGGGAACCCTGACCCCTGCTTGGCCCCAGATCAGCATACCTTGCTGGGGCCTCACCAGGGCGAGCCACCATAAGGAACTCGGCTGAAGGATCCCCCGCCCTCCCCCCAGCCCCCTCAGCCTCCCCACACCTGGCCCTGACAATGCAAAGGCCTCCCCATCTGCCGACACCACGGCAGGGGGCGCAGGATTCTCTATGCTGCTCGCTGAGTTGCAGGCTTCACCCTCCACTCACTCTGGGCGCGCTACGCGCCCTCGCTCAGGGCTCTCCTCTATCCCAGCTGTGGCTCTAGCAGCAGCACCTCCTCCTCCCGCCCTGCTGGCCTGTGAGTCCCCTCCCTCTCTGACCTCCCAAGACACAGATTGGATTCTTAGTAACAATGTCCCCCTACGGTGTGCCAGGCACTGACCCGGGCACTTGCCGTGCTGCTCACTCTGCACCCTCCCGGCAGTGCTGTGTTGTAAATGCCCAGACAAAGGACCCAATTTGCACGAGAGACGCAGACGGTAAGTAGAAGGAGAGCTGGACTTCGAGCCCCGGTGTGTCAGAAAGCAGGAGTGGAGGTCTCGTGTGTCAACGTCTCGTCCCCTACAGAGGCTGTGTGCCCCGGGAGAACAAAGGCTGGCTATGCTTCCTGGACGACCTGGACCCTGTCCTCCAATAGACAAGCACTAGCCGGACCACTAAGAATGGGTTCTCAGCCCCAACACTTCACCAGGAGAGGGCCCTGCAGTGCCAGGAACTATGCTTGGCTCCAGGGAAGATGCCCTTTTTCCCGCTTACAGAACTGCTTCCCGTTGTGTTTCTCCTCTGGGCTTCCCAGCAGCCCTATGGGTGTCCACCCACCACAGTCCAGAAAGGAGAGTAACTCTAGTGTAGCAAACAAGGCCAGGCCGCTTTTCCAAGTAGCTCTTCCAGGCCTCCCTGGGAAGGGGTGAACACGCTCCTTTGTGCACGGGCGGACCAGGCCCCAAGTGGGCCCCATCTTCAGAGCCACCACTTCCTCACAGACAGGCATGCTTTGGGATCCAAAAGCCAGGAGGTCCCTGACCCCCGACTCTTCCCACAGGCAGGTCCTGAGCAGGGACGCAGTGTTGCCCCAGACTCAACACAGGGACGGACACATCCTCAGAGAGTTCCAGCCCAGCTCTGCTGCTCATCTTCACCCGGCCAAATCTCCACCATGAAGCTTTTCCTGGTCACCTTGGACCTGCAGCCAGGACCACCTACATAACTGGGGTCAGGACCAGCTACATAATCGCAAGGTGTGGTGCAAATTAAAGAGGCAAGGCCCTCTGTTCAAATTTTAAGAACTTCAAGATGGCAACAGCAGAGCATGAAGCCCCAGCACAGGGCTCTGTGCAACTCTCACATCACAAGCCCACGGCACCGGCCCTATAGCTCAGGTATCAACTCTAACACCCATCTGGATGGCCCATTTGAGCCCTGAGTTATTACATGACTTGTACTATAATTTAACACCTTTATTTTAACTTGAACAGCTAACAAGATATGTTCTAAGAAGCCAGGGACTATGCCTTACACTTCTTTGCAAAAACCTCCTGGAACCTTTGATAGCGCTTAGGACGTACTCAAACACCATGAATTAATCTTCGTCGTAAGGAGCTCCCAGAGAACGTACTTTCTGCACTCATTCACTGAGCCACCACTACATGCAAAGCCTGTGCTGGCCACCACAGGGAATGAAGGCTGGTGAGGCGCCGTCCCTCATCTTCAAGGGCAGAGTTCATCATTCGTGACCCAGCCACTGTTCCATCATGAAGCATTTGTGGCACACTGCTGGATGCTGGGGACGACCCCTCCAGAAACTCCCAGTCCAAAGGGAGATGAAGACACTGCCTGAAATTGCCTGTAGGTCTAACACTAAGCCAGAGGGCCACACAGCAGGTTCTGGGGACACCCCAAAGAGGCACCTCACCCAGTCTCGGAGGGGGTGACCCCTGACCAAGACCTATCAGTCTGGAGAGAGCTCATGGCAAATTGTAAGTTGTTCTTAGGCAATGACAGGAAGTCCTGATTCCATCCTGTCCCTGACGTGGCCCGTGGCTCCCTGTGTCCATATGCGATGAGACAGGCCAGCAGAAACAGAGCGCCAGGGCCGGAAGTGGAGAATGTGAGGGAATTCAGAGGGGCCTCAGAAATACCAGCCATGCCCCAGCTGAATATCCAGGGAAACCAGGCACAGCTCCAACCTCCGCTCCCAGCTCACCCATCTCCCTTCCTCTCCTTCTTCGCCTCCCGCCCAGCCTGCCAGGGAACCATGGCTGGGGCCTTCACAGCCTCACTGGCAAGGAAGCCCACCACAGCTTTTCTGCTCACCCTCCCCCCGAGGAAGACACCATACTGCTTTTAGAGCCCTCCCTTGTCCTCCCCTTTTGAAAAGTCGAATAGATAATCTTGGAGGTCGTTAAGGAAGCAATAAAACCTAAAGCAATTTTCTTTTCTCTGGAGGTAACATCTCCCAGCTTCCTCCACGCCAGGCCATGCTGAGCCACACCACCAGAGGGCAGCAAAGAGCCAACGGACCTCAGCCAAGGGCCCTCCGAGTTCCCCAAAGCTGTGTGAGAACAGTGACAACAGGGACTGGTATAGTCCTTACTGTGAGCCAGACCCTGTGCTGAGACCCTTAAATGCCTCATCTCATGGAATCCTGGTAACAACCACAGCAGGGGCCGGGGGTGGGAAGTGGTGGGGTGGCTGGGGGGGGGTGACCTGTCCTTTAGCTCCACTTTACAGATGAGGAAACCGAGGCTTAGCAACGTGAATACATATTGCCCATATTCACAAAGCTAGCAGGTAGTAGACACAGAATTTGAACCCTCACATCTGGAGGGTTCTGAGCAGGGCTTCTGCCCCCAAAGGATGCACTGTCTTAGAGGTCCTGCCGACCCCGGCCCACAGGAGACTGCTGTGCCCTCACCCAGGCCTCACCTACTGTTTATTGAGTAGATATTGATCATCTAGTGAACTTGGGCCCCATGGCCCACCAGCGTGGCCAGGTTTGTTTTGGGTATGCCTCATTTTGTCTTTCAGAAACTGAAGACTACAGCCACACATGCTCCCCTAGGCCTTCTCCCACTCATCCGACAAAGCAAAGCCGTCCCCACAACTGTGGAATCACTGCTCTGCCCCACATCTGATACACACGAATTCGGCTTAAGTAGAAGCAGCCAGAGATTCTTCCAGCCACCGCCAAATACGCTGAACAAGCAAAATGACTATAATATCAAATTCAGTTCAACGTTTTGGTTAGAAACAAGTTGAAACCATCAAGAGGTTGGTTTAAAAAAATGAATTCAAAGCTGGATTTAAAATAATTAGCCTGTTTCACAATGAAGAGAGTTGATATTCTGGGAACAGTAGTAGGATATCTAATTAGATGCAGATGAGACGCTCATCTAATATTCAAGGTTATTTACCCAGGAACAAAACGGAAGATGAAGCAACAGGCTCTTTCTTCCAACCCATTGTTTCTTTGAAAGCAGCCCTCACACAGGTATCATCTCTACATTATAAAGGCTTTTGTCCCCCTGAAATAATGGCCTGCAAAGACAGACTGGAGTTAAGTATTTGCATCACTAAAGCCACAAAGTATTATAAACCAAGAACATTATGACAGAAAGAACATCTTTCAATTCCTTTACAGCTGCTAAGATACCAGCCCTGCTGATTCCCCATACTTTGAGGGGCAACAAAGTTTAATAAAAATAATAACCACCACCACAACCAATATTTATTGAGTGCTTTCTCAACAAACTCTGTGGTGAGTCCCATTTTACAGATGAAGAACCTCAGGCTTACTGAAGCTGAGTGACTTGTCCAAGGTCACAGAGTGGCCAAGTGGTCTCGGGCAGGGTTAAGTCTTGGTTTGGACACTCCTAGGTAGGGTGACCATATCCTGGTTTCCTGGGATAATCCAGGTCTAGGACAGTTGTCCCAGGGTAACTATGAAGAGGGTTCCCTTCCATGCTCTTAAGAGTTCTAGTGTGGTTAATAAATTATATGATCACCCCACTTACAGGCCTAGCAGGAGAGTGCTAGGGTGCAGGACTGTGTGGTGTCTAAGAAACGATTAGTCAACTTCTCCCCTTGGACAATCTGAGTGTGGGCCTTGAAGTAATGGTGGCCCTTGAAGTCCACAGAGCACTGTATAGAATCTTCCTGGGCCATCTCCTGGTTTCCCTGTTCCACCCTGGCCTCCCTCCCCTGCTAGACAAAGCTTGGAGCTTACGCCCATGGACTGTTTACTGGGGGCCACATGGCACTTTGGAGTCCCATCTGTTGAATAAAGGCCCAAATAAAAATCCTTGTCCCCCTCTCTGTGTGTCTATCCACATGGTATTCCCCAGACAATTAAAGTATCAGATTCTGGTTTCAGGAGAACAAAAGTCAACCAAGCAGCTGTACTTCCCAGAGGACTGAGGAATACCTTTCCTTGGCAATTTGGTTGGCATGTGCTGTAAGTCGGGGGTGGGGGGGATTAGCTACATCAGAGGAGTGGTAATGGAATATGGACCTTTGACATCTTATTCTCCTGGGAGCCTGGGGAGGGCTGAAGCACATCAGGAAGATTGGGGAAAGCCATGGAGACCCGAAGGTGCAACTCCCTCCCCCTATGTCAGTCCCAAACACATGACCCCTTCGAATGCCGGCTTTGGGCAAGTCTGGAATGCTTTCCCACCATAAGGCTGCTGACTTGCTCCCTTCCCTGAACCTGGGAGGAGCTAGGGTGGGAGAGAGGGCAGAGTCCCAAGACGCAGGACATGCTAAAGCCTCAGCCTCACTGAGCCACCTGGAGCCTGGGCAGCTCTGGGGGGGCACCTGAGCTCTTGAGGCTCACTGACTGTTGTCTCCTCCATGTTCAGCCCTTGGGCTGGCTTCCTGCTCTGAGGTTTCAGGATATGTCCAGCTGCCACTCTATGTGAGCTGACTCACCTCAGCTACTAAGGGATTTTCTGCACTTCCCCCAAGTGTATTCAAAGAGGTCTTCCTGGGACAGATACACAGAAGAGGCCCAGGCCCCAGCCCAGTGTCCATCCCCGATATCTACAGAGCTGAGAATGCAGGCTGTGAGCCATACAGGCTCTTTCAAACCCTGGCTCCTCTCCTTAAAAGCTGAGTGACCATACTTCATTTCTCCCAACCCCTTAATTTATCTTAGTCCCAACTTTATAGGGCTACTGTGAGCATTAAATGAGATAAATGTCTCAACACAGAAAGTAAGCAGTTGATACATGGTATCAATAGCTGCTTACTATTATCATCCCGCCTTTAAAATATCCAAGGGAAAACGGTAGTTTTGTACCCTGTGTGGACCTACTTGGAGTAACATCACATCTATGAGGCATAAAAGGGCCAAACTTGGGGCACATATCTATCCAGGGAAGTTGGAACCTTCTGTGAGCCTGGGCAAATTCCCATGCCTCAGTTTCGTCACTTGTAAAATAGCTGTAATAACAGTGCGTAATCTCAAAGAATTTTAAAAAAATACTAGATAAGATAACTCAAGTAGAATATGTAAAACTTCGTGTGGCACATACAAAGCACATAATAAATGATAGCCAATAATAATAACAACAATTTCATGTTACAAGAACATATTTGACAATCCAAAGACTCTCAAATCCCGGAGGGAAAACACCTTAGAATCTATTCTAACCTTGTATCCAAACTTCTTTGAAGTTGTGAATTTTTTAAGTGCTTTTGGACACTGGGTCCCCTTAAAAAGCTGATGAATGCTCTGTCTACTTTTCCCTGAAAGAAATGCATGGACTATCTTGCAAACAATTTCAGGAAATTCTTATATTCCTCTGAAGTAATCCTTATGGTTCCTTGGACCTGTGTGAGTAATTCCTGCCTTAGGTCATCCCAGATAGGGCCTCCAGAGGCTGCTTGAACGTTTTAGTAACAGGAGCCTCACAACTCGTAAAGCAGCTCACTCTATGGTTGGAAAAGTCCAAGTGCTACAAAGTTTTAAATTTCATCCTTAAATCAGGACCCTAAAAGAGGCTTCTGTCTCTGGAGCAACACAGAGGAAGCACAAGACCTTTTTCAGATGCCAACACTTGATGTTTTTGGAAAGCAGGGCCCACGCTGTGACACATCTGACCCTCTCCGGGCTAAAGCTGTCCGTCCACTCAATCATTCCAGGTGATGGCTTTTGGGTCCTTTGCCATCCAGGGCACCCACCCTCCCCAAACCACTTCCTGCATGGCTGTGGCTCATTTCCTTTGTCAGGACGTCGTATTTGTGCTACTGTTCTTAGCCACGTCATCACATCCGTTAGGCAGGCATTTAAATGATCCCCAAGGCCTCATCATACAAGAGCAGAGTGTCAAGCCACACAGAACCGCATTCCATCCTCGGGTTTGGGCAACTGATCTTTCGAACCCGAGCCCACCCCTTTACATCTGTCCCAATTAATTATTTAGTCTCACCGATTTCTTCCCTAGCACTCCAAACCTTCGGGGAGAGTCTGGCTCACATTTTATCACCCAGTGCGTTAATTCTGCCTCTCAACTTTGAAACATTTGCACGTCCCATTCAAGATAAGAAAATCAAAGAGATCAGCGCATCTCCCTGTCTGAAGCTCAGGGCAAGGTGCCTACACGTGTTCTCACTCACTCTTCACACCAACTCTATGAAATAGGCATTGATGTCTATACAATCATCCCCACTTTACAAACAAGAAAAGCCTGGTGGGAACTCCATCACCTGCCTTACATTATCCACTTACCAAACAGCCAAGCCAGGATTTCAACCGAGGCCTCTCTGAGCCGCACTATCTCACTACACCCTCCGCATTTCCACACTGAACGGCCGTCTCTCCAATAGGCTGTGGGATCTGTGACAATAGTGAATAGGTTTTGTCTCTGAATCCCCAGCCCCCAGCAAGTACCTGGCACTGAGTAGGTGTTTTATGACTAATAGGGGAGGGAAAACAAGGGAAAGGGTCACTGTGGTTCCTGGGGGCTAGAGTGACAGAGAATGCTTCTTGGAGCCGAGCCCTCATTATATCCTATATATCCATTATATAGGATATAACGTCCACACATGACCAGAAAGTTCTGGGTCCCTAGCCCCCAGGACCATGCTGGCCCTAAGATCGGGACATTCACTCACCCAAGTCATGGGAAAGCAGACTGGGAGGAACGGCCCTGCGTCTCCCCACGCCCCTGCGTCTCCCCACGCCCCTGTCCACCCCTGAGCCCAGCAGTGGGCCCTCCCAGTGTGCCCCCACTCTCCCACCGCACAGCTGGCCTCCTCAATGCAGGGGGCTGCGTGTTGGGACGGAGAAGGTTCAGGAAGCCTCTAGCTTGAGATTTCTCACGTGCTCTTGAGAGGATAGCCAAATTCCTAACTAACTCAGTCTTTTTCATAAAACAGATTCTCAAGCGAACTCACAGAACTTTTGTACTGAGGAGTCAGGTTAAAGACAAGAAGCTTAATAGAAAATAACCAAACACCACCACTGGAGCCCACCCCCCATCTGGGTGTTGAATCAGTTCCGTCCACACCGCACCACTTTTCCCCCCACCTCATGGCATACAACCCCTACTAGGCCCATTCCTTTTCCTACGGGCGGCAACGCCTCAATTCTTCTGAAAACCATCAAGCAGGAGTTCCACTGTGGAACCCATATCTCTGTGGGTTAAGCGACAGGAAGAAAGACCCAGGGAAGAACCGTCTGGGCCCAACGGCCACGTGAAGGCGAAAGATCGAAAGCGCCATCTTGTGGTTACTTCACACCTTGCATGCTGCTTAACGTAAGCACTTGCTCAGTAACAGCGTCCTGCTCTTTTCCTTCGGAAGCCCCTTCCCCAACCTGTAAAGCCTGAGGGCCTGCACATCATGATACCCACCCCCACCTGACCCCAGGAGTAGGGAATGGGTGTAAATGACGCAGAATGGCCAATCAGAGCCCAGCATTCTCCTCCCCGGCACACTGATTGGCTGAGATATGAACACAAGACCCAAGAAAGCCAATCGGGGCCTTAACAAGATTTACTAGGTGGAAGGTGAAGAAACAGGCTTCTCTCCTCTTTGATCACAAGTCATAAGGATGTGGTCTCACGGCATCAGAGGTCATCTTTGGGATCCTCTGAAGAAAACCTGCCTGAGAATACAGCCAACACACAGAAGGAATCAAAGCAGAGAAACAGAGGAACAGGACTACGACCACATGGGTTAGCCCCTGCGTCCAGCTTTGCCTGAAATTGTACCCGCCCTCCCTTCCCAGTTACGGGAGCCAACTTATTCTGGTTTTGCTTAATCTAGTTAGAGTCAAGTCTCTGTCACTTGTATCAAGAGACATAACACGTTAATAAGGGCAAAAAAGGAAAAAAAAAAAAAAAACAAGGTCCAGTTGCATAAAATAAATAACGCTTACATTAATTTTGTACGTGATAAGTCTTAAAATTACAAATAACTATGAATAGCTCTATTGAATTAAAAACTGAAATAATTACATATTATAATAAATTTTAAAGCCATGGATTTTTCAACCTAGCTAAAATGAAAAGCTAACATGGAAGAAAGATGCCCACCAAAAGATCAAAAAGACGTGACTGCTGAGTATAATATACATTTTCTGAGCATTTTGTATTGTTAAATATCTCTTTGCAGCCTGTATGGCAAAATGAAAATATCCTCTGGAACTGTTGAATAAACCCTTTAAGCCAACAGTCCCATTTCTAAGAGAAGAATTCCGGTCAAGGAAATTAATATTTGCATGGAGATGTTCACTGCAGCTTTATTTACTACAGGTGAAAGTAAAGAAGTAAAAGTGAAAGCATGCTCAAAAGGTTAAGATACAATTGAGTATGTTATGGTACATTGATTTCACTAAATATACATAGCTAGACAAGTTATTCATATGCCAACTCTAGAAATATTTATTCAAACATTCATTGAAGACCAACAATAATGTATTCGGTTCTTATTATGGGCTATGTATTATACATACTTCATGTAATTTAATCCTAAAACAATTTAAATGTTAGGTACTTTTTTTTCTTTTTTTCTTTCGGTACGCGGGCCTCTCACTGTTGTGACCTCTCCCGTTGCGGAGCACAGGCTCCAGACGCGCAGGCTCAGTGGCCATGGCTCACGGGCCCAGCCGCTCCGCGGCATGTGGCATCTTCCCGGACCGGGGCACGAATCTGTGTCCCCTGCATCGGCAGGCGGACTCTCAACCACTGCGCCACCAGGGAACCCCTAGATACTTTTTTGCAAACCCTTTTAAAGGTGAGTTATCGAAAGCTTGGAGGAATGTGTAACTTTTTAGTAAAAGTGACAGACAAGGATTTGAACCCTGGAGTCCAAGTCCAAAGTCCACACACATACCCACTATGTTACACTCCATGAACAGATGAGGCATTGAGAAGTTCACCTGAGTTACATGTATGGGCAGCACATAGCCTGTGTCGGAGCTGCTTTGTACAGTTAACTGTCCTTTCCAGCTCATGTTCCAGGTGGTGGCAAAGGAAAGAGCCTTTATTCAGCACCTACCGGGGATCAGGCACTGTGTTAGGTACTGTTTCCATTGTCTACATTAGCCCTTACAGTGATCCCCAGGGGCAGATGTTACAGTCCTTTATTTCTATGAAAGCTGGGCTCTGAGAGATTAAGAGGTGTGCTTCCAGTCAGGGACATGGCCCCTTATCCACACAGGTAACAGGAAGATGAACAGGAGAAATCATGGAAACCTGCTCAGTCAAATCAGAGGATACAGAGCTGGGAATGGTCTGGGGGGCTTTGAAAGTCGGGCAGAGGGTATCTGTGCCAGAAAGCCTGGAATGGGGACAACAGTATTGCATAAATGACTACCATGATTGCACCCTTACTCCATGCCAACACTATCTATGATTATCTCACCTTATCCTAATGGCAGGTCTTCAATCCAGGAAGTATTATCCCATTTTACACATTAGGACCTCTAGCAAGTAAAAGTGGCTACAAAACTAAATAACAATCCATTCTCTCCACTCCACGGCACATGGTCTCTCTGGAGCCCAGCACTCTCCACACCTGGACGGCCACATCTGTGGCACATTTCTAAACCCTGGAGATGGAGAAGGGCTGGGGTGTACCCCACATGGCTCTGGGATGTGGGGCCCAAGGTTCCAAATGGCAGCAGCACAGCCGGTGGGAGATAGTAGCCCAGCTCCCCACTAATTGTCCCCCTTTGTGGTATTCAGTTAAGGACTCAGAAGAAACCAATCTTTGTGTCTTTTCATGGTTAAAATTCTACATGGAACAGGAACCTCAAAGCAGCCACCAAGCCAGTCTTTGTTGGGTTTCTAGGCAGTAAGGACGCTGCATCTCAACACTTAGCGCTCAGAGAGAAAGCAGCTCGGTCATTCAAAGGGAAACTCAACAAGAGCCTTTTTCTCCTAAGTTCTTGCAATTTTGGACTCACTTTTAATCCCCGGAAGAAACGTTGGATCCCTTTTCTCCTCCACATCGCAACACTGTTCCTGCAAGTTCAGAAACGGTCGGTGGAAGATTTTCATGAGTTGGGCGGTCCCCGTTTTCTACCCCGTTCTGGTAGAATCAGCTTGGTTTTCAGAAACTTGAAACCTTCATTTTTGAAAAAAGCTCAATACACTCAGGGGAAAAAGTGATAGATATAGATACATAGATTGCTAAATTCAGGTTTCTAAATACAAAGAAATACATGCATTGTAATTTTACAAACAAGCCTTAACTGCATTCCTTGACAATAAGGTGCCAGGCATGTTTCTGAAGAAGTCACTCAGTGGAAGCTTTGGCTTAATGTATTGTACTTGTCCTAGAATGGCATATTTATCCTGAAAGAAAAGCCAAAAGCAGGTTTAGGTGCCTGGGTTCTCCAAATACCCGCTCCCAGGTAGGAAAGGAGCTGTTTCCAACTCCATGGAGAATAAACAGTTTCTAAGGGCAAAGACCTCATGCCTTTTCTGGGTCCCGAATTCCTCTCTGGGCCAATCATCATCATCAAAACAATCACTTCCAGAGCAGCTAAAATGTGCGGGTCCGCCTGAGGATTCCAGCAAATCCTCAGTCTTCCTGGAGAAGAGGAAAGCTTATCCCCACTCTGCAGATGTGAACCTGGAGCTTGGAGACGGTAAAGAACCGTGCAGCCAGCAAGGGGCAAAGTCGGAGCTGAGCCAACACCGTCAGACTACAGGCTGAGTTCTTTCTGCCCCAGCGTCCTGACCCCTGCCCCTCTCCAAACCCTGCTCAGTAGAGGAAAAGATCTGCAGGCGCATAGGTTAGACTGTGGTGCTGACATGGGAGATTTTGCTCCTTCTCTTCAAGAGGCTTTCTTTCCATTGAGCCACCCAAACCAGCTGTTCCCATACAAATGTCCTATGACCTCTCTCCCCGAAGTGGGCCTCCAGACTCTCTTCTTTATCACTCCCATCAGCCAACCACCTGCACACAAAAGCCCTGCTCAAGGATCCTGGGATCCAAAGATGGCAGTGGTTCAGCCATTTGGGAGAAGAGTCAACAGAATAGTTTCATCAAAAATGCCCATTTCGGGGGGCTTCCCTGATGGCACAGTGGTTGAGAATCTGCCTGCTAATGCAGGGGACACAGGTTCGAGCCCTGGTCTGGGAGGACCCCACATGCCGTGGAGCAACTAGGCCCATGAGCCACAACTACTGAGCCTGCGTGTCTGGAGCCTGTGCTCCGCAACAAGAGAGGCCGCGATAGTGAGAGGCCCGCACACCGTGATGAAGAGTGGCCCCCGCTTCCCACAACTAGAGAAAGCCCTCGCACAGAAACGAAGACCCAACACAGCAAAAATAAATTAATTAATTAATAAACTCCTACCCCCAACATCTTCTTTAAAAAAAAAAAAGTCCATTTCGGGACTTCCCTGGTGGTCCAGTGGTAAAGAATCCACCTTCCAATGCAGGGGACGCAGGTTCGATCCCTCATTGGGGAACTAAGATCCCACATGCCACGGGGCAGCTAAGCCTGCGTACCACAACTACTGAGCCCACTCGCCCTGGAGCCCGCGTGCCACAACTAGAGAGAAGCCCGCGCACCACAACGAAAGATCCTGCGTGCCTCAACGAAGATCCCATGTGCCACAACTAAGACCCAATGCAGCCAATTAATTAATTAATTAATTAATAATAAATTTTAATAAATTTTTAAAAAGGCTAGACATCAAAGCCTTGAAAAAATAATGCCCATTTCTATTTGAAAAAGAATTGCTACATGTAATCACTTTGCTGTACACCTGAAACTAACACGACATTGTTAATCAAATATACTCCAATATAAAATAAATTTTTTTTAAAAAAAGCCCATTTCTGGCACCCTACAAAATATCTGATCAGTAGCGCTCCTTAAATGAATGGCACACTCAAATGGGGCAATTACAGATGTAATCGACCAGGACCCTATGGGGCCTTCCTGGGACAGATCCCTCCCCCATATCCTCTGCTTTAGTTCCTCTCTGAAGTACCTAGATAATAGTATCCGAGGCACATTTCCAGAGTTGTTTTACAGATGCTAAAACCCCCACTAAATGGAAGAAATTAACTACTTGATGACCATGAGCACACATCCCACAGACCTACTGGCACCTGAGGATTGATAATGTTAAATTAACCACCCTGTTATCTCACCATCAACCAATCAGAGAATTGTGCACGAGCTGATCACAGACCCTGGGACCCCTCTCCCTCACCTTGCCTTTAAAAATGCTTCCCTGAAACCCACTGGGGAGTTTGGGTGTTTTGAACACTAGCTGCACTTGCTTATTGCCCTGCAATAAACACTGCACTTTCCTTCACCACAACCCGGTGTCAGTAGATTGGCTTTACTTCGTCCAGGTGAGCAGACCCAAGTTTGGTTTGATAACAACGATAATTTAACAAAGGAGAGTCAGTGGTGTGCTGGGGCCAGCTCTACCAGCCCATGAGAACCAATGGATTGCTACATGTTCAGAATTTTTGTGAGCTGATTATTAAATTCTTGGTAACTTGATAGTGGGAGAATTTACACCACAGAAATCAGGAAATGCTACAAATCAGGGTTTGGTTTGGTTTGATTTTCCCAAAGAGCCACTTTTACTAAACATTTACCAGCATACCCCAGAGAGAATTTGTAAAAAAAAAAAAAAAAAAAAAAAGTGGACAAAGTTTAGGAAAGTCAAATGGGATAATGCAGTCCCCTGGGTTTAGCAACAGTGCAGAGCTGTTAGCAACTGAGCCCTGAAGGAGTGAGAGAGGAATGGTTACCAAACCCAGACAGTGTAGCTGGAGGGGAGGGCTATCCACAGAGCCTTGGAGAGAGGCCAGCCAGCAGGATAGGAGATGGGAAAGAAATACCCCAATCTCACCCTATTCTCACTTTACCATTTCTGGCTGGTTCCTGCCATTGACTGAGCCCACCTGAAAGCAGAGGGTGACGGGGGCCCCAATGAAGTCCATAATGATCAGCCTCTGGGGGGCACCATGCAGAAGAATGAGAGGTAGAGCAGATCTGGGGGCACCCTGTATCCAGAACAATACACCACCAATTGTTTTAAAAAAGAATATATTCTAAGCACAAGTACATATGTATATTTCCAGAAGAGCCCCCAAGGAACTGGTAACAATGGTTACCTCCAGGGAAGGATGCTGAGCAACTAGGGTCAACCAACAGAGACTTTCTTTTCATTAGACTCCCTTTCATATTGTTTGATTTTAATTCCTGTGCATATATTATCTTTTTTAAAAGGAGCAAGTTCTTTTAAAGGGCAATGCTTTACACAGTTGGTTTTCTACAGCTCTCTATTTCATGGGACAGGAACTGGCTGCCACAGTGCATGATTTCAGGGAGCACCAACTGCTAAGGAGAGATTCCTCCCTGAATGATGAAATGCAGCGACCTGCTGGGGACGCTGCTCAAGTCCCCATGATACAGGGAAGGATCTGCATCAGGGGAAGACATGGACTTGGGAGTTGGACTCTGCCTCAGATTGGCTCTGGGAACCCTGCCACCCCGCTGAGCTTCACGGCCCTGGACTGAGATGGAATAAACCACCACTAACTTACTGGGGCAGAATGGGGCTGGTTTGTGTGCCAAGGAGGGGATTTCCTTCAATGCAGAGACACTGCAATCCCTGTCAAGGGACTGGGGAGGTGCCCTCTAAGCGCTTTTCTTTCCAAGTCCTTTGCACCCACCTCTGGACCCCCTGGGCCTTCCCGCCTGGAAAAGCCTTCCAGGAGGGAGCAGATGCCTTTGGGAGGCGGGCGAAGAGCTCCACCTTGTGGAGCTCCCTGGAGCTCCCTGGAGGTGGCAAAGGATTCCCCAAGTGAACGCAGTGCTCGCAAAGGCTCCAAACGCAGACCTCACTCACAAATTCACCCAGCACCTTCGACACCTTCGCCTCCTCCATGCTCACTCCCTTTCATCACCTGTGCCTACAGAGGAAGAGGCACCTTGCGAAGATTAGCCCGGGTCCCGCCCGGGACCGTGGCTGCACGTCAACTCCTAAAAGCCCCTCGGCTGGTCAGGAGGGAACCTCTCGGAGGCCCTCAGACAAAGCCACATCCACCGGCTGAGGTCCTCAACAGGACAAAATACCGAAACAGACGCTACAGCATCTCTGTTCTACATTTAATAAGCCAATGCTTTGAACCTCTGCCAAGATACTTAATGAAGTTTTGTCACAGGACCCATAAGATTTGGGGCAGACTTTTAAAAACATTAATTCATACTGTAATAACGCTGTGATCTAGAAACAAAGGCAAGTTCAAAGTTGTATGCTACACGTCTTCTCTTCAGCCAGTTGTTTGTAATTGTAAACTCATTGGAGACAATGTTCAAATTTAAATGGCAGCCCCTCCCTGAAGGGGAGGCAGGGCCAACCGACTCCCCAGCTCCTCTCTTTGGAGCACTGATTAAGAGGCTTGCACAGAGAACTGGGACACACACAGCTCTAATTCACTCACACAAGACGTCTGAGAAAGCACATGCGTGAGGCCGAGGGGAGAGGCCAGCCTAGAGGACCCAGATTCCACACCTGCCACGGAGGGACCAGGGATGCTTCTGGTAAAGCTGGAGCTGGAAAGGGCCTGATCCATCATCAGCCTCCTGGTGACCCCAGCCAGGAACTGAGGCCCAGAAAGGGGACAGGTCTCAGCCTAGACCCAGAATGGTCCCCAGCTCCCTTGAATGTTCTTTTGTGGAGCTATGCTGTCTCTGGTTAAGCCTCAGAGAAAGATCATCTTTATTGTGACAGAAAGGTGGAGGGAGGCCATGGCCACCTGACTATACTGGACCCCATTCCCTGGGAAATGATGTGAGCTTTCCCGTGTTCAGCATCATGGTCACAGGGGCTGAGTTCTGGAAGGCCTCCAGTAGTTCACCTTGTCCAGCCTTCTTATTTCACAAACAGGTCAACTGAGGTCACAAAGGGAACACAGCCTAGTTATGAGGCCTCAGCGGGGGCTGGGGGACAGCAGCCTAGGAGCACCCTATGTAACAACAGGAAGTTGAGTCCCCAGTGACCGAGGCCCCACAGGGTCGTATATGTCAGATCTGCTCTGGTGGACAGAGCTAGGCCTGGGACACGGGCAGGGGCTGAGGGGGCAGAGTGCAGGCAGGAAGATCAGGGCCATGTCTGACGCCACCCATACCCCTGCACCGTAAAACCCCGAAGCAACAACCAGGGTGCAGAGAAAACGGTTTCTTACACTAATTTTAATGGAGACTACGAGGAAGAAACAGAAGGCACATCTTTCTTTTTTTAAAATGAACACAGAGCCCTTGAAAAATAACACATGCTTATGCTGAACATTAAAAACAAACAGCCATTTCTCCTTGATTCTCTGTGTTAGGGGTGCATTTGCTCACCACTCATGCTCTGAGTCTCCACGTAAGTATTCCCTTCGCCCTGAAGCCTTCATCCTAGTTCTGCCAGGCAGATCTGAGTGATTCCCTCAAGTGGGGGACACCCACTAGCCCCCTGCTCTCTGCTACCGTGGCGCTGGTCACATTCCCATCTCCTCACCAGATGGTGAGCCCCCCCCCAAGGGCAGAACCTGGGGCCAAGGCTTCTCTGGGACACTCCCAGGGCTCAGCCCAGCACCCAAACCTAGTAGGAATTCAGTCAATAATAGAGACCAACCAAATGAACAGCTACCTGGACTCATCACTAATTATAATAAAGCATAGAAACCTTAGGCATGCAACTTTGTGAATCTCGTGGGAATCGGAAAACACGGATGAACAAAGTCTAACAATAATCCTTCGAGGGACAAGTTGTCTCACACATACAAGGTTTACAGGTTTCCAATTCGTCAGATAAAAGGTCTCCTCTCTCAGATTCTACAACTCTGGGCTGCACGTGGCCCACAAGGGCTTACCAGCTCCGGACCCAAGGAAGCAAAGACCCAGGGGAGGAGAAGTGGTGGTAAGCCGCAATGCGATCAGAATTCCATTTTATTTTTTGTTTGTTTATAATTTTCCTTTTTAAAACCATTAACCTGAGGACTTCCCTGGTGGTGCAGTGGTTAAGAATCCACCGGCCAGTGCAGGGGATATGGGTTCAAGCCCTGGTCCGGGAAGATCCCACATGCCGTGGAGCAACTAAGCCTGTGCACCACAACTACTGAGGCTGCGCTCTAGAGCCCGCAAGCCACAACTACTGAGCCCACGTGCCACAACTACTGAAGCCTCGCGCCTAGAGCCCGTGCTCCACAACAAGAGAAGCCACTGCAATGAGAAGCCTGTGCACCGCTACGAAGAGTAGCCCCGCTCACCACAACTAGAGACAGCCCGCGCACAGCAACGAAGACCCAGCACAGCCAAAAAAATAAATAAATAAATAAAATAAATGTATTCTAAAAAAAAGTTAACCCGAATATGGGATTGATACACTTAATTTAAAAATTAAAAAAAATAAGAAGATATAAGATGATTGGTCTCCCTCCCGTTCCTGTCTCCCACCCACTCACTCAGGCAACCGCTGTTAACAGTTTCCTGTGCATGTTCCAGAGTTTCCTTTGGCTCAGACAAACAAGATAAATATTTTCTATCCCCTCTTCCTTTTACATAAACCATGGCATACTGTGCACACTGTTCTACACCTTAATCTTCGCTGTTGTTTTGTTTTGCTCTCTTTATACACCTTGGGGACTTTTCCATATCACTGTATAAAGAGCTTGCTCCTTACTTTCTTACAGCTGTGTAGCATTCCGTGATAAGCATGCAACATATTTACCAACCCTCTACTGATGGACACGTGGGTCGTTTCCACCTTTTAAATTTCAAACAATACTGCAGTGAAGAACTTACAACATTTCACAGTTATGCACAAATACTTGCTTGCTCAGGTTTTGCCTCTCTGCTGGAGCCTCTCCCAGCTTCTCGAGCCTTCCTAGATCTCTCACTTTTTCCACATCCCCATTTTTATTTTCTGAGATCCCCTGGTGTGCCCATGAGGAAGACAGAGTGGGGAGCCCAACCTCCCGACTCAGCCCTCTCTATTCCGGAGGCAAAGCTGTGCCTCCGAGTTCTCCATTCCCTCCAGCCCTCAGCCCACTCCTCTTGCCACATCCTCACCCACCAGCCCAGTGCAAGCCTGCACATCCTGGGGGTGACCGAGAAACGCTTCACCAGGGATGGACCCAAGTGTTCTCGAGTTGTCGTACAACCACCACCCTTTTTCACCAACAGGTAGCGCTGTTTTCCACCTTTAGACAGCTAAGATGCTCTAAAGGAAGCCCTGCTCATCAAAGAATAATAAACTCCTTAGGATGCGGTATAGCTTTAATAATGACTTTTCAGTATATGATTGTCCACACTTCTCTCTACATGATCTTCCCAACAGCCTACACTGTAGGCCATGACTACAATTTTCTCTGGTTCCTCCCTTCTCTGTCCTTTCCATGTAGCAGGTGTGTGCAGTTTGTACTACATATTGGGAGACAGAATCACCTAATGGTTATGAACCTGGGGTCCTGAATCAGACTTATGTTCAAAACCCAGTTACACCGCTGACTTGCTCCACGACCTTTGGCAACTGACCTCACCTGTCTGACCTCTGCATGACTAGGAGTATGACAGTGCACACCTCATCCAGCTGGTGTGAGGAGTAAATCAGGTGTAACATGAGCACAGTGTTCGGCACCTGGTGAGCGATCAGTAGACGCCTGTTCTTACTCATGTTATGCTGATATGCATTGTTTGTCCAAGGTTTGCACCTCACTCCTGAAGGCTTTCTTAACATACCCTGGTCTTCCATCAGTTCTTCACACAATACAAGCTTGTTCCTGCCCCCGAGTCAGCACTTGCTCAGGCCTCTGCCTGGAATGCTCTCCCTCTAGCTCTCTCCATGGCTGGCTCCTTCTCATCCTTCAAGTCTCAGCTTCCACGTCATCTCCTCAGAGATCTCTGCCACCTCAGCTGGAGTAGGTTTCTCCTGTTCTTCCTCACAATGGCACCCTGTTTATTTAGCACTCGTTACCCCCTGCTGTCGTCTTAAATGTTTCTTCATTTTTGTGACTGTGGTCTGTTTTCCTGTTGGAAAGTTCCAGAATAGCAGCTCTGTTGGGTTTTCCAGCACTACACACAGCGACCCCTGCACCTGCGAGGCTCTCCGGAAACGACTGGCGGGTGATTGGCTGAGCGGGTGAGCGCATACAGGCAGAGTTGCATGCAAATGCGGGCCGCTGGCTGCTCTGCATGCTTCTGTTCCGACTCCCGGACAGACTACCAGTTCTTTGAGGGCAGGAATGGGGTCTTCTTCTACACCCAACCCTCAGCTAGACCCACTGCCAGTGCTCAGTGGGCAGAGTCAGGACTTAGGGGATGGCGGGGAGCAACTGAGAGGGCTGCTGAGGGTCTGAGAGGAGGGCAGGGGCCCTCACATTCCCACCCTAAACATGCCACGTGGGTCATTTCCTGGGAACAATGGAGGTGCACTTCTGGCCTCTGTTACTGCAAATGGCTTTCCCTGGAACCAGTCCCAGGTCTCTTTCTGCTGATGGTCACCCACCCAGGTGTGCCTTGTCCCCAGCAACCGCTCAGCCCCCACTCTGCTTTGAGGAGTCCCTCCTCTTTCCCGCCCCCATGAGTGTTCCGGGGATGTCTGTTTTCTGTCTGGGACTGGAAAGGCTGCCCGTGTCCACTGCTTAGAGAAGTACGTTTGCACAGATCTGTCTCATAAGGGGAAGAGACATCTCCAACTCCAGCAGGTGCAGAGGTCTCCTCTGGCACAAAAGGCGTGATTCAGAGAGTGCTGTGGGTTTGGGCATGACACAAAACCATCCTATGGGGGTCAGGCCCAAGTCAGAAATGTGATCTGTCCAGCCAAGTCAGGAAATGTCCCCTTGCCTAGAGAGAGACGCACCTTAGACACATTCCTCTCAGAAGCACACAGCCTTGCGCCATGCAGAGCTAAACCTCTCACACCTGATTCATTCTCTCTTCGGCCCAGACTTCCCTGGAGCTGGGAAGTTGACCACATATGCAAGAGCAGGGCACTCACTTCACACTTTAAAATACATTCGAATCAATGTCCCCCACCTCCACACCTGCAACAGCCACCCCCCCCCTACAGAGTAGGGCTGTGGTTTCCATTCCATGTCCCCAGACCCTAGGTGGAGCTGCCACAGAGTGGGCGTTCACAGAAAGGAAGAAAGGGGCAGAAGGAGGATGATGAGTGGTCAACATCATGGGCACTGAAGCCAGTTAGCCCTGGGTTCCATCTCTGACTCTACTGCCTGCCGACCTCACGACGTCAGGCATGTGTCTTAACCTCCTTAAGCCTCAGTCTCTTCCTATTTAAAAGGCAGGGGGAAAAAAAGGCAAATAAAAACATACACCTCACAGACTTGTGAGTCATAAAATCATGCATATTGAGAGTGCAGCTCAGTGTCAGGCTCACAGAAGCTGTTCACAAATATTATTTATATCCATATGGATGACGATGAGGACGATGGATTCAGAAGTAAAGAGGAACTGGTACCAAACACCTTGACCCTGGCCATTTCCTGCGTGCATGTAAATAGCATCTGGCACATATTTGTTAAAGCAGGAAAGGAGACTGGGATGTTTTAGAAAGACTCCCATTTTTCTAAACAAAGCTTTCTGCATAGCCCTCAAATGAGCAGAAAATCCAGTCCCGCTGGGTTCCCAGCACCCCCCACCTCCAGCCCGCCCCGGACTCCAGGACAGCCACCTCCGGTGGTAACAGGTGTTGCAGTGAGCAGCTTGGGGCTTGGGCTTTGAGAGCTGGTGTTGTTACTGCGGTAACGCCCCCCTCTTCTCTCTCTCAGTGCCCAGAGAGGAGGCTGGAGGCGTCTGAGGGCGCAGAAAGAGTGCCCTGTGACCAGGGCTTTGGCAGAGCGTGCCTACAACTTAACCTGTGGCCATGGGAGTGACAGGTGGCGAAAGCGTGACCAGGATTTCAATCTGCCCTGACCACCACCCCCAGCCAGCAAGGGTAATTAGGGACCTCTCCCCCTCGGATTAAGGTGCCTCCATTTCCCACCCCACCCCATTTTATCTCCTAAGGTTACACTGCCACAGAATGAGTGAACAGGTACCCACCCGGCAAGCCCTCTGTCAGCTCAGCGGCTGAGCCCCCAGCAGAGCCTGGGACTGCGATGCCAACTTGTGGACCAACTCTTGGGTTACAAGAGGTGCAGTAATCCCAGAGAAGTGTGCAACCCAACTCCCCACTCCCCTAAAGGTGAGGAAGGGCTGTGGGTGCACTCACGTTATCTTTGCTTCCCCTGCCCTCTTTTTTTCTAGGGTGGACTCCATCCCACAGACCCTTCTGCCCATGCCCCTCACTGTCACTGCTGTTATTAGGGTCATTTGGGGCCACTGGTGCTTCTCTAATGCATCCAACAAAACAAGGCTGTTAGACAGATGCATTCCACAGCAATCCACTTCGCTTAGACTGATCATGAGTAATATATTTCTGTGCCCAGACTCTGGGGGGACCCACAGTGCCCGAGCTGGAGGTGCAATGAAACGCCTGCTTTCTCCTTCGCCTACGCACACAGTAGGAGCTGGTTTTCACACTTTCCCTGCTTGCCTTTCTCACTTTAGTTCGTATGTACCCCAGCCTGCCCCAGGCCCAGGATGCCTGGCACCTGGTCTCTGCTTCTCTTTTACTATTTCTGTTTCAGAAATACTCTTTGAAGTTTCATCCTGGCCCCAATTAGCATCAGCTGGAGCACTCAGCACAGTGAAATCTAAGCACTGTTATTAAGTGAGCATTCCATCCAGAATGGCCCCTCCTCCATCCTCACCGTGCAGCATGGGGAAAAGGAATGAGGCAAACAATGACCACCCCACTCGGACTATCCAGATCCTCCCCATTTCTTTCCAACACACATTGCTAATCTGTCTTTAGGTACTACGGTGCTGCACCCTTCATGAGCCTCCTGGGGTCAGGCAGCACTGGGCTCATCCGGACCTGGACCGGGTCTTCCAGGCTGTCAGAACACTGTCCTTCTGGAAAGTCGGTGTGGGCGGCGTCCTTCCTCCCGCTGTCCCCACCCCCACTTCAGATGCAAAGTGCACATATGGCTCATCTCCATCTTTGGGGGAGGTTCTGTCTAAAGTCCTCCCAAAGATTCAGATTGTATGACAAATCACGTTCTAGACTATCGCGGGCGAGAAAGGGCCGGGGCATTTGCATCATTACCCCCAGACAACAGCTTCATTAAACTGAAAGAGAGGTTTGCAGCCGCGCGAGCTCCGCCACTGACCTGGGCCTCTCACTTCCCCATTGTCTGTGGGCTCCAAGGCTCTCGCTCCAAACCATATGGTCCGTTTGGGCATCTCACACTTTCTTCCGGGAAAAGCAGGCATGTTGGGAAGCGCTTGGGGCAAGCCAGAGGCCTGCCTGCACCGTTCCAGGTGCGATCCTGCCCCAAAGTGGGGTCAACCTGGGCAAGGAGAGAGAAAACACCAGAGGTCAGAGAGGGCTGAGCTCTAAAAAGCAATGTGTGGGACTGAGAGGGAAGGAGTAAAGCTCCTCAGACAGAGGGCAAGGAAGATGAAAGCCTTGGCACTTGCCCCCTCAGAGAGCAGGCCGCCTGTTGTCCCCATGCTGCCTGACAGCATGTCTGACGTTAAGTCTGACAGCATCTTGGTGGGGAGAGCATGCGGGCAGCAGTATCTTCACCGCGGCCCCTTCTCAGTCCCCCAAGTATCTGGAGACCCCTCAAGGGCCCCAGACTCCAGACGCTTCTCCCTTGAAGATGGTAAGCAGAGCCACACCTGGCAGGCTGGAGTGTGAGGCAGCCATTCCCCTTCTCCAGTCCCTGAGACCCTGAACACCTCTTCCCTCTGAAGAGGATACCATTGGGTCTGGCTGAAAGGACGCTGGGAGACAGGACCAAGTCGATGAGCCTGCCCCAATCACTGTCTTTTCAAAATCCCATCTCTTCGAAACTCCACTTTGCTCCAAGCCTTTGCGAGATTCCAGACAGATGGAATGAATCCCAGAGGCCGGCATAGCCACATGGCCCTGTTTCCCCAAGGAAAGGGGGAGCTAGCACCCCTGCCCAGAGGAAGCCCTGGCTGGTCCCTGGTGGTGGTCGAGTCGGTGTGCCCTCCTCCTCATCAAGAAATGGGCCAAGGACTTCCCTGGTGGCTCAGTGGTTGAGAGTCCGCCTGCCGATGCAGGGGACGTGGGTTCGTGCCCCGGTCCGGGAAGATCCCACATGCCGCGGAGCGGCTGGGCCCGTGAGCCATGGCCGCTGAGCCTGCGCGTCCGGAGCCTGTGCTCCGCAATGCGAGAGGCCACAACAGTGAGAGGCCCGCGTACCGCAAAAAAAAAAAAAAAGAAAAAAGAAAAAGAAAAAAAAAAAGAAATGGGCCGAGGTGGGCCTCGCCCGATGTTTCTTTAAGAGTAGGGGAAGAAAACAAAGTCTCGTGGCACAGCACTTCCACACCGCCAACTGGGCGGATTAGGGTCAGGATTAACGTTTTAAACTCGACTAGACTTTCTGACTCAAAGATCTCTGAGCGCTAATCGTATTACTATCTCTGGGATTATTGCTTTACTCGCGGCAGAACAGATTCTAAAATCAAATCGCTGAAAGTACACTCCTGTTTTCTCTCCACTCCTTTTCGGGGGTTTGTGGCTTGTTGAGGAGACGACTTTTAAAAGTTGAATCTCACTGAATAGTTCTCTCCTTCCCCGCGCCAGGCAGCGGGAAGAAGACGGGCGACACGGTTCCTTTATTCCCGCCCACGCCTGCTCCTAATTCCTGGTAATTTATCCCATATTAAAACTTCTTTAAGTAAGAATGGACAAGGATCAGCACCTGCTATGCAAATGCGGCCAAATCCAGCCCGGGCCGGGGGCGTGTGCGCCCGCCCGACCGCGAGCGGCCATTCATCGCTCCCAAGGCGCCGGCGCGCCCTTCATATGGAAACAGGGCCGAGGGCCTGACAGATTGCGACGTGTTCTTCGGGCAGGGGGGCGGGGGCCGGCGGGGAGGGGGGACCGAGTGACAGAACGCCCTCCCGCCTGGAAGACGCCCCAGCGGGGAGAGCTGGACCTCTCCCGCGGGTTTTCTTCGCCCGTATTTTTTCTTGGACGCATCTTTTATCATTTGTCTTCTTGTTGGCCCTATTTTAATGCTAACACCCGTATTCCCCGATTTCGTCCTTATTCTCCAGGAGAGCATCTGAAGGGTCCTAAGTGGACCACGGCCCCCGCGGCTGCGCAGGCGCGGTGGGCGCGGGGGGCCGCCCCCGAGCTCGCCGGAGCCGGCTGGGGAGGGGACAGGTGGTTGTCTTGGGGCCGCGAGCCAGCCCCAGGGCCAGGCGCGGGGCTGGCGCGGCGCGGCGGGCCTACCGGATGACAAGGATTAGTTGGGTGGGGACCTTTGAAGACACGTCTCTCCTCACGTGGCCGGCAGCCGCGGCGCAGTCGCCTCTCGTGCGGCCCTAATCCCCTCACGCGGCTCAGGAGGCGAGCGGGCCTGGCAGGGGAGTCGGAGGCCGCGCGCCCGGGAGCCTGACGTCCGTACAGCCCTGCGCGCGCGCGCGCGCGCCCAGGGATGCGACCCCGCCCAGCCCCGCGCGCCCCCGCCCAGCCCCGCGCCGTGGAAGGAGCCGCGGCGCCAAGGTAGCCGGCGCGAGGAAGAAGACCCCGTTCTTCCAGTCAAGGAGTCTTTATTTGTGGCTCCATGAAAGAAGTCGGGGAAGGCCGGCTGCCCGGGGCCGGAGCAGACCCGCTGCGGCTGTGGCGGCGAGGGTGGGGCCTCGGGCGCGGCCGGCGTCCCAAAGAGATGCAAAGCGATCGATACATTGTTCAGCCGCCGCCGGCTCGCTACGGCCCTCGGGGGCATAGAAAATGAGGCACTTTCTTCCCCCCTTTAACTCGAGGGAAGTACCAATAATTCATGTATGTTATAATTCTTCATTGCCCCTAGGTAGTCTGGGAAAACTGAAAGAAAAGAAAATGCCAGAAAGTTATGGTAAAACTTAAGATGCGGCCGAAGTCGCTTTCTTTGCCCCTGCTGCGAGTGTTTGAATAAGAAGAATGCTCCTGGACTGTAACAAGCAAAAAGAATGAAGAAGACAAAAGATTTCCAGAAAAAGGTTTAGCTAGAAGACAAGGCAAGTGAAACTGAAAGGAGAAAAAAAGCATTTACAATGGAAACAATAAGTGTACTAATCGCTTTGATATATTATACAAGCCCAAAGACCCAAAACATTGTGTAATTATTTATAAATGACTTCTCCACTCCTGTGTATAATGCAGAGGAAAGAATAAAACTGCAGGCTACTCTCTAAACTATTTCTAAATAGACCTGGTTCAAAAGAAGGCAGAAGTGTTTGAAATAAAATAATTAATGGTGGATTTTATGGTTGTCTCATTAAAACATTTTAATTACTACAAACAAAATGCATTTGTGTTCGAATCCAACGTGACTTTATGTAGCCGAGCATTAAGGTAGAGAAAAGCAAAAAGGCAAACACTTCAGCTATTTCTCCATTCTCTGTGTTTATATCTGAATTCTCTCCCTAACCCAATAGTTAAATTCCGTTCGGATGAATCTCCCTGCGACTTCTTTTGTACACACCGAAGAGAATACACTCACACATCACACAGTTTTCCCACACTTGACTCACAAGCATCTTGGGTGGGGGGTGATTTTTTTAATCTCAACTGAAGACGTTCTTAAGAATTCAAAAACATGAAGTGGACCAAGATGAAACTGCTCAGCGAAATTAACTCTGGCTTTAGCAATATCCTGTGGCAGGTGCAGCCTGGATTTGGGGAGCTAAATCTAGTGACAGCGACAGCAGGGGTTATGTTGTGTGTGTGTGTGTGTGTGTGTGTGTGTTGATCTAAGCCCAGAAGATTTGACTTCAAAAAATCTACAAAAGCAAAATTCAGAGGCTTTGAAGGAGGTTCTGGATTGATTGGTAGCCTCAAGCAGCTGATGTGAGAATGATTGCAGGCCTCCCAGCTGAGGAGGGGCGGGGGTGAGCACCTTCTGCCTGCTCCCTCTTCATTTCAGGGCCGGCACCCTTGCAGGCCCTCCCTGCATAAGTGCGCACATCCCCTTCGCCTCCCCCACTCTACTCTGGGCACAAAAAGGACATTGTTTCACCCAAGACTGGCCCAAACGAAAAAACGCACTTCAAACCAAGCCACCCCAAGCACGCATTGTCCCCCTGCCCCACACATAGGCTTGAGAACTAACTCCATTCGAATTTGAAAAATTCTTGTGGAAAGAATTTATCTGGCTGCAGAGTTGCCCAGTGTCTCTTTGTAGGGCATTTCTTCCGCAGCACTAGAATAAAGTAGATCTGTACCAGGACTTCCCCTGGAGGCCAAGATTCATCCCACACGTAGGCAGACTGTACACAACCAAACACGTCAGCGCACAGTGCCAAAGGATATTCAAGCACACATCTCCGAGGTGGGGAATGCATACAGCCGGCACTGTATCTAGCAGGGCAGGGGCCGAAGGGGCCTCCACGGATTTCTGGAAACCATGGATAATTTGCCATTTTCCTTGCTCTGTCACTGAAAGACCCCTCTGTTTCCCCCCTCCTGCCTCGTTTCCCCCCCTTTTGCCCCCCTTCCACAACTGTCATGGGTCATCAGTAAAGAAAATAGGGAATTGTTTCTCCTTTCCATTCCCCCAACCCCACCCTGCTTCTCTCAGATGGAAACGCATATCTGCGGGTGTATTTAACCGACTGAAAGGAACACTGCACACCTCTGGGGCCCACATCATCCTTCATCCCGTCCTCTTGAGTAGCTGCACCTTTTCTTCCTTTTTTCTAAAAAGATTACGACATTTTCTTTCCAAAATGCCACCCACGAAACCAATGCTCTCCCCTCCCCGCAGGTAGCTCCAGAAAGAAAAGGATGATGGAAAAGGAGCAATTTTGTTTAGAAAGGGTGGCCCTCTCCATAGCTTTACTTTGTGTAAAAATTCCCATCAAGGCCACCCCTGTGGACATCAACACTGTCCAGTGACCTTATAAACTCAGTGCTGTGCACTGTCCATGGCCAGACCCGGATGGATGAGTGGCTTAGTCAGGTGCCAGCACCATTCCCCTCTCCTGTCATAACTGCTCCTGGGAACTCAGGTATACTGTGAGAAAAGAACTTTGCCTGTAACCTCACAACATTCAGATACATGCCGGTGCCACAGCACTCTTAATATTCTGTCTAATCAATTGGAGTGGGTGGGGAATAATCAATCTCAGCTAAAACAATTTGGAGGCAAATGACAAAATGCAATAGTGTCCTTCCCCACTCCGACACATGCAGATTCCCATCCCAGCACTTCTAATTACGGGACACTAATCCCTCAGCCTCATTCCTAACACAGCACCTCTAAAAGATAGTTTGCTCAACCTTGGGCTTGTGTGTTTATGACAACTGAAAGGGAGGATGGGCAAGGGAGCCACTTGACTCAGCCTCATGACCTCAAAAGGGCTGTGGGCTGCGGGTACTAACCGTGATTGAAGTCTACACGTGGTCACTGAGACACTGACAGGGACTGGAGGAGGAAGATGGGCAACCACAAATTTAAATCGGACCCCCCCGGATCTTCATGCCTACAGGCACTATAATTTAATGTTCATTTAAAATCCAGAAATTGTCTTGGGAACAGCACAGCCTGCTTTGTATTTTTATGTACTAACCACACTAATCTATTATATATAAACATTTATCATTTGCCACTATTTTCTCCTATTTTGGCCTTTGTTCACTAAAAAAAAAAAAAAAAAAAAAATACACCAAGAATCTCAAAAGACTCTGGAAGTATTGGATGACTTGCTCAACACTGAGGGCCTCTCTCTCCCATCTCTCCAGAAAGCTGCCCCCTTCACCAGTGTGTTGACATCAGAAAGATCCTCTCAAGAAGGAACCGAAATCACCTCCCTGCTGGTTCCACAGCGGTCTTGAGTCAGACCCTCAGAGCCGCCTTGAACAGTTATTCACCTTCTGGTGTGCACCTGCACGCCTTTCCAGGATCCTCCTCTCTCCTTACACCCCCAGTTGTCAGACAGGCAGGCAAAATTGCAGGAGAAGCCCCAGTCTTGGCATCACTTGGACTTCCTCTGAGCTGTCACAGGAACACGCCCAAGCTGCCTCAAGGGCTTAGGCAAGCACAGGATAGAAGGGTGGATGCTAAAGCAAGATACCTGTTCCAATATGAGGGGCAAACAGAGGCTCTAGGTATAAGTCAACAGTGACTTCAGCATGTGGTCCAGATTTCCAGAGGTTATGATTCTGGGCATCCGGGGTGGGGTCCCCCATCATCACTACCACCTCAGGTGACCACAGTGTGAGAAACTCTGGCTTAATCCAGTCCCTTGGAATATCTGTATCCCCCCTTCCTCCGCGCCCCACACATTGGCAGCTGAACGGCTCACACATCAGGCAGCCAGAACGCCTGGCTCAGCCCTCACCACCTCAGTGCCTGCTGTGGTTGGTTTTATTACATGCTCACATCATATCCTATTGTGCTCTGAGAATGAGGGTTTCCACAGATGTGCTCTGTACGAGGCTCCAAGGGATTATGGGGGTAGGAGAAATTTTTATCTCCCCCAGCAAGGATATATGTCCTTCTATAAGGGGTCCAGCTGTTTTCTCTCAAAGAGAAAGCTCTGAGCCTCACAGAGAGCAGGTCTGAGCCTAAGCTACCATCTCATTCTCATCTTCCCAGGGTTCAGTTCCATCCTTAGTGGCTCACTTGTAGGAAGGGCCCCCAAGCCTCAGGTGCACTTACTTATTCAAAACATAAGGGACAGGCACTAATGTCCAGGGAGGAGCTGCCCCATGCACTGTCCCAAAGCCAGGAGCAGACAGGGCAAGGCTAAGATGCCTGCCTGGTCAGGTCAGTAAGGCTCCGGCCGAGGTGGGGGACAAAGGCAGGAGAGCACAGAGTCACCGTTAGCTCATGAGGTGCCTTTGTGCACATGTGAAGAGCATGGCTTAGCAAGTGCTGGAGAAGCTAGATTTTAGCCCCGACTTGCCCTGGATGCCCTTGTGCAATAAACCACTGGAACAACTGTGACAGCCCTGCTCAGAAAGAAGCAGCAGGAGAGGAGACAGAAAGGAAGGAGGAAGGTCGCCATGGCCATTCAAGGCCCATCACAACTGTCCCCTATCCTCATCAACTAGACCCCCCAAAGAAGCCCCATTCAGACTGGCTGCCACAATCATCCTTACCCCTACCTTCTACCTAGATTCTATTCTATTCTATTCACATCCCATCTACCCTTCAAGGCCTTCTCAAGTCCCCCTCTCCCAGGAAGCCTTCCCTGACCATCCCCTTCCCTTTGGTGGGCGCACAATGCTCTTCAGATCTATTCCCTTAGTGGGCCCCCAGCACTTCTCTCAGCCAGTGGCAGGTCACCTTTCTGTGGCCACATCTCCCCTGCCCCAAGACTCTCCACAGAGCACCTGGCACCGTGCAGGTGGCATGCAGTAGGTGTTTACTGTGTATTGACTGATTAATTGTGATGGAAAAACATGGAATGGGGGCTGAAAAGACCCCTGAATCCGGTCCTAATTTGACCACCCTGGGATACCTGGAGAAAAGACCTCCCCATCTGCTGCCCCAGTTTCCCATGTACAAGGTGCAGCAGATGGATGAATAAACTCCAAGGGTTCTGCCGACCTTGAACCCTAGACTTATGAGGCGCAGAGTCGATGGCCCCCCACCAGCCAGGTTTTCCCCTCCATCACCCCAGTGTCTAGCACAGTGCTTGGCCCAGGATAGGCAAGCAATATGGCATATGGGTTGCCTCTTTCTCTATGCTTTGGCAACCTTAGTGTTTAACTTGGTGCCTCATTTAGCAAACCACAGACATCAAGCTTGACCAACTCAAGCAAAAAAGCCCTACTGGAAAAGGCCTACTATGGAGGTTCTCATGCAATCAGTGGGTAGGCTGGAGAACCAGGCTTGGAAAATGGGGGTGTGGGGGGAAGGAGGTGCAGATCCACAGCTGAAAATGCTCAGGGAAAAGCTAGGTCAGGACACCCACTGGTTCCTGGCCACCTCTGCCACCACTGCCCTTCTAAGCTGCTGCTACAACACAAGTGTCCTCTGAACTGTCACCAGCTCAGAGCCTAAGTTCCAAGTGGGGCATGCAATTAACCCACGGCCACACCCTAACTGCCAGGAATGGGGAGAGAGGTGTTCATGTATTCACATTCCTCAATGGGAAGGGTCTTCAGGGGCAAGGCAGTCAAGAAATGATAAATGATTCAGATGACTCTGTTCCCTTGACCAAACAGATTCTCTCTTCTAGTAATTTGGAAAAGAAGCTGTAGTATGTTGAATAGTGGCTCCCAAAAGATATGTCAGCCCAGAACCTAAGAATGTGAACTTATTTGGAACAAAGGTCTTTGCAGTAGGAATTAAGGTAAGGATTTCAAGATGAAATCATCCTGGATAAAGGTGGGTCTGAAATTCAAGTGGCCAAGAGACAGAAAAGAAGACACAGAAACACAAAGGAGAAAAATACAGACGTTGAAGTGGTACATCTAGAAGCCAAGGAATGCCAAGTGTTGCCAGGACTCATCAGAGGCTAGAAGAGGCACTGACCGGATTCTCCCTCAGAGCTGCAAAACGAGCCAACCATACTGAGGCCTTAATTTCAGACTTCCAGCCTCCTGAACTGTGAGAGAATAAATTTCTGTTGTTCTAAGGCCCCTAGTTTGTGGGAATTTATTACAGCAGTCTCAAGAAAATAATATAGGGGCCCAGAGGTATCATCAGGTCGAGGCTGGTGGGAATGTGCTGGGTCCATGGGGAAGCTGATACAGGGAGAGAGACACAGGGCAAAAAGCAGAGTGAGGACTCCGGGCTCCTGCAGGATCCCACAAATGCCAGCAGCCTTTGGGTTCTTTGAGATGCCCAGGATTACCTACCAATTTCCCTTTCTCGCTTAAGCTGATTAAAGTCACTTTTGTGACTTCTAGCAAACCTGTTAGAGCCCTTGTATACATGTCCAGCCTGCCCCTCAGGTTCAAGTATGTGTGGGGTGCAGCAGTGGGGAAGGGAGGGCTGAGTCGAGTCCAGTGAGCTGGAAGACAAGCACTGGTCAGCCACCCAAGATGGAATCTGCCTCCAAATGGCATCCCTTCAGAAAGGGACAGTGCACCAGGCCCAAGGCCACCACTGAGATATGGTGAGGAGCCTGAAACTTTTCTGAAGGTGTTCATTTTGTTTTTAACTCCCCACCCCCATAATCTGGTGCTGTTCCTTCGTGACTATTTTCCCCTAAGCACAAAATTGCGGGTGTCTGGGTCTCTATCGCTCCAGAGCCAGCGTTGGTGACCAGAGAGAAGCTACTCGTAACATGCAGAGTGGAAACCTTCTGCTGGGACGGGCACTGTTACCTCACTAAGAGGGAGAGAGGATGGGGGGCGAGGGGCTCCACTGAGTGCTTGCTACCGTCTCTCCTGGGGCGGGAAAGCCTCGCTGGCTATCGAACCTGAGGGGGTCTCAGAGGCTGCAAGCGCCGCTCCAAGAGACGCAGCACAAAGAGTGGTGAGGGTGGGCGCTGGGGGAAGCGTCGAGGGCTGCCGGAGAGAAGGGGATTCGCATGCCTCTGTTACTTTAAGAATCTTCGGACAGTGTTGGGGGCGGAGGGTAGTTGGAGGGTTACGAGGGTTCGGCCAAGACGCCACCCAACTTGGGAAAGCATCCATGCCTTCGCTTTCCTCGCTGCCCGCCCCCCCAGGCGCGCCCGCACCCTGCCCTAGGTGAAAGTCAATAGAGCCATTCCCCTACTTCTTCACCAACCTGGACGAAGCAGAGGTGCCTGTCTCCGCCCTCTGCCCTTTGAGCCACTCTCTGGTTTTCTTAAATAGGGTTTTCCCCGGGTTCCCAGGGCGCTGCATCTCGCAACCATTCCTGGGGCACTCGGTCACAAAAGCGCCCTGCCACGTGTCCCAAGAACATCATCTTACATCATCCTCAACAGGGTAGACTTGTGCCCCATTTTACAGATGGGGAAAGTGAAGTCAAATCACTAGCCCAAACTCACGCAGCCACTCAGCAGCCTGAGGAGAGGGAGCGAACCCAGGCTCTCAGCGGGCTCCAGGTTTTCGCAACTCGCTGCGCGGCTCACACTTTCCGCCCAGCGCCCCGCCTCCCCATCCCACCCCAGCTAGGGGCTCCCTGCCCGCCCCTGGAGGAGCGTGCCTCGGCGGCTAATCGCCGGCCGCCCCCGCCTCCGTTTCACTGCCTAGAGACGCCCGGGCCGGGTTAGTCCGGAGACCGCCCCGGGGCCGCGCGACGCCGCCGATTGGCCCGCGGTAATTACGGGCACGCTCCGGGAGGGGGGAGGGGCGGCGTGGCCCCCCGCGAGCATAAATTATGCAAATACCCGGGCGCCGCACGGGGCTGACCTGCCGCCAAGCTCCATTCACGGGGGCTGCCTCGGGGGCGGAGGTGGCTAGGGAGGGGGGCGCCCATTGTTGCGCCGAGTACTTAAGGGGTCCTGAGGCCGGTCGTGTGCCACACTCGGTACTCACACGAGCTGATCTGATCGCCGGCGAGATCACTCGGGAGACCGGCGGGAGCGTGGCCCCTGCAGGCGAGGCGAGGAGTTGAGGCCAAGTTCCCGGTGCGCCCCTGCGCCCTTCCAGCCCTTGGCGCCCGCAGCCGGCACAGAGTAGACCCGGGCCATCCGGAACGTAAGTGCGCCCCGACGGCCCTGCCCTCAGCCCGGGCTCCTGCCCTCTAAGCGCCCTCTTAGCTGTCCATCGGTCCTGCACAACTTCACGATGCCAGCCCCTCTGGAGACCTGCCTCTCGGACCTCGACTGCGCCAGCAGCAGCAGCACCAGCGACCTGTCCGGCTTCCTCACCGACGAGGAGGACTGTGCCAGGCTCCAACAGCCCACGTCCGCCTCGGGGCCGCCCATGACGGCCCGCAAGGGCTCACCCGGGATTCCCGGGGCGTCGGACACTCCTCGTGCGCAGGACGACGAGCAGGAGCGGCGTCGGCGCAGGGGCCGCGCGCGGGTGCGCTCCGAGGCGCTGCTGCACTCGCTGCGCAGGAGCCGACGCGTCAAGGCCAACGACCGCGAGCGCAACCGCATGCACAACTTGAACGCGGCGCTGGACGCGCTGCGCAGCGTGCTGCCCTCCTTCCCCGACGACACCAAGCTCACCAAGATCGAGACGCTGCGCTTCGCCTACAACTACATCTGGGCTTTGGCCGAGACTCTGCGCCTGGCCGACCAGGGGCTGCCCGGGGGCGGTGCCCGAGAGCGCCTCCTGCCGCCGCAGTGTGCCCCCTGCCTCCCCGGGCCCCCGAGCCCCGCCAGCGACGCGGAGTCCTGGGGCTCCGGGGCCGCCGCCTCCCCCTGCGCCGCTGCCGCCTCGCCACTCTCTGACCCCAGTAGCCCCGCCGCCTCCGAAGACTTCACCTATGGCCCTGGCGACCCCCTTTTTTCCTTCCCGGGCCTGCCCAAAGACTTGCTCCACACGACGCCCTGTTTCATCCCTTACCACTAGGGCCCCTTTTGAATACCGTTACCGTCCCCCTCCCCCAGGCGACGGACAGTAGGTAGGGGCCCAGTTGTGGCCTTGGGACCCCAGGTCCAGGCAGAGGAAGAAACGGGAGCTTTAAAGGGGTAGGGGATACCTGAGCCGCTTGTTAGGTCGCTGCACCCTCCCAGTGGCTGCCCCTTAGTCTGTTTCTCCAGCCCTCAGCCCCGGGCCCCTCCTGCCCGCCCCTAGACGGCCTTTCCTTTTGCACTTTCTGAACACCACAAAACCTCCTTTGTGGCTGGCTCAGAGCTGACCCCAGCCACCACTTCAGTGTGATTTAGAAAAGGGACAGATCAGTCCCTGAAGACGAGGTGAAAAGTCAATTTTACAATTTGTAGAACTCTAATGAAGAAAAACGAGCATGAAAATTCGGTTTGAGCCGGCTGACAATACAATGAAAAGGCTTAAAAAGGAGAGACAAGGAGTGGGCTTCATGCATTATGGATCCTGACCCCCACCACTGCAGGCTTGCTCTAGGAAGAACCCGAGACTCTTGCGTAGCTATTCAGGCACTGGGCTGGAGAGTACTTTAATTTATTCAAGATGCTTCATTCATATGAAAATGTATTTTTGTACATAAAGAGTTTATTCTATTATTATGAGCTATCAAAGTTTACATTTTTGTACTGCAGATATTTCGTGTAAATAAAAAATAAATAAAAAAGAAAATAAGTCACCAAGTGTCTTGCCTGATGTTGGTGTCTCTGGGATTTTTCTTCCCTTCCACTCGCTGTTCAACCACTAAAGTGAAACAGTATCCCCACCCACCTTCAAAACTCCAGTCCTATCTCAAAACAATTAAAAATAAAATGCACCTGATTTCCACCAAGATATGGATACAGAGAGACTAGGGCATTTGAGACCCATCATTTCCTTTCACTTTGTAAACACAAGAGAGATCTTTCAGCTCCCCATAAGCCAATTAAGACTTTTTAGTGGGGAATTAGCCCCGATCTGCAGCTACCTGTAGAGGTAGGGGCGGTGGGAGAGTCTTTCTTTTGAGGAGCTCCACATCAGCTGGCTCTGTGTTTCAAAGAGAGGGGATTAAAAAGATCAATACAGTATGACCACTGGCTAGGAAGTCCCAGTGACAGGTGGGCCCAGGCTGGGCAAGCAGAAGGGTCCACTCTTATAACAGCGTATTTAGAGGGGGAAATTGATTTGTAAACAACGCCTCCAAACTGTTGTTCATTGAGGCTGGGATCACCCTGGCTGGGAGGTATGGGATGAATTATGCTGGTGTGGTGTCCCTGGATGGGTGTGCAGCTGCCTAAAATTGTGAGGGTGTCCTCACCTCTCCCTCCCCCCACCCAACACACGCTGTGCCAGCAGTGTCCACAGAGGGGGGCACGCGGTGGACTCAGTCCTGGCTTGTTCAGCTAGCCAGGGGCAACAGCCAAAGCTTTCATTTGCTGCCAGAGAAATCAGCCGCCCAAACTCAGTGGGGATTTTTCTGGCCGTGGTGTGTTTGTCTGTTGTCTGACAATTAGCTAACAGCACAGACCAGTAGCGGCTTTTGTTTTAAATCTCCGAATGTGGATAATTACAAGAGATAGTTCCTAAAATGCAGTTGCTGCCTGTTCCCCCAGCTCATAAGTTACCCCACATTAAGACCAATTTTTTTTTCATTGGTTTCCCCTTTTCATGAATATAATTATTTACAAGGAGGAGGTAGAAATGGGTTCAGGAAAATAGTATGCTATAGCGTTAGAGAAATCGTATCGGTTTAGGAGGTGAATAGAAGCAGAGGCCAAAAGTAAGGCCACTAATAGCATTTTTCCCTTGTGGAAATGTTCCCCTCCTCACACACATGTCCTGATGAGTTGGATCCACAGAGTCAGATGCTGGGTCCCCAGCAGTCATTGCTAAGTCCAGCTATGGTCAAGGAGCCCTCTTTCATATAAAAAGGCTCCTTTTCAGAAGGTTCTGAAAAGTTGGATGCTCTCTCTAACTGCCCTCAGAGCAGAGACAAAGAGTCTTCCAAGAAATCTTCGGAAGTTATGAGGGCTCAGAACTGAGTTGCTTCTGCTAAAAGATCCAAGGAAAAAGTTGTGTCTCCTGAATGACCCTGCCCGGGGCCCCACTCTATTGTCTGTCTCAGAATTAATTCACTCTACCAGCTTTGCATTTTCCTATAGCAAAAGGCACAAATGGTCTGCATCAGATTTTCTGCTCTCCCGTGCATAGGATGCTTGAAAGTGCCTCCCTCCAGCTTTCTAAGGGGCTCAGGCGGGGTCTGCGAGAAGGCAGGTCCCCTACGGAGATGCTGCTCAGCCGTGGTGTAGGTGCACATGTCTGGGCTAAGGGAAGAGAAGGGCTATGCGTATCACTGTCCAAAAGCCTTGGGAAAACCACCAGCAGACAAACGTCCCACACACCCCGGGCATCCTGGAGCCAACGGCTGCAGTAGAACCTTTGTCTTATACAACTGCCTACAGCCAGCACTGAAAAGGAAAACACCACTACCTCCAAGACTGAAGAAGAGCAAACTGTACTCCCAACTCTGTTACCAAAATAGGATCACAACTCAAGGTACAGATCCCAGAGCACCTTCCAACTAAAGAAGTATCTTTAACAGCATGGATTGCTGGAGGGAGTCTCCACCTCTGCCAGTTAATACTGTTCTTTCTTCCACAGAAGCAAGTGTATAAGTATGGCCTTCGTAGCTCCCAAAAAGAAGAAAAGAAGTATGGTGATTTAAAATGCTTATCCCCAGCCCAGGGGCCTCTTTCTTCCTGCAGCAAACTCTCTGTTCATCCACCGGTGCTGTGAAGGCAGGCTGGGGTTACCAGAGTATTCTAATGAATCATAGAGCAGAGAACAACCCGCTGACAGCACGATTCACTTCCTCAACAGAATCTTCCACTGAGGAATCATCCAGCACTTAGAAAAGTTTATTTATTCTCTACCTGGATCTGTCTCTTTGCTTCTGTCTTTGTGTAACGTGTGTATTTTTACATTCTGCTTCCAAGCCTTGGAGAAACCAGGTCAGAGAAGATGCGGATGACATAGTGAAATGAAGCATTTCACTCTGCCTGTCATTTCTTTAATGACTCTATGAAGCCCTGCTGTGCGCTGAGCACTGTTCTAGGCACTGGGCTGACCAGGACAAAGTCCTCACCCGAAAGGAAATTACACGCCAATGGGGAAAGACAAAATCAACTTATGACAGGTGGTGGTAAATGTTGAGAAGAAAAATAACATAAAATAAGTGGAATATGGAATGCCAGCGTGGATGGAAGGTTGCTCTTTCAGAAAAGATGGCCAGGGAAGGGCTTTTGATGCGATGACACTTGAGCAGAGGCTCAGATGCAGAGGGAAGGAGCAAGCCTCAGCAGGATCTGGAGGGAAGAATTCCAAGGAGAAAACACCACCCTGGCCATGCACCATCTAGTAAAGGGACGAGGAGGCTGATATACTGGAGCAGAGGGCATGAGGCAGGTAAGGATGGAGACAATGGGGGCAGTGCAAATCATGATTTTTTTTTTCTCAAGATAATTGAAGTGTTGAAAGAAGAGGAGTGTTGTGAGTTTGCTTATATTCGTAAAGGCCACAGTGGTTGTTATAGGAATAGCAGGGTTTAGGGGCCAGGGTGGAAGCAGAGACCCAGCTAAGGACCTGCACCACATTAGTCCTGAAGAAAGGCTTACAGTGGTGGAAGGTTTTGAAGAAGGAAACAACAGGATTTGTTTTAGGGTGTGAAAGAGAGAAATCAAGGATGATTTCAAGTATCTGGGTCAGGAACAATGAGCACACAGAATCCATCCCCAGAAGTCCTCTACAAATGGTTAATTTTGCCTGAAACTGCTCATTTTAGCTCCCAAAGCAAAGATGGAAACAGGAACTGCAGTGTCTATAAGATAAAGACAGGTTGCTGCTAAGGACAACCATAGCTTTTTCTGGCCTCAGGGTCTAAGAGAAATGCCTCAGAGAAAAGTTATAATGGGGGGGAGAGTAGGGGGAAGGGGCCCATGACGTCCAGGGCAATGTCCTCGATAACATCCTCACCATTAACACCATCATACCAGCTAACACTTACATAGCACTGATTCTGTGTTCTATGCACTTTCTAAACACACTACACATATTAATTCATTTAATTCTCACAACCCATGAGGTTGATAATATCCTTATCTCTGTTTTGCAGTTGAGAGAACCGAGGCACAAAGAAGTCAAATGATTTTCCTAAGAGCACACAGCAAGTAAGTCGCGAAGGTGGGATTTGAACCCAGACAATCTGGTTCCAGCATTTCTACTGCTTCTTACATTGCCTCTCTTGGAATGAAAATGGAATACAGCTAAGCAAAAGGCATCATGGGCCACAGGCTTAGCTTTCTGAGGCCCAGCCCTATCCAGGTATAAGCTTAATCATAGCTACAGGCAAGGCCGCTGCCGCCATATGATATGGGGCCTTTGGTTGAATGAGGAAAAGGGCTCATTCCCCGGCTCCTCCTGGTGCACCAGCCCTGAGACAGGGTGCACAGCAGGGTGAGTGGACTTTCCTCTCTCCAACCCCCAACCTCCCATGGGGGCTGTGCACGGGGCACAATCCCTGTGACCTGATCTAGCAGCCCTGCCTAGAGGCAAGAATAAGTCAGTGGAATGTGCCTCTTCCTGACTGAGATACAGGAAGACTGCAGAGGGTTTGGGGTGAGTTTTCTGGCAAGGACCTGGGGTGTCACTGCTTCAGTTTGCAAGGCCAGTAGGGCTAAGAGCCTGATGGCATCCTTTTGTGAAATATCAATCTCTTCACCATTCACATCTGGCCAGAAAGGCCCCACACATCTTACCAAGGCCTAGACTTCCTTAGAAAATATTTCTGGGGTTGCTCCAACCTAGGCCAAGCAGGGAATCAAGGTTCCCAAGTTCCACTCCAAAGAACCTAATGGTGAAAATTAGAGCCTGGAAGGTGCTCCAGCCAACTTTCACCAATATCCTACATCACCCATTAACAAAGAATAAGCCCAGGTACATTGAACTGTAGGAGCTGTCACTTCCTGGGATGGCTTAGGACAAGCACTTGGCTTCAGTACTGAGCTTACCTGCTTGCCTGCTGGGCTAGTCGCCAGGACCAAATCAACCCTGGAGGCAGGATGCCAAAACTGGATGATGGGATTTCAATTATATCGCTTTGGTTTCTACCACAACCTAGCCCAGAGGTACCCAAAGCTACTGGACAAAAGAATCATCCAGGAAGCCTTTCTTCAAAAAATGTAGATGCTTGAGTCTTTCCTCCAAAGATTTTCCTTCAGAGTATCTAGAGTGAAGCCCTGGCAATTGTATTCTTTAAAAAGGTGCACAGATGGTTAATAAACACAGCAGGATTAGGAACCCATGTGCTTTCAAGAGATTGTCCTCCCACAAGATCCATTCTGTTCCCCAGGTGGCCCCAATGGAGTTGGAGCCCAGATGTGCATGGAAGTGGAGAGAACCCTCTGCACATTTCCATCGTATGATCATGGGACACACATGACAAGATGGTCCTTCAGACTTCTTACCATCTTCACAGGACTAACTCCAAGATGGGGCCAGTAAACCTCACAGTTTTACAGTGATGCCCAATTGCTCCAAGCCCAGAATCATTTTAGATTTCACTTGTTTGGAGCATGGTGACAGAAACTGCTGGTTATTCACTGAAATCCATTCTCCTCTTCTTCCTGGACACATGACTATACTACATTTCCCAGAATTCTTTGCAGTTAAGTGTGACTGTGTGACTGGGTTCTTTTCACTGGACCATGAGCGGAAATCCTGCAAGCCATTTCTGGGACTACATCTTCATGACCATGGTGGGAATTTGCATTTTGGGGTACAATGTAGAAAGCATCTAAGAACATCAATCCTGTTCTAAGAATGAGAAGGAGTCATATAATCTACAAAATCATAAATTTCTTCAGCTAATCAGAGATGTGAGGTCATGGGGCAATTAAATAAGAGAATTACAAGGGAGAAAGCCCCTCCAGGGAGAGCCAGAACATGTAAATTGTTTCATCTTGGGCAAAGCATGGGGGAGAGAGGTGGCTGCCATATAAGCAGGTAAGAAGAAATCAGCTAAAATTTTAATAAAATCTTAAAAGCCAAATATGGGCTAGGGTGTCAGGTTGGAATAAGAGAGTTTATATCCACTTGCAAGCTCTTAGCCATGGGCCCCACTAGGTGCTCACAAGAAAGATTAGGCCAGGGGGGACTTCCCTGGTGATGCAGAGGACAGGGCTTCGAGCCCTGGTCCAGGAAGATCCCACATGCCGCGGAGCAACTAAGCCTGTGTGCCACAACTACCGAGTCTGCGCTCTAGAGCCCACGAGCCACAACTACTGAGCCTGTGTGCCACAACTACTGAAGCCAGCGCACCTCTAACCTGTGCTCCACAAGAAGAGAAGCCACCGCAATGAGAAGCCCGCGCACCGCAACAAAGAGTAGCCCCCGTGGGCCACAACTAGAGAAAGCCTGTGCACAGCAATGAAGACCCAATGCAGCCAAAAATAAATAAATAAATAAATAAATTTTTTTAAAAAAAAGATTAGGCCAGGGCAGAAGACCAGAGGGAGTACCCTTGGTGGTGAAGGTGTTCAGGAGGTGATTGCTGCTTGGGAATAGTCACTAGTCCCACTCACTTTCCCAGACATGCTATCTTAAAGCAAAAGCAGTAAGCCTCTGAAGAAGGGGTATTACCTTTCCTACCATATAGGCAAATATCTATTGATTCTGGGCAGAAATAGAAACAAAACCCTCCTGTTTCTTGTAGAAGGGTAGGAAATGGTCTCAACTTCAGGAAAAAGGCAAAGATCAACTGCTGGTGGAGGAGAAGTAGGAGAAAACACCCTCTCTCCAGAGGGAAGGGCTGGGATCCTTCACCAATACTAAGCAAGAGTCCGCTACTCTAAGGGAAGGAACAGGAAACTCCTTCCCAAGAACAATCACCGTTATAAGGCAAAGGTTGGCTGCCAGGGGGATGAAGAGCTGGAAATCCTCACTCTGGAAGCCAAGATGCATAGGACTTGCTGAAAACCGAGGCTGGACCCCACTTTGTGAAGTTAACATTGAGTAAGAAGAAACATCAATCTAGTGCTGGTGAGGGACAAAATCACGGAGAGAGAGAAACCCCCTGGGGCACAGGCAGGAAAGACTGACTGAAAGCTGAGAGGGAAAAGGAGCACTGAGAAAAATCATTTGGTACTCTCCTCAGTAAAAGTACATGATAACAACAGCCCACTGCTGAAGAAATAGGAAGACTATGGTACAATAAAGGTAATAATAATAACAACAAGAAAATGCAAAGCAAACTCAACTCCTGACTATATTGACTGACCACTCCCTCTCCATATTAACTGCATGACAACACAAAAGGCATGTCCTGGCATAAATTTATTTACCTAACAGTTTCTACTGTTCCTGTACATATACATGATGCCCAGCATTAACAAAAAATTACAAGACACACAAAAAAGAGTAAGAAAAACAACCCATTCCCAAGAGATAAAACAATCAATAGATCCAGACTCAGATATTACCCAGATGTTGAATTTTCAGATAGGAAATTTTAAATAGCTATTATTGATTAATATGGTAAAGAATGTATTGGAAATTGTGGACAATATGCTTATGTTAGTCAGGGTTTTCCAAAGAAACAAAACCAACAGGATATATAGATATATGTATAAGAAGAGATTTATTATAGAAATTGTCTCACATGGTTATGGAGGCTGAGAAGTCCCATGATGTACTGCAAGTTGAAAAACCAGGAAAGCTAGTGGTATAATTCAGACCAAATCTGAAGGCCTGAGAATAACAGGCAGCCAATGATCTAAGTCCCAGTGTGAGTCTAAAAGCCCCAAAACCAGGACCACTGATGTCCTAGAGCAGTAGAAGATGGCTGTCTCAGCTTAAGCAGAGAGAGCAAATTCACCGTTCCTCATCCTTTTGTTCTATTCAGGTCCTTAATGGATTGGATGATGCCCACCCACATTGCTCAGGGAGATCTTCTTTACACAGTCTACTGATTTAAATGCTAATCTCTTCCAGAGACATCCTTACAGGTGTCTCCCAGAAATAATGTTTTACCAGCTTTCTGGGCATCCCTTAGCCCAGTCAAGTTGACACATAAACTTAACCATCACAATGCTTAAACAAATTGGGAAATTCAGCAGAGAAATGACAACTATAAAAAGGAGTCAAACTGAAATGGTAGAAAATTACACATGATATCAGAGAAGAAGAATTCCTTTCATAGGCTCATCAATAGCCGGGACATTTCTGAGAAAACACTCCATGAACTCGAAAATAGGTCAACAGACTATATCCAAACTGAAACACAAAGAGAAAAAAAGAGTAGGAAAAACCACCACAGAATGCAGCATTCGAGAAATGACATCAAATAAAAACCTGAATCTATATAAAGAAATGAAGAAAAGAAGGAAATGATAAAAATAAATGTAAAAGACCCTCTTTTTTTATTATCTTTTTTTTTTAAGAGTCAATTTTATTTATTTATTTATTTTTGGGCTGCGTTGGGTCTTCGTTGCTGCGTGCGGGCTTTCTCTAGTTGCAATGAGCAGGGGCTACTCTTCGTTGTAGTGCACGGACTTCTCACTGCAGTGGCTTCTCTTGTTGTGGAGCATGGGCTCTAGGCGTGTGGGCTCCCACAGTTGCAGCCCAGGGGCTCAGTAGTTGTGGCTCATGGGCTCTAGAGTGCAGGCTCAGTAGTTGTGGGTCATGGGCTTAGTTGCTCCACGGCATGTGGGATCTTCCCGGACCAGGGATCGAACTCGTGTTTCTTGCATTGGCAGGAGGATTCTTAACCACTGTGCCACCAGGGAAGTCCTTTTTTACTTATCTTAAATCAGTTTAAAAGATAATTGTGTAAAACAAAATGAGTAATACTGTACTGTGGAGCTTATAGCATAAGTAAAATGTACAAGAAAAATAACCCAAAGAATGAGAGGGATGAATGGGAATACAGTTGACCCTTGAACAACATGAGTTTGAACTGGGCAGGTCCCCTATATGTGGATTTTTTCTTCACTAAATGTGTACTGCAATACTACACAATCCTCAGTTGGTTGAATCCATGGTGTGAGACAGCAGATATGGAGGGCTGACTCTCAAGTTATTCATGGATTTTCCACTGGGTGGAGGGTGGGCACCCCTAACCCCCACATTATTCAAGTGACAACTGTATACTCTTTTTCTTTTTTAAACACTTTGAGTTTTTTTTTTGTAAATTTATTTATATTTTATTTTTGGCTGCGTTGGGTCTTCGTTGCTGTGTGTGGGCTTTTCTCTAGCTGCGGCGAGCGGGGGCTACTCTTCATTGCGGTGCGTGGGCTTCTCATTGTGGTGGCTTCTCTTGTTGCAGAGCATGGGCTCTAGGCACGCAGGCTTCAGTAGTTGTGGTTCTTGGGCTCTAGAGCGCAGGCTCAGTAGTTGTGGTGCACGAGCTTAGCTGCTCTGCAACATGTGGGATCTTCCCAGACCAGGGCTCAAACCCGTGTCCCCTGCATTGGCAGGTGGATTCTTAACCACTGTGCCACCAGAGAAGTCCCCAACTGCATACTCTTTTAAGAGTCTTACACTTTATGTGAACTGGTATAATATTCTTTGAAGGTACATTCAGGTAGGTTAACAATGTATATTGTAAACCCTAGGAGAAAAACTGCAAAATTTTGCAAAAGTTATCATTAACAAGCCAATAGGGGAAGTAAGACAGACTAATTAAAAAATTCAACCAATTCAAAAGAAGTGGAAAAAAAGAACAAAGAATAGTTAAGACAAATAGAAAACTAGGAAGACAATAAATTAAATCCAATCCCATTAATAATTACATTAAGTACAAATTACATTAAAATGCAAAGATTGTCACATGGGATAAAAAGCAAGACCCAATGGCATGTTATCTACAAGAAACCCACTTCACATATAAAGATATAGATAGCTTTAAAAAAAGGAAAAGGAAAAGACATATCATGTAAATACTTTTTAAAAAAGCTATGATGGCTATATTAGTATCAGACTAAATAGACTTTAGAACAAGAAATATTTCCAAGGATAAAGAGGGACATTACATAATGATAAAGGGTCAATTCACCAACAAGATATAACAATCCTAAGTGTGTAAGCACTCAACAATGAACCTTCAAAATACATGAAACAAAAACTGATATAACTGAAAGAAGAAACAGTCAAATCCACAATTATAAAGACTTCAACACTTATCACTTAGTAATATATAGAAAAAGTAGAAAACAAGTAAGGATATAGTACATCTGAACAACACTATTAACCAACTTGGCCTTGTTTATAGAATAACGCCATCCACACTTAAACAATAGCAGAATATACATTCTTGTCGTGTACGCACAGAATATTCACCAAGACAGACGTATTCTGGGTCATAAAACAATTTCAATAATTTAATTCAAGTCATACAAAATATGTTCTCTGAAAGAGCAAATTCCCAATAATTGGAAATTGAACAACAGCCTCCTACATTGCCCAGTGTTCAAAGGAGAAGTATTTACTAACTTGCGTAGCAATGTAAGTCTGTTATCTAATAATAAAATACTTTCGGTTTGTATTTTGTGTGTCTTTGGGAGGGTTTTTCCCCTTCATTTTTCTAGTAATTCATTTTAACTTTTTGTTATAAACATTTTGGTTTGAAATGGATTGAAAATGTTCAAAAAAAAAAAAAAGAAAAATGGGTCCTTCACCACATGACGTTTGAGAAGCACTGCCCTGGAGAATGGTGGGGCAGCTTGGAGGACCCTGCATCCCTAAAAAACCACCCAGCCACCTGGGATGCTCTTCGTGGGCTGTTACGTGAATGGGAAATTAACTTCGTTCTTTAAGCCATGATACCATTGTATGCCCGTTCTAGGAGCCAAACCTTACCCTAACTGGTATCACCACAAAGGCATGCTGTCTGCTGACTATAGCCACTGCTTTAGTCTCAGGTGGAGCTAGCAGTAAGCTCTTTCCAGAGAGAACACAGGCTCATGGGTAAGCCAACAAGGTGAACATCACTTTTCACACCGCAGAGAGTCCCCACAAAAGAGAGGAGGTAAGAGCTAAAGTTCTTACTTCTTCAGCAGAGTACAGGCAGGCTGATAGCAAAGATGGAGTATGGAGCCATTCCAACGGCTTGCAAGTGCCCAGCAGAACTTGGCTTTCCCTGGCTGGTTGCGGGAGAAGCAGGACTTCCATCAGCAAACACAGCAGCAGCAGTTGGAGCTATAGCTGTCCCAGAAAGATGGCTCTAGAGCCTCTCTCTGATGGGGCTAACTTGGAATGAGTGCTTCTGACTATTACTGAGGGTGCTCAGGCAATACAACTCACCAGTCGAGGTCTGTCAATTCCTAATTGGTAACCTCTTTTTGCCTCAGTCTCTTTATCTGTAAAATGGGTGAGAATGATAGTACCTATCTATGTCAGAAGATTTTCCAAGTTTTCAATGAGAAATTGTTCATGGAAAGAGCTAAAGCTCATGCCTGGCTCATTCAAAGAGCTTGATAAATGTTAGCTATTGACTGATTTAGCTGCAAGCCAATCACCCTTTGTAATGAGATGATCTTTCTTTGGTCACCAGATGGTCCCTACGTTGCTGGAAGTCTGTAGGCCTTAGATACAAACTAACTAGCGTAACTTGATTCTAATGCAGCAATATGATTTGGAAGGCCAAGGCTACACTTCAAACGTAAAACTGTGATTAGAGGACTTAGGAGGGATATTAAATTATACCTAGTGACGGTCTGGCTGAAGCCCAGACAAATCTCACTGCCTTTAAGAACTCTTCATATTAAGCATGAGGACATGACTACAGTGCTTTCTAGGTTACAAAGCAATTTCACATCCATCATCTGATATTAGCCTCACAATGTCCAGTGAAGTAGAAGGGATTATTGTATCTATAGCACAGATGAGGCAAGGGGCTCAGGGGTTAAGTGCTTCACCCAAGGTCACAAGGTTAATGAGAGGAGAACGTGGGGCTCAGATCTGCATCTGGGTCCAGGCCTATTTCTTTTTCCCGGATACTTTTGTGCCTCTTCAGGCTTGCCTCACCTGACCCAGAGCACACAGTCAGAGGCATTTCTACATTATGATTTGCAATCAAGCAAAAGATTAATAATGATGAACCTATGATTAGGTTGAACCATATAAAATTGCTGATTATTTGAACTACAGAAATGGCAAATTCATGAGGTTCAACCTGCTAACTAACACTTACTTGGACACTTACCACAGGTTAGGCACTGAGCCAAGCACTTTGCAATCATATTTTCTTATCTAATCACAATAATCTTGTTATCTCCAATTTAGAGATGAGGAATCTGAGGCCAAGGCCACAAAACTAGTAAGTGATGGGGGCAGGACTTAAATCCAGTCATCTAAGCCCAAAGCACAGGCATTTAACCAGTGTACTGCCCTACCATCTATTTCTCTAGCAGGAAGACAAGAGCTCCTAATGACAGAAACCATGTCTTAATCAACTGCATAGTGTTACATGCAACACCCGGTATTCATTCATTCATTCAACAAATTTGAGGACCTACTAGGCTTCTCGTTGTGAGACAATTCTCCATAGGTCTCAAGCATTTCTACACATCTTGTGAGCAGAGGCACTGACTGCTCTTTAGTCTGTTCCAGACTCTGTTTTCAAAGATATTTATGTACTGAACAGGCTTGGAAGATAGAGATCATATCTCTGTCCAGAGCAAAGGGCAAACAGACTGTCCATTATAAAAGAATCAGGTTCCCTAAGGTCAGGGTTCCTCTCCTGTAACGCATCGAGTGCATGTGTGTCATGTGGCCCTCTTCCTGTCACCTAGAAAAATCAGGGCTTAGGAACCATCCTAATGATGCTAATACCCTGGTTACTGCTCTTGCTGTGAGTAATAAACTATCCTTTGCCTTTAACCAAGAGTATCATACCTTCTACCAGCATGGAACTATGGCAGGCTAACTCGTTAGCTTGCAAGCAGGACACAGTCTCAGATCAGAGTTCTTGATGGTGCTGGCCAGATTAATGAATGCATGTAATGAGCACTCCTTGTATACAAGGCACTGTGTCATAAACATTTTAATAGTGTCTTTCAGGGAGCCGTGGCTGCCACTCCCAGAGAGATAAGACAAGGAAATAGCCAAGATAGTAGGTCTAGTCTCCCTGGACGACACCGATCTGCAAAATAGCCGCATCAACACCAGGCTTTATTAGAAACCGACTGTGGGTCTGGCTCCAATTTTCTGAATTCCACAGTGTCTCCCTAGGAGAATTTTGTAAGTGCTTGTTGAGCAAAGGATCCATTCAGCTATTCAACAAATATTAATTGAGTGCCTCCTGTGTGACTGGCTCTGTTCTAAGATTAGGGAGAATCAGACAGACAGGATCTCTGCTCTCATGGGGTTTATCCACTGGTAGGAGAGACAGTCAATATACAAAATATCAGATAGTGATAAAAAGTTCTGCAACGACTTAAGGAGGAAAATGTTCCAAAGAGCCAGTGAAACCACTTTAGAAGTGGTAGTCAGGGGAGGCCTCCCGGAAGAGGGGGCCTCTAAGCTGACACCTGACTGATGAGAATCAGTCAGGATCGGGAGAATGAGTACTCCAAGCAGAGGGAATGCAATTGGTGTGAGAAAGAAGGAGAAAGAAGAGGCCAGTATGGATGCAGCCCAGCAAAGGAGGAGGTGACGGCAGAGACAGAGACAGGAGCCAGATCATGTGGGTTTTTATGGCGCTCCAAGGATGTTTCCTGTCAAAATGACAGTGGGCGCAATTGAGCACTTCCTTTTTATTTTTTATTTATTCATTTATTTGTCTTCTCTTTGTAAAAAAAAATTTTGATTGGAGTATAATTGATTTACAATGTTGTATTAGTTTCAGGTGTACAGCAAAATGAATCAGTTATACATATACATATATCCACTTTTTTTTAATTTTTAGATTCTTTTCCCATATAGGCCATTACAGAGTATTGAGTAGAGTTCCCTGTGCTATACTGTAGGTTCTTATTAGTTATCTATTTTATATATAGTAGTGTGTATATGTCAGTCCCAATCTCCCAGTTTATCCCTCACTCCTTATCCCCTGGTGACCATAAGTTTGTTTTCTATATCTGTGACTCTACTTCTGTTTTGTAAATAAGTTCATTTTTACCCTTATTTTTAGATTCCACATATAAGCAATATCATATGATATTTGTCTTTCTGTGTCTGACTTACTTCACTCAGTATGACAATCTTTAGGTCCATACATGTTGCTGAAAATGGCATTATTTTGTTCTTTTTATGGCTGAGTAATATTCCATTTTGTATATGTACCACACCTTTTTTTTTTTTTTTTTTTTTTGCGGTACACTGGCCTCTCTCTGTTGTGGCCTCTCCCATCTCGGAGCACAGGCTCCGGACGCGCAGGCTCAGCGGCCATGGCTCACGGGCCCAGCCGCTCTGCGGCATGTGGGATCTTCCCGGACTGGGGCACGAACCCGTGTCCCCTTCATCAGCAGGTGGACTCTCAACCACGGCGCCACCAGGGAAGCCCGTACCACATCTTCTTTATCCATTCCTCTGTTGATGGACATTTAGGTTGCTTCCATGTCCTGGCTATTGTAAATAATGCTGCAATGAATATTGGGGTGCATGTATCTTTTTGAATTATGGTTTTCTCTGAGTATATGCTTAGAAGTGGGATTGCTGGGTCATATGCTAGTTCTATTTTTAGTTTTTTAAGGAACTCCCCATCCTGTTCTCCATAGTGGCTGTACAAACTTACATTCCCACCAACAATGTAGGAGGGTTGCCTTTTCTCCACACCTTCTCCAGCATTTATGTTTGTAGACTTTTTGACGATGGCCATTCTGACCGGCGTGAGGTGATACCTCATTGTAGTTTTGATTTGCATTTCTCTAATAATTACTGATGTTGAGCATCTTTTCATGTGTTTTTTGGCCATCTATATGTCTTCTTTGAGAAATGCCTATTTAGATCTTCTGCCCATTTTTTGATTGGGTTATTTGTTTTTTTGTTATCAAGCTGCATGAGCTGTTTGTATAATTTGGAGATTAATCCCTTGTTGGCTGCTTCGTGTGCAAATATTTTCTCCCATTCTGAGGGTTGTCTTTTTGTTCAGAATCCATCAGCCACAGTAACAAGAACTGCCACACCACAGAAAGTGTTGGATCCTGTACCGCAAAGCACTTTTACCTTAGCAACTTGTCATCTCTAAGCCACCTGCTGGAAAAACAAACAAACAAACCAACAAAAAACTTACGTAGCATGAATCTCCAGAGACTGGGTATTTAACAAAGTAAACGAATGTGATGTTTTATTTTTTAAAAAAAGAGCAGAGCTTCTGTGATACCAGTTGAGTTCAACTGACACAGGCTCCTACAGAAAACCCCTGCCCAGAGAGGCTTGAAGAACCAAAGTAGGAGTTGCCCCGTGATTAGGGGCTACACAAGGCCACCAACACGTGAGGGCCACTGCCAGACATCAGATGAGGGGCTGCAGAAGACCTCGCAGGTGTGTGCTGAACCTGGAGTTTGTATAGAAGGGGAGGGGGCGAGGGTTGCAAATATCAGCGTACTTCCCAGACCACCTTTGCCAATGTAGCTAAAGGAAGTATTTGTAAAAAGAAAAGAATAACTCAATGACCAAAGACGAAAATAATCCATTTAAAACAGCCACCACCACGACAAACCTCCAAGTACTCAAACCCGAGGGAACCACTCAGTAACGTAGAGCTGAATGGCATCATGACAAAGAATGATCTACTATGAATGTAAGCACATAAAGCTTAAATAAAATGTTAGGTGGAAATAGATTGCAAACTTTCCATACACATTGATCAAAATGATGCAAAAATTAGCCAGACTGGAGGAGTTAAGAGTGGTGTCAACAGTAGTTCAGAAGTGGTGAGAGGTTACAGATTTTATAAAGGTGCTCACTCAATTAAAAATTATAAACGAGGGGCTTCCCTGGTGGCACAGTGGTTGAGAGTCCGCCTGCCGATGCAGGGGACACGGGTTCGTGCCCCGGTCCGGGAGGATCCCACATGCCACGGAGCGGCTAGGCCCGTGGGCCATGGCTGCTGAGCCTGTGCGTCCGGAGCCTGTGCTCCACAACGGGAGAGGCCACAACAGTGAGAGGCCCACGTACCGCAAAAAAAAAAAATTATAAACGAAAGGTCTTTCCTGATTTCAAAACTGGAATACAAGCTTTGAGGAAAACACATTTTCCAGAATCAGCAAGATCTAACATAACAGAACTGACGCCATCTAGAAGCCCGTTACTCTGGCCAAGCTGAACCTACACATTGTAATATCGAGTGAAGTAGGTCAGACACAGAAAGACAAATATCATATGATATCGCTTATATGTGGAATCTAAAAAAAAAAAGGGGTACAAATGAATTTTATTTATAAAACAGAAGTAGAGTCACATATATAGAAAACAAGCTTATGGTCACCAGAGGAAGCGGGGGGAGGGATAAAATGGGAGATTGGGATGGACATATACACACTACTATATATAAAATAGATAACTAATAAGAACCTGCTGTATAGCACATGGAACTCTACTCACTACTCTGTAATGGCCTATATGGGAAAAGAATCTAAAAAAAATAAGTGGATATATGTATATGTATAACTGATTCACTTTGCTGTACACCTGAAACTAACACAACATTGTAAACCAGCTATACTCCAATAAAAAATTTTTTTAAAAAAAAAGTCATTGGAAATAAAAGTGCACCCCATCAGCCTTTGAATGTCCTTTCTCTCTGCGACAGGCAGCAGTTTTAATAAGTCGCCCTGTCCACATTCCCCTAATGATATGCTTTCTACATAAAAAAAGGGCTTGTGAAACTTAATTCCTCTGACAGAAGCGAGCTCAGGTCTCTGAAGCAGCGAAGATTTCAGATTTCCGCCGGTTTTCCTTGCACCTGCCCTTGCGAGGCATGAGGTTTTGTGTGCAGAAGCCTCCAGGGGTTGAAATTTAGCCCTGTCCATGTAGCAGGAAGGTCAGCCGAAGTCACTGGGTCCCAAGACACTGGACTTCAATCTCCGACCAAAAACAAAACATCAAAACACTTCTATTCACTGGGACGTGCTTAGCAGCGCGCTGGCATTTACAAATGTAACGCAGCACCGCGCGGCTCAGAGAAGGGGCTCTGCTTAGAAAGTCGATTGTTCTTCGGCGATCTGACAACCTCTATCAGATCTGTGTCAGCCCGGCTCCAGCAAAGACTCCAGAGAAAGCCAGCCTCCTCCAGGCTGAGTCCTGGCTGCCACCTGATACCTGAATGAAGAGCAGAGCCAGCAAAATCCAAACTCCTTTCAGGACATCTGCTTCTGTGGGAAATGGTTTTGACTCTCAAAAACCATTAATGTGGAAGAAAATTAATTTTCAATAGGCTTTTAAAAACTGTTACGCACCCACCAATCGGAGCCCGTAGTCTTTTCCTAGGAAGAAAATCTTGACTTGGTTTACCTGCCTATTTCTTAGTAAGTACCTTCCCATCTGGGCAGTCCCCTTACTTGATATTATTATTTGTTAGAATGATAATTACAATAGCAGCCAGAGCTAATTGCTCATTTACTGTGTGCCAAGCACTGTGCTACTTGGCCTCATAACAAACAGGGAGATAGCATGACTCTCAGTTTGTGGAAAGGACACAGAGGCTCAGGGAGTTTAAGGAATTTGCCCAGGGAGGCTACCTGGGCATTGACTTGAAGCTCTGTGTTCTGCTTCAGTTTTGCCCACTTCACTGTGGATGCACCTATAGCTAATGGCAGCCCTTGAACTCTGTAAGAAACTTCCCCCTAGCTTGGCAAAACCCAATTTAATTTGGCGAACATTGAACAGCTGCCCACCATGTTTGGGGCTCTGCACTAATACAACCCTCCTACCACTGGGTGCCCACAGGGCAAGGAGCCAACTACACAAGTAGTAACACTAGCCCAAGGCAGAGTGCAAATGGCTTAGCAGTGGCACCAACTAGGGCAGTGGGGATCTAGAAGGGGGGGCAATTAATTCTAACTGAGGCATCAGGTAAGGCTTCCAAAGGAGAGACCATCTGAGCTGAGTGAGGCTTCAAAGATGGAGAAAACCTTTTTACAGTTACAATGTATTTTGAAAAGGAAAGTGATGAGATTACTGCAGAGAATTTAGAAACAGAAAATAAAGTATAAAAGGTGGGCTTCCCTTGTGGTGCAGTGGTTGAGAGTCCACCTGCCGATGCAGGGGACGCAGGTTCGTGCCCCGGTCCGGGAAGATCCCACATGCCGCGGAGCGGCTAGGCCCGTGAGCCATGGCCGCTGAGCCTGCGCGTTCGGAGCCTGTGCTCCGCGACGGGAGAGGCCACAACAGTGAGAGGCCCGCATACCACAAAAAAAAAAAGAAAAAATTATCTGTAATTCCATCACCCAAAGGAAACATTATTTCTCTTTTCATCAAAATAACCTGACTGAGGTATATAACTTACAGGCAATAAAATGTACACGTGTACAACTTGTTGAGTATTAACAAACGAATACACTTGTTTAGCCACCAGCTCAGTCAAAATATAGAGCATTTCTATTGCCCCATAAAAGTCCCTTGTGTCCCCTTCCATTCAATTCTCTTCCTTCTCTGACCCCAGACAATCACTGATTTGCTTCCTGCCACTTTAGATTAGTTTTACCAGTTCTAGAATTCCATGTAAATAGAATGATACAATATGTACTCTTTTGGGCTTCTTTCACTCAGGATAATGTTTTTAAGATTCAGTCATGCTGTTATGTATATCAGTGATTCAAACTCTTTTATTTGCTAAATGATATTTCATTGTACACGTGTACCACAATTTGTTTATACATTCACCTGTTGATGGACATTTGGGTTGTTTCTGGTTTGGGGCTACAGTGAATAAGGCTGCTATAAACGTTCATGCACAAGTCTCTGAGTGGACATATACTGTCAATTCTCTGGGGAAAACACCTAAGAGCAGAATTCTGGGCCATATAATAAGTGTATATTTAACTTTATCAGAAACTTCCAAACTGTTTTCCAGAGTAGTTGTACCACTTTCCAGCTCTTGCCAGCAGTATATGAGAGTTACAATTGTTCCAAATACTTGCCCAAACTTGGTATTCTTATCCTTTTTAATTTTAGCAATTCTAATGGATATGCAGTGACATCATATCATGGTTTTAATTTGTATTTCCCTAATGACTAATGATGTTGAGCACCTTTTCATGTTTTTATTGGCTTTCCATAGACTATATATCTTCTTTTGTAAAGTGTCTGTTCAAGTCCTTTGACCATTTTCATACTGTTATTTTTATTTCAAATATACATTCAATGTATAATCAGGTTAATTTATCATATACGGATATTAGTTATTCCCAAACACAACTGTGAGGGAAGTAGCAGAAAAGAATAAAGTCAAAGTAATAGTGAAAGATATTTCTAAAACAAAAGTCATGTTACACTTTAAATTTTTAAATCAGAGTTGATTACTACTATTTATTTTTTTCCTTTGCCAATTTTTAAATTGGGTTGTCTTCCTTTTTTGGTTTGTTTGTTTGCCTTATTATTGAGTTATAAACGTTCATTTTGTATTCTGGATGCGGCTTCTTTGTCAGATACATGCATTCCAACTCTTTTTTTCTATTCTGTGACTTGCCTTTTCATTTTATTAACAGTGTCTTTTCAAGAGCAGAAGGTTTTAATTTTTATGAAGTCTGATTTATCTTTTTCTTTTATCATTCACGATTTTTGTTTCCTATCTAGGATCTATTTGCCTACTCCAAGGCTGTAAAGGTTGCCTACACCCAGATTTCTTCTGGAAAAGTTATAATTTTAGCCTGTACATTTAGGTCTGTGATCTATTTTGACATAGGCGTCTTCTGGCATATTACATCCTTCCCTTAAAAAGGTCTCCTGTGCCAGGACTTCCCTGGTGGCGCAGTGGTTGAGAGTCCGCCTGCTGATGCAGGGGACATGGGTTCATGCCCCGGTCCGGGAAGATCCCACATGCCACGGAACGGCTAGGCCCGTGAGCCATGGCCGCTGAGCCTGCGCATCCGGAGCCTGTGCTCCGCGACGGGAGAGGCCACAGCAGTGAGAGGCGTGCGTACCGAAAGAAAAAAAAAAAAAAGGTCTCCTGTTCATCTTCAATGGGGAAGCCTAGGCATCTTGAGATTCCCTACTCTAATGGGCCTGCTGTCAAGGGCATGAGTTGGAGCTCAGTGGAGACCAGTACAATCTTCACAAAGTAAATCCCCATCCTCTGACCATAGACCATTCCCAAACCCAAATAATCATCTCATCAGCTGCTGTGAGTGTTGGCTGTTAACAGCTCACAGCAGCCTCCTTCGGAGAACTGTGCTCAGCTGATGTGAGGGACAGCCTACATGGCTATACCCTCTCCTCAGGCAGCCTGCAGCCAATGACCAATCAATGACAGTACGAGGCGAGACAATTTTGAAGTATTATTCATGCTCCAGAGCTTCCTGTGGGATCAGCTTGAGGCTGGACTTCAGCTGAATCCACATCTTTGCCTTTCTTCTTCCTCTGTCCTATCCTGTTTTCCTCACCCCTGTACAGGTTTTACCTAAGAACACTCATACAACAAATCACTTGCTCAGGAATCCCTGATTCAGGTTCTGCTTTTAGGGGACACAACCTAAGGCAATCAGCTAGGCTTTCAGAAGAAAGATGCAGCTTCCCCCATGGTTTACATCGAAAACAGGAGCTGTCCTATCTCCTTTCTGGGCTTCAGTCTCCCCACCAGTCAGGGGATTTATTAAGATTCTTAGCTGTGCTCATATTCTGTGATCTAACTCGGACGAATGCTGCTTTGTCCCCCTTCCTCTGCAGAAAAAGCTCCCTAGCATATACCATTATACACTGGCTCTGTGGGTCATCAGCACGCCTTCCACGCTGCCAGTTTTAATATATATTATTTCAACCAATTATTAGGGATGCCTACATCACTCACCTCAGAGCAAAGGTAAGCATCTTTTTTTACCCATAATCCAGAATACCATATGCAAACTTTCTGAGATTCATCCTTCCAGAATAGACTTGATTTGGGCGTCTAGAAAACACAGCCTTCAATTGTAAGCCTGTGAAACGCTATACCATAATTACAGTTTCTAGGCACCTCTAATGACCCATTAAGTTGGATTGTAGAGAAGGCAGAGACTATGCAGCCAGGAGCAGGTGAGACTGGAGGGTCTAGCGCTTTCTCTCTGAGGGCAGAGACCCACCAGGAATAATCTGCTATAGAGGAAGATCATGGGGGAAGATGAGATTTTTCATCTAATACGCATCACCACAGAGAAGGCCAATCTGAGATTTTTCCATTTCCTGGAATAAAAAATCACTTTGAGAATGGGGAATATCTTACACTTGGCTTACGAGAATGCAAATTGGTACACTCACTTTGGAAAACAATTTGACATTATCTGCTAAAATACTATTTACCTTGGGCCCAGCAATTCAGCTCCTAGTCATATAGTGTAGAGAAAAATTTTGCACTTGAGTACCAAGAGATAAGTAAAAGAAGCCTTGTTTATAACAGCCCCAAAGTGGAAACAACTTGAATATCCAATTTCAGGAGAATGAATAAATATCCTGGGGTACCAGCACACAATAGAGTATTAAGCATGAATGAACTACAACTACATACATCAACCTGAGTGGATCTTAGAATTATAATATTGAACAAAAAAAGCAGATCACAAAGATTATATAAACCACATCATAATACTCTTTTTATTTATTTTTAAAATTTATTTATTTATTTATGGCTGCATTGGGTCTTTGTTGCTGCACACGGGCTTTTCTCTCTGGTTGCAGCAAGCAGGGGCTATTCTTTGTTGCGGTGCATAGGCTTCTCATTGCGGTGGCTTCTTCCCTTGTGGAGCATGGGCTCTAGGTGCGCGGGCTTCAGTAGTTGTGGCACGTGGGCTCAGTAGTTGTGGCTCGCGGGCTCTAGAGCCCAGGCTCAGTAGTTGTGGCGCACGGCCTTGGTTGCTCCACGTTATGTGGGATCTTCCGGACCAGGGATCGAACCTATGTCCCCTGCATTGGCAGGCAGATTCTTAACCACTGCATCACCAGGGAAGCCCATAATAGTCTTTTTATAAAGCAAAAGACAGAGCGATAACCACTAACTTCAGGATGGTGGGCAGGGGCAGGGCAGAGGGATAAGATACAAGAGGAACACACATGTAGAGGTATCAGTAATGGTGATTATAGTGAGTTTAACAGTTGGGCCCCCCCAAAAAATATGTTCAAGTCCTCCCCCCAGTACCTGTGAATATGACCTCATCTGGAAATAAGTTCTTTGCAGATAGAATTAAGGATCTAGGACAGAAATCATTCTGGATTTAAGGTGGATCCTAAATCCAATGACTGGTGTCTTTATAAGAAAAAAGAGAGAGATCTGAGGCACAGACACGGGGAAGAAGGCCATGTGAAGACAGAGGCGGAGACTGGAGGGATGCTACTCTAAGCCAAGGAATGCCAGGAACTACCAGAAGCTGGAAGAGGCAGGGAAGGATTTTCCCCTAGAGCCTTCAGAGAGACTGTGGCACTGCTGACACCTAGATTTTGGACTTCTAGCCTCCAGAACGGTGAGCAAATAAATTTCTGTTGTTTTAAGCCACTCAGCTTGTGGTAATTTGTTATGGCAGCCCCAGGAAACTAATACAGTGATGCTCTAGGTCTTAACTTTCATGATACATTTCTGGGTGCTCACTTTAAAATTTTGTGTCATAGCGTGTACCTTACATGTGTTCCCCTGCATGAAACAAACATTATAAAATATGTTCAGTGGGGGAGAAGGGGTAGGAAAGCATGCAGAAGCACATCATATGTTCTTAATTAAGCCTGTTTAAGGTTCCTGAGAGATTTGAGGAATTTCATGGGTATAGAGTTCCTACTGTGTGTCAAGAATCATGCTAAGCGCTTTATGTTTTTTTAAATTTATTTATTTATTTTTGGCTGAGTTGGGTCTTCATTGCTGCACCTGGGCTTTCTCTAGTTGTGGCGAGTGGGGGCTACTCATCGTTGCAGTGCATGGGCTTCTCATTGCAGTGGCTTCTCTAGTTGCGGAGCACAGGCTCTAGGCGCATGGGCTTCAGTAGTTGTGTCACGCGGGCTCAGCAGTTGTGGCTCACAGGCTCTAGAGCACAGGCTCAGTAGTTGTGGCGCACAGGCTTAGTTGCTCCGCGGCATGTGGGATCTTCCTGGACCAGGGCTCGAACCCATGTCCCCTGCATCGGCAGGCGGATTCTTTTTTTTATTATTATAAATTTATTTATTTTATTTTTGGCTGTGTTGGGTCTTTGTTGCTGTGCACGGGCTGTCTCTAGTTGCAGCGAGCGGGGTTTACTCTTAGTTGTGGTGCACAGGCTTCTTATTCAGTGACTTCTCTTGTTGCAGAGCACTGGCTCTAGGCAAGCAGGCTTCAGTAGTTGTGGCACACGGGCTCAGTAGTTGTGGCTTGCAGGCTCTAGAGCGCAGGCTCAGTAGTTGTGGCACACGGGCTTAGTTGCTCCACAGCATGTGGGATCTTCCCGGACCAGGGTTTGAACCCGTGTCCCCTGCACCTGCAGGCAGATTCTTAACCACTGCGCCACCAGGAAAGTTCCTAAGCACTTTATAGATGATGTGTCATTTGATTGTCAAAGTAACCCTTTGTGGTAAATAAATTATCTGTTTTGCAAATGAGAAAACTGAGGTGGTGGCGGCGGTGGGGGGGGCAATAAAAGGCTTGTCTAATGTAACGCAGCCAATAAGGAACAAGGACCCAAATGATGGTCAATTTGCAAAGTCCATGCCTTTCCCACCATAACACCTCAGGTCACCTGTGTTTCCCTCAAGCCAGTTAGCCCCCAAATACCAGATGTTACCAGGTATAACTCCAGACCAAAAAAGGTAAACATATACCTGTTTTATCACCTATTCTAGGTTTCTCCACACAGAGCCAGATAAACATTGTTTGATCTCAACATTTTTACATGAATTATGCATTTAATGGATCTTTTATCTCCCAATGCCTCTCACCATGACCTATGTAGATCACCTTAAATTAACCAAAGGATGCAATTCATCCATCACCCATTTCTTGACGAGCTATACCAACCACAGTGCTGGCAATACAGAAATCAAGGTGAAATCAAATTTCCACCCTCTCGCTCTCCTGGGGGTGGGAGTGGGAGTAACTTTGCTTCTCCTGTAGTAATGAAGAACCAGCTGAACAATCAGTTCAGGAGGAAGAAACTCTCAGGAGACATTTCTCCTGGTTTACCTGAGACTATTCCTGTGTTAGCCCTGAAAGTTCCACATCCCAGGAAGTCCCTAAGTCTTGGACAAACCAGGATGGTTTGGTCATCCTTCTTGGAAGAAATCTCCTTTTCTTCCGAAATCTGAAATATTTGTAAAGGGTGGGAAAGAGAAACCTGAGTTATCTGTTTCAACCAGAAGTATACTTCCTCTGGGACTCAGTTTGAGGCCCTGGCCCCTCCCAACATTTTCCTTGGAGCAAAGACATTTGTCAGACCCTGAGGCCAAGCCATGACACTGGCGTCTGGGGCGTGGGGATAAGCTCACTCCATTGGAACAGGTGATGTCTTCATTCCTTCCCTTTCCCGCCCCCTTCAGCAATCAGTGGGTTTTAACTAATTGATAACAAAGGGCAGCTTCCAAAGCTGCATCCCAGCTTCCCTGCCAAAGATGCTCAGGAGGAAATGCTGTGATAACACCTTGGACCAAAGTCCCAAAGCAGCAGGGTGCCCTTGTCTAAGCCTGGCCCTTCCAGTCCTCGCTTCATCATCATGAACAAATGCAGGTTCACGTCACTCTCTAGTTTATAAACCTTCTTGCATTCAATGGCTTGTTGGGTCCTCGGGTAAATAGCATGCATCTGTTCATCTCCATTTAACAGACAGAAACAGACTAAAGGGCATGGGTCAAAAAAGTGGCAGAGCCAAACCTGACATTGGGTCTGACACCAAGCCTCCCACGGCCTCGTAATGCCAGTTCCCTCTCTGAAGGGCTCCAAGAATAGCAGGGAAGATATCAAGAAGGAACCACCGGACTTCCCTGGTGGCACAGTGGTTAAGAATCCACCTGCCAATGCAGGGGACATGGGTTCGATCCCTGGTCCAGGAAGATGCCACATGCTGTGGAGCAAATAAGCCCATGCGCCACAACTACTGAGCCTGCACTCTAGAGCCCGTGAGCCACAACTACTGAGTCCATGTGCCACAACTACCGAAGCCCGCATGCCTAGAGCCCATGCTCCACAACAAGAGAAGCCACCACAATGAGAAGCCCATGCACTACAACGAAGAGCAGCCCTCGCTTGCCAGAACTGGAGAAAGCCCGCGTGCAACAATGAAGACCCAACGCAAGCAAAAATTAATTAATTAATTTAAAAAAAAAAAGAAGGAACCGCCATTTTTCACCCTCCCACTTCCCCCACCCCCTCAAAAACTTTCATAATCCTGGAAAACATTCAGCAGGTGGTCGATTCAGGAAGAAATTCAGGACTGCCAGATTTTCCTCACCACAAAAACCTGACACTTCTCCTCCCCCCACCCACCTTACGAACGGGGTGGGATATTAGGACGAGAGAGCCCAGAGCTAGGCAAGGGCCATGAAGCGGGGAGGGGGACGAGGTGCAGGAGACCACAAGGATCGCTGCCCTGCACAATCGGTTGGAGGATTCCCTACCACTCTCGAAGTGAGAGAGCCAGTTCAAGACACTTGCAGGCGGTCCCCAGAGATCTGCCCCAAAGTCCCCAGGCTGGGCATGCCAGATGGGCCTCCGTCTAACTGAGCTTTGGCTCTAGAGAAAAACCACTCGGCTCATCTTTCGCTTCCCTGGCTGTGAACCCGGGGTGGGGAGGGAATGGGGTGGAGGCTGATCTGATAAATCCCATTCTAGAAGGTGGCTCGGGTGGTGGGGAGCATACATACATGAGTACACACGTGTGTGTGTTTGTATGTGTGTGAGCACACACAAATAAGGACTCTGCAGAAAGGGTTTTAAACAGGGCTTGAATCCATTTGCCAAGATCATCTTACTGGGCCCCTGCTGAAAGGGCTAGACCCTGTACTACAGGTTGCTGAGGAAGCAAAGATGGGTGGGTAGGCGCTGGTCTCCAGGAGAACTGAATCATGCAAGCACTGTCCTTACCCCAGTGTCCACTGAGCCAGGCATAAGAGTAAGTGCTAGGAGCACATAGAGGTCATTATATTTTGAATGGGAGAGAAGGGGAGAGAGGGGCCGTGGAGCTCTTTTGCAATGAGTCCCATCCCTTCCAGGAGAAGAAAGCAGGTACAAAAGTAAAGCAGGTACTTGTTTTCTGCTACCATGTAGAATTGTGGTCTCCCCACGCCTTCTGCATTGGCAGTAACTGGAGCAGACCGCCGGGAAGGCTCTCCTTCCAGACCACACAGGGAGGGTCCCTGGGTCATGCCCAATGGAATCCTGCAACCCGTGATCCTACCCTTGGCTTCAGGGTCCCTGCACCAGTGTCCTCTCTCATGTCCCTGCCTCAGATCTCGCCCATTCTAGTCTGTCCTCCAGAAGGCCACTGGTGGATCTTTTTTTTTTTGCGCAGGCTCAGCGGCCATGGCTCACGCGCCCAGTTGCTCTGCGGCATGTGGGATCCTCCCGGACCAGGGCACGAACCCGTGTCCCCTGCATCGGCAGGCGGACTCTCAACCACTGCACCACCAGGGAAGCCCCACTGGTGGGTTTTTAAACAAAGGTCTGACAACTTCATTCTTTAGGTTTTTCTAGGACTATGAAATAAAGTCCTAAAGAATAAAATTCCAGACTGTTCATCTTTTCTGCCTCCCCAGCCTCATCTCTCTTTGTCACCTCCACATGGCCCCCCATGTCACCCTTTCTGTCGTGTCAGGCTTTTGCCCAGGCTGTTTCCTCTGCTGGGACATTCTCTTCCCCTGCCTCCCATCCTTCACACTCCCAACACCTACTCAGCCCCAAAGCTCAGGTTGTATCACCTCCTCTCAAAGGCCGTCTCTGAGCCCCTTTTCCTCTGAGGCTCTAGGACTTGCCTCTACACTGACCACGCTGTCCCAGAATTATCCGCGTTCCTGTCTGTCTCTCCCTCTAGACTGGGAGTCCCCGGAGGCCAGGGACTGCACTTCACCATTTCTGCAAGCCCACGGCCAGCACCTGGTAGGAGCTGACTGAAGATACTCTTGAGTTAGTGGACGGCCCTCACCACTTCCTCACCTTGCCCAGAAGATTCCTGGGTGGGGTCTACATGGCTGGCAGGCATCCACTTGGGCAGTGATCTCGATGTGGGCGTTCACAGCATGCTTCCAGTTGGACACACACCTGATGCCTCTTCTAGGCAGTCCTAAAGACGCCAGAGAGGATGCCTCTACCTCTCTCACATACTGTTTCAGGGTTCAAGCACCTCCTACGTTCAAATGATATTAACGTATTTTTTGAGAGTGTACTGTATGAGATATACTTGACCTTCATTAGCTCATTTAATCCTTAAAAACACCCAGAAGCATTCCATTTTTCAGATGAGGAAACTGAGGCATAGATTAAGAAGCTTCTTTTTATTTTGTTTCCTGTGGAATGGAAAAATAGAATCATGTTCCTATAACTCCTTCTCACTAGCTACCTTCAAATACAGGTGGTTCTTAATTTAAAAAAAAAAAAGTTTGCCAACATAGCCAACACTCGGGATATCTAGTGACAGTGAGAGGCAGTGGATTTTTGTTTCACAAAAAGTCAGAGACACTGACTACTATCTCTCTCCGTGCCCCACCCCCACAGGCCCCAGGCAAATCACTCAATTAAAATTAATACAATTTAGTATCTATTGAGTGCTGTGTATGTGTCAGGTACTATTCTGGGCACTTGGTAAATAAAAAAGACAGAGAGCTGCTCTCAAAGGAAAGGAATGAATAATGCACATACTAAATAACAAGGCATATACTGTATTAGAAGTTGGTAGCCAGCCTCCAAGATGGCCCCCAATCATCCTCACCTCCTGTTACTCACTCATGCTCTCGTGTAGTGTCCCCGACACTGCACAGGGCTGCCCAACAGGATATTGCAGAAAGGATGGTGTACGACTTCTAAACGAAGTCAGCAAAGACAGTGCTGTTTTTCCTGGCTCTCTCTTGGAACTCTCACTTCGGGGGAAGCCAGCTGCCATGTCTTGAGGACACTCAAGCAGCCCAACGAAGAGGTGCCCAAGGTAAGAAACCGAGGTTCTTGCCACGCCAGCACCAACCTGCCAGCTACGTGAGCAAACCATCTTAAAAGCAGATCCTCCAGCTCCAGTCAACCCTTCGAACGCCTGCAGCCTGTTGACACCTTGACTGCAAACTCGTCTTAGCTCGGATGCTTTAACAAAATACCACTGCTGGTTCCCAACCTCAAGAGTCTCCCAATTGAAATTCCAAACTGGCCCCCATACATGTGGGGCAAGGAGGAACTGAAGAGGCAGACCTCTCCAGATTGATAGGTGGCGGTTTTTTTGTGTTTTGTTTTTAATTAATTAATTTATTTATTTATTTATGGCTGTGTGGGGTCTTCTCATTGCGGTGGCCTCTCTTGTTGTGGAGCACGGGCTCGAGGCACACAGGCTTCGGTAGCTGTGGCTCGAAGGCTTTAGAGCGCAGGCTAAGTAGTTGTGGCGCACGGGCTTAGTTGCTCCGCGGCATGGGGGATTTTCCCAGACCAGGGCTCGAACCCGTGTCCCCTGCATTGACAGGCAGATTCTTTTTTTTTTTTTTTTTTTTTGCCGTACGCGGGCCACTCACTGTTGTGGTCTCTCCCATTGTGGAGCACAGGCTCTGGACGCACAGGCTCAGCGGCCATGGCTCACGGGCCCAGCCCCTCCACGGCATGTGGGATCTTCCTGGACCGGGGCTCGAACCCGTGTCCCCTGCATCGGCAGGCGGACTCTCAACCACTGCGCCACCAGAGAAGCCCAATAAGGCGGATTCTTAACCACTGCGCCACCAGGGAAGCCCAGGTGGCAGTTTTAATAAGCAAGGAAACTCACACACAAGGCTAGACTTGGGCGGTGGCAAGATGATTAGATCTCCCCACCTGCTCACCAGAATCTTAAAGTTTATGCAGCGGCTTTAACTGGGCTCAGTCACTCATATCGTCCAGATGGTCTCAACAACACATTGTTCTCTCAAGGCTGTGCCCTTGAGGTGGCTCCTAGTACAAGAACAGTGGTTCTTGTATACATTCCAAGGATGGCGGAAGAGGGGAAGGGGCCTCTGATGGCCCAGATCCAGCTCGTGGGTCAACCAACATTCATGTCCTCTCAAAGACTCTCCCAACAACCACAGATTGAGTGGCTTATAAACAACAGATATTTATCTCTCACTGGTCTGGAGGCTGGAAGTCCTAGATCGGGGTACCAGCACAGTCTGGTTCTAGAGAGCGCCCTCTACCACAGTTGCAACTTCTTACCACGTCCTCACGTGGTGGAAGAGTCGAGAGAGCTCTCTGGGGTCTCTTTGATAGGACTCCCATTCACAAGGGCTCCACCCTTGTGGCCAAATCACCTCCTAAAGGCCACTCACATAAGGACTCTCAGCCCTTACCCAATTTCTGGGAGTCTAGGACAACTCCAAAGTTCCAATTTACAACAACTTGATTTGCACAAAGTTTTCCAGAAAATGTCTTATACAGACCCCAAAAGCTACAACGTTCCTAAAACATGATGTCAGAGCCCCAGGCAGTAAAACTCTGCCTAGGGGTCTCTTCTCTATCTGATTACTGGCTCCTGTGGCTGCTCCATGACCTTGCTTTTTGTTTCTCAGCACCTACTGTGTGTCAGGCTTAGGCTGAGCTCTGAGGACACTGAAAGAAAAGACCAGGCCCAGCGCCAATCACGAACTCAATAAATGTTTGTTGAAGGAATGTGAGCTGGCCTGGAATGGGTTCAAAAGTGGCTTAGAAACTTAGAAAAGCCAAACATTCGCCTTCTCTCCGCTAACCATGCTGGGCTACCAAGTTTCCTTTTATGCAGCTGTTACAAGTTTGGAGCAGGGAAGACTGGAGGCGAGCTCTGCCCAGAGCCCCATGTGTGCCTCAAGTCCAAAGCCCATGAACTTGTCACTCTTCAACTAACCCTACCACCCCTGCTCGCTCCAACCCAAAGTCCACATGGGGAGATGGGGGCCGACATGCTCAACCCTGTTGCCCTTGCACTTCTCCCCACTCAAGCCCTGGCCAGAGAGCAGGTTCCTACCTTTCTCATCAAACTTGGCCATATCCTTCCAGGGTGGGATGCCAAAGAGCCTTGCCAAGGTGGAAGAGATATCTTCTTCAACTATGGAAGAAATGAACATCTAAATCTTCCAAGTTTTCCTCTTGATATGCTAAAAATAATAAAAAATAAATAAATGTGCTACCCTCCTCCACTTTCCTCTCCCTACACTCCCTCTTCTAAAACCTGGCTTTTAATCTTACTACGTTGTCCCTAAATCTTACATTGAATGTCAGAAGCTGATTAGCTTATTAGCTTTGCATTTCTGCTATAATGTTCCTGATACCTCCCCCTCCCACCATACAAAGTTATTCCAATACTATTGACTATATTCCCTATGCTGTATGTTACATCCCCATGACTTATTTATTTTATAACTGAAAGTTTGTACCTCTTGATCCCCTTCACGTATGTTGCCCACACACGACCCCCTCCCCTCAGGCGACCACCAGTTTATTCTCTGTATCTATGAGTTTGTTTCTGTTTTGTTTAGTTTGTTCATATGTCTTGTTTTTTGCATTTCACATTTAAGTGAAATCATATGGTGTTTGTCTTTCTCTGACTTATTTCACTAGACCTTCTAGGTCTTCCCATGTTATTGCAAATGGCAAGATTTCATTATTTTTATGGCTAAGTAGTATTCCATTGTACGTATATACCACGTCTTCTTTGTCCATTCATCTGTCAGTGGACACTTGGGTTGCTTCCATGTCTTGGCTACTGTAAATGATGCCGCAGTGAACATTGGGGTACATGTATTTTTTGAATTAGTGTTTCGTTTTCTTCAGGTAAATACACAGAAGTGAAATTGCTGAATCATATGATAGTTCTATTTTTGATTTTTTGAGGACTCTCCATACTGTTTTCCAGGGTGACTGCACCAATTTACATTCCCACCAATAGTGCGCAAGGGTTCCCTTTTCTCCACATCCTCACCAATGCCTAAAATTTGTTGTCTTTTTGATGACGGCCATTCTGGCAGGTGTGGGGTGATATCTCATTGTAGTTTTGATTTGCATTTCCCTGATGGTTAGTGATGCTGAGCATATTTTCATGCTCCTGTTGTCCACCTCTATATCTTCCTTAGGAAAATATCTATTCAAGTCCTCTGCCCATTTTTTATTTTTATTTTTTTATTGTGGTATGGTTGGTTTGCAATGTTGTGTTGGTTTCTGGTGTACAGCAAAGTGACTCAGATAGATAGATAGATAGATAGATAGATGATAGATAAAGATATTCTTTTTCATATTCTTTTCCATTATAGTTTATTACATCTGTCCATTTGTTATCAGATTTTTTTTGCCATTGACTTGTATGAATTCTTTATATATTGTGGATATTAAGCCCTTATTGGATATATCATTTGAAATATCTTCTCCCATTCAATAGGTTGCCTTTTCGTTTTGTTGGTGGCTTCCTTCACTGTGCAAAAGTTTTTAGTTTGACGTAGTCCCATTTGTTTATTTTCCTTTTGTTTCCCTTGCCTGAGGAGACAGGTCCAAAAAAAATATTGCTAAGACCAGTGTCAGAGAGCATACTGCTTACGTTTTCTTCCAGGAATTTTATGGTTTCAGGTATTAAGTTTCATAATTTTTTGAGCCTCAGTTTCATTATCTGGAGAAAAAGAAATTACAAGGGTTCTAAATCACAGAGTAGTTGAAATGATTAAAATTTTCTGTATATACAAAGACTTGTAAGCAAATAGTCATAGCAGCATTATTCATAATAATCCAGAACTGGAAACAATCCAAATGACCTTCAGTTGGGGGAAAGGACAAACAAAATGTTTCATATCCTCACAGTAGAATATTATTTGGCAATAAAAATGAATAAACTACTGATACATGGTACAACGTTGATGTATCATAGAAACATGCTAAGTGAAAGAAGCCAGATTCAACAGACCACATATTATATGAATCCATTGATATGCAATGTCCAGAAAAAGGGAAAACCATAGAGACAGAGAGTAAGGCAGTCTAGGGCTGCAAGCGGGAGTGAGATTGACTAAAAATGGGCGTAAGAAAACATCTTGGGATAATGGAAATGTTCTAAAACTGGTTTGTGATGATGACTGGACAACTTTATAAATTTAGTGAAATCACTGAATTGTACATTTGTGATGAGCAAACATTATGATATGTAATTATACCTGAATAAAGTTATTTTTAAAGTGAAAAAAAAAGAGGCTTAGAGAACTTTCACCTCAATCTTCAACTATCCCTTGACCATATGAAAAAGGAAGAAAATCCCACTGCCAGGACCCCTCCCAAGCTCTGCAGGGAGATCTCCCTGGCATCTCAAGTCAGCCAAGGAAAATGGCCACTGCCTCCCTGGACCTCCATCCTCAAGTCTGAGGCAGGCCCCCTGGGTGTCAGTGCGGGACAGAGGGGCTACTTCAGCCCTGCCTCCCCAAGGGGTGAGGACAGGATGGCCCAACCCACTGGCCACGTCAAGCACAGGGGGCTGGGGGTGAATGACTTGAGCCTGGGGGGCTACACACAAAGGGAGTCTTCATGATTCACAGCAACAGGGTAAATATTTAGAAAGAGAAGCTCTTTCCTTAGAGGGCCAGCGTTTGTCTTCCTATTCTGACTGAAAGGATTCGGTCAGATAGGAGTCTGTTACAATGGGAAGGGGAAAAGGGAGCCGCAGAAGCCAGACCAACACTGCGGCCTAAATAATGGAGGTGACCCAGTGGCGTGGGGAGAGCTGCTGGTCCAACAACAGGGTGAGGAGCCTCTGCCGGGATTCTCCAGGACACCCCCGGGGGGCTTTGTACATGCCCTGCCTTCAGCTGTCCCATAGGGCTGGGAATGGTGCCCAGGACAATCTCCATGCATCTTTCTCTAGAAGCAAATATTCTCAAGGCTCCAGAGGATAGAGAGGGTCTGCGCCCACTCCTTAGGCATATCCCAAGCCCCTCTTCCAGCACACATAAAGCCTGTTTCCCAAAAGAGGCTCCAGGGTCCTCCCCTAGCAGCTGGCAAACAATTCTGGGTGGTTAAATTCCTCCCATTCCTAACTCTCCACCTCAAGATGTTCATGACCTGGTTCTCAGAGGGAAAACCTTTTAAGCCCCCTCATGATTAGAGGCCCTTAGGGTCTCTTCAGGGATGTAAAGATTTGTTCCAGAAATAAAGGATTAAGTTCCACCTGTCCGAGTTGATTGGGAAGACCAGGCTCTCCCCGTGCCTGCCTTGGCCTCTGCCTTGGTGGATACCAAGTCGAATGGTGACTGCTAGCAGTTCCCGCTCCAACTCACCAAAGGGTAACAATCATATCTTGAAGCCTGAATCAGCCAAACCTAGTCATGTCTTGAAACAGACATTCTTTTATCATAGCCTGACCCTGACTTACTGGCAAGAAATAGGGTGCTGGTGAGGCCCGCCCTGCCCCACAGATCTCCCAGCAGAGCTCCTGGTTACGGAGAATGGGGTCCAAGTCTTGGGTGGCTCATGGAAGACAGAGGTAAGCACTCAGCAGAAACACCCTCGGCAGTCTTGGGCTGTCTCATGCATCGCTGTATGACCCCTGCTTTTCTGCTACTGGTGGCTCTCCATGCAAGCTGTGGTTTCTGATCTGATTAAGGTCCAGACATCCATACTCTGCTTCTATGGGGCAGCATAAAAAGTGAGGAAACCAACATGACAGCAGATGCAGACCACTCTCACCCCACCTGCCATCAGACAGTCCTTCCAGTTCAGGGGCTAGGACACTTCTATCGCTACTTCCTGGCACTCTGGAATAACCCATTGGCCCTCCAGCTCAGAGAGTCACTGTCCAGTCTGCCAAAGGACATTTGTCTCATGTTGGGCCACCCTATATCCATTAGCCCATCTAAATAACACTTCAGTTTATTTTAGGGTTATTGTCACTAACCAGCTTGATATAGTGTGGGTGAAATGACAAATCCAGATGTATCTGGACGATACAGGGTCATCTACAGAGCCAGGCCAACATGTGCATAAGACCAGCCAGTGATCCCTCTGTAGACTCTGAGTCCTTAGCCAGTGGCGTAGACAGAGCATGCACTGCCCAGACCGTCCCTGAGTGTCCTATCTCTTGTCCGCTCCAGATCCCAGACCACTGCTGCAAGGGGTGGGTATTGGCTATAACAGATGTGCTCTCCGTCCCCAACATTAGTAGCACAAGGTGCACCCAGTAATCCCCCTCTGAAGAGGGCTGGACAGTGAAAATGGGGAGATGAGTGGCGGATGAAGTGAGGGAATTGGGATGAAAGCTTTAGAGAGACAAATCACATCGGCTGGGCAGCCACTGGGGCAAGGGAATTGAAGTCACCAGCATGTGCTGGCATTCATGTAAATCAGCCAGGCCACATGGGCACCAAGTGGTGGCTTGATGTGAAAAGGACCAAAACCCACATGGCTTCTCTCACGGTCCTAGAAGCCTTTTAAACAACAGTCACAGCACCTTAGGTCAGCCAGCCTCTCCAAGGGTCAGTACTCAGGCCCATCAACAAGTTTCCTAAACACCTACTCCATGCTGCTCCCTGGTTTAGGTGCCTCACCACTGACCCCACCCCTGCCCCCAGGAACCGAGTTTCATTGGTCCCGTAATCATACCATGAACGTACACATAGATGCAAACTGCAATGACAGCAAAGAGCAAGGGAGGTGACCTGGTTTGCGTAGTGTGTGTGGCCAGGAAAGATAGGAGAACATTTCAATCTTAGTTTCCCCTGACTTCTGCAGCCTCCTGGAGTGGCTCCACTTGGAAGTACTTGTGGCCTCACAGCCCCTCTAGCCAAAGCTCCCTCCATTCTCGGCTCCAGGCATTCTTGGGAGCAGAGGGCACTTCCGAGGGCCTTCCCTGGGTTCCCAAGGCTGACTTCCTGACAGGTTAGGAAATGGACTTATTAGGATTTCATCCAGTTTTTCACCGCCCCCTCTCCCCACCCCCTGCTCCCATCTGTGTCACTAAATCAACACTGCCCTCTCTCTGGCCTAGTTAAGTGGTCCCTAATGAGGGGGAGTTCTGGCCTGCCTGCGCTCTGGCAGACCACGGAACCCTGAAGCACCTGGCCGCCTGCACTGCTCACCTGCAGCCCTCTCAGATCAGGGTGAGCGGTGGGCACAGGGCGGCCCCCACCCAGACCCAACAGGGGCGGGAGGCCCAGCTCTGGATCTGTCAGTCACACCGGGTCCGCAGCTGCGCTCTCCGCGGCCCCAGCGCGCTGCTCCTCGGAGGGAGATAAACATCGAGAAATCCAATCCAGCGCGGCTTCAGAGATAAACAGATGTGCCGGCGGCCATCGGTCAGGAGATAACGCCCCCGCCCCGCCCCACGCGCCCGCCCGGCCCTGCACCTGCCCAAGGCGACCCGGATGCGCCTCTGGGGAGGCACGGCTGCGTCCCCCCAGCCCGGAGGAAAGGTCTCCAGTACCACGGCTGGGGGTGGAGTTAGAGAAGAAAGAAGTTGGGTTTGTAACTCATAACAGAGCCTAGCATTTGGTGTCAACTGCCAGGGTTCGAATTCTGGCTCCGCCACTGTTTGATGAGAGGTAGCAACTCTGAGCCTGGAAGTTCTCATCTGTAAGCTGGGATAACCGCCGGTACCACCTCATTGGGTTGGTACCTTTGACATTAAAGGAGGTCACACAAAGTAAGCCTCAGTAATTAGCGGTGGCCAACATTACCCAGCCTATGATCCGGGTAAGCAGTCGCTGCGAGCCCTCTTTTTGGGCATTAAAGGGGCCCCAAGGTGTTTGAGGTGGTGGAAAGGACTGTGGCCACACTCAAGACTCCTGCTCCAGGAGATGAGCCGTTGCATTACATCTGGAGCTGGGATCTACTACGTCCTTTCATGCCATGACCTGTGTTAGGCACATAGGTCTGAAAACGACAGCTCAGGTGTGATACAGCAAATGATGACAAGTGAAAGTGACATCATGGTGGGAGAAGGGAGTCGGGAAACAGAGAGGGCTGGAGTGGGGTTCCGTCAAAGGAGGGCTTCTCCTTCCCAGGCACCCAAGGCTCCAAAGTCTCTCACACCTGGGCACGAGGGAGATTTCCCTGCCTAGACAACTCATTCACTCTGCAGACACCTGGGGAACCTGTCTCAAGGGCCATATCCTGTGAGGAGTGAACTATGGCTCCTGACCTCATGGTAAAGCTTAGGGACTCATCCGGATCAGAGATGACTGCAGACTATACATCTCCTGGCTTGCCCCTGACGCCCAGTTTCCCTATCCTTCAGTGAGGCAATCATTACCTCAGCAACGGGATTACAGGGACTTCCCTTGAGGTATGAAGGGCTGATGGATCTCTGGGGCTATATCTAATGTATAGTTTGATTTCTGTCCCTGAGGCTACCAGGCCGGAAGTTAGGTGAGGGTAGGCACCCCTTCTCCCACCTCCCCCCCCCCCAGAAACGCCGGCCTCAGCAAATGAGTAGTATGGAAGTAGTACACACAACGCGAGGAAGAGGGTGAAAAAGGAAGGGGCCATTCCGGGCTCAGCCAGCACGTTCGTCCGCCCTGCACTCAGCTGCCTCGCGCGCCCAGAGCACAGTTCGCGGGCTTTGCATGGGACGGAAGGGCCAGCCCCAGACTGGAGGCGTTGGCTGCTTAGCCACATGCTGGGGACCAGCGGCAGAGCCCGCACCTAGGCTGGCGTCGTTTGGTGGCCCTCCTTACTCCGCCCGCCTGCGGTCTGGAGATCCCGACAAGGTCTTCCGCAGGCTCAGGAAGCGCCGGAGCCTCTAGAGTCGCGAGGCCCACGCGGTCGCTCAGGACGCAGGGGTTCCGGGCGAGCCAAGGACTGCGCCGGCATGCCCGCGCGCTTCTGCTACCCAGGTGAGAAGGAAACGCCAGGCCGTACGCTTGGCGGCTGGCCCTGGGTCTCCGAAGGAAGCTGAACGCCAGAGTCTCCGTACGCACAGGGGCCGGCAGGGTGCACGCAGTTCTCACCTCCTCGCGGAGCGCACAAAGGGCGCGGCGACGCCACCGTGCGTACTAGTTAAAAGCTTTTGAGTCCCCTCGGAGCAGTGTGATGCCACTTTGTTCCCAAACGGCCCGAGCGCGCCCTTTCATGCTATTGTGCGCGCCGCGATTTAGCCCGGCCTTTGTGGGCCTGAAAGGACCGGCGGCCTTTCGGGAGCCGCATCCCCACGGCACCGGCTTCGGCAGCATCGCGATCAGAACCGCGCCCGAGGTGCGGCGTCCCCAGAGCCACTGCACCCTCCAGCCCGTCTTCCGTGCGCGGCAGCTGGGGTTGATGGCACAAGTCGCTGAACCAGAGCAGCCCTCAGCCTCCCGCTTCCGAAGCCCTCGCCTCCTCCGCCCCCCTTCCAGCCAAAGCGAAAAAATGCGTGCAGACCTTTTACCTCTACTTGGAAGCAATTGGGCTGGGTTTAAAGGGCTATTGAGGGCTGAAGAAGCAGCCTCTTTTTGAATAGCTTTGTGCGATGTTTGCAGAGACATTTGCATCTGTTTGCGCTTGGGGAAAAGGCCCTGAAGGCTCCGGAGCGAGAAAGCCTGAGGATTGTTTTGTGTCGGCCTCCCCCGCCCCGCTCAGCTCCGCGCAGGCTGCTGTCCTGTCCTGCGCCGAGCAGAGGCACGCAAAACCCGCCCGGTTCAAAGATTGGGCGCCCTCGCTCTCGGCCCACTTTTAAACAATTGCTGTTAACAATGCAATTTTAAGCAGAAAATCGTCTAACTAGATTAAATCCACATAACATTAAAAACCAGAGGGGAAAAAGTCCGCATGGGCATAGGAGTGCGGACGCCTAACAGGATAGAAAGTGTGAAATGCATGCAGAGGTGGAGCGACCGGCAGGTGCCCCTGCCTTCCTCTGACTGGACAGGGGCTGTACAGCTCGCCCAGCTCCAACCCCGACGCCCCTTGAGAGGAAGGGGCTCCCGGGGGCGCAGGCGCGCGAGACTAGTCTCCCACCTATAAGGACCCGGGGAAGGGTAGTGTGTGCCCGAAATCAGGCCCTCGGCTCCCCAGCATCCCCGCCTTTCCCCAATCCGCCCGCGCTCCCCGCCTCCCGCTGCAGGTCCTTCGATCTAACACCGGCTGCGCCCTCCCATCCACCCCCCCCACCAAGGGTGAGGGGCGCGGACAAGGCTGGAGAAACCGGAACGCCCTCTCCACTCGCGAGACTGAGCAGACAGGCTCTTCAATGGAATCGAATGAAAGTCCGACCTTAGAAAGCCCCATTGCTATGGCAGCAGAGTTCCCTGAAAGCGACAAAGACCAGAGCCCCTCCCTCCCTTCTCGGCCCTGCCCTCCGCTCCCCTCCCCCCGCGCTGCCTAGAGCCACGCTCGCAGCGCGCTCGGATGGGTTAATCACTGTAAAAACAAAGAGATGAAAGGCTCTCCAATTGGAGAGCTCTCGGCGGCCTCTTCCCCAGCCTGCGGGAGAGGAGGGGGCCGCTCTGGCCGAGCTTCCCTGGCGAGGCTGCCCCCAGCCGGGTGGGAGCCACATCCCACCATCCCCAGGCGACGCCGCCCACACAATCTGGCGCCTCCCGAAGGGTCTGCGGAGGCTGGCGGAGGGGGACAGGCCGTCCCCCGCCACCCTCCGACCTGCAGCCACAACCCCACAAAACAGACGCACAAAGCCTTGGGCTTTTTCACGGGCTCTAAGGATATGTTTGAAACTTGGGGGCCAAAAATCCCTAACTCTAAAATACAGAACAACAGCAAACCCCCAGCAGACTGATATTAATAAACATTTAATTAATTGTCGGTGATACGACAACATTGTTAGTCAAGTGTAAATCAACTACAACTCGTGTAGCTCTGTAAAAGTTAAATTTAATATAGGATCTGGAGGCATTTTTTATCTTTGATAGGACGTGGGGTGGGGCTCAGGGAGAATTTTTACAGGCATAAATTAAAGGTTTCCTTCTAAACTCCCGCAGGGGAGCCAGGATGGACCCCAAAGCTGATAGGTCCCTATTTATTCTGTGACTGGGGTACCTGGCCTTGCCTTGCACCTCACCTCACCCCCACCCCCATCCTCTCAGGCAGACTGACCCGGACCCCTTCAGTGCAGCTGGAGACCCTGGAAGCAGGGCAGGGACTTGTCTGGTCACTTTGCCTATCAAAGACCAGGCAGGGATGAGCCTGTGGTCTCTGGCTGGTGGTCCTTCCTTCCACCCAGTTCTGAGTTTCGGCCCTTGGAGAGGATGGGGCAGTTTGGAGAAGGAGGGGCACAGAGAGACTAGTCTGCAGAGGCCTCAGGGTCCAGGGCTTCAGGAAGAGGAGGACTTCCCAGAGACTGGCTCTGAAGTATGAGGAGAAATACCCTGGGCTCTTAGAGGAGAGGGGAGACTAGTGCTGGTCTCGGAGCACTGCTTCAAGGGACAGCTTGCAGTAACTCACTAGAGCTAATTGAAGGCTTTTTTTGTTTAAAGACTGTAGATCCAGGACCAGCCCAGCAACCAGCATCATCTAAGCCAAGTGTCATCCAGTCTCCTTGCTTTGTTATCAAATCCCCCAAGGCAAAAAGAACACCACCCACTACTCCCCACACTTATCACCCAACCCGATTCACTTCTTAAAGCTCCTGATTTAGGGTCAAGAATAACAGTAAGAAAAATCTCTTCCCTTTTCTGGGTCTCAGTATCCTCATAATAACAGTAACAGATTCCTGAAAAGTTTTGTGGACAGTGAATGGGGAGAGAAGTGGGCAAGAAAGGGCCACCTCTGGGCTGGGCGAGGCCCACTGGATGTCCCTGGAGGTGTCCCGGAGGATGCCTGGGGGTGGGCAGTGGCACTACCTGCATTTCACAGTTGGGACAGTGTGAGGTCACCCGGGATGAGACAGCTCTGCATCCCCGGCCCTAGCACACAACCATTTGCCCTTTCTGGCAAGGCCTCCAGTGAGAGAAATGCCAGGGAGGGAAGTTTCGTTCTTGGTGAGATTTGCTCCCAGCCTGACCCCTATCTCTTCAATGAAGTAGAGCTTTCTACTCTCTTCCCATTTCTCTCTCTGGGGACTGCCATCTGTCCCTGGTTGCCACATCCCTCACTGCTGGGGAGGGGGGTTGACGAGCCCCACTGGGAGAGGGCACAGCATGGGCCCCCCTCCACCCACTCTGTGTCAAAAGACTTCATCAGGGATGCTGCTCAATCCAGCCACTGGATCCACTTTCTCTGGTTCGTGTGCTGGGCCTTGCTGAGTCCTGGGACCCTCTTTGTGTCCTGGACGGAACACAGCCAGGAACCAAGCCATCAGAGTAACATCTCCTTCTGCCTTTAAAATCCGTTTTCACATCTCCTATTTCCTCTCCTGGGGATGCAGGCTTTCCTCATCTCCTCCCACCCTTCTCCAGAGAAGACTATAATGGGGATTAGGGTACAGTCTTCTGACTCTTGGGAAGCATCATGCCCAGGGCCCAAGGCCAGGGGAGCCTAGAACATGGCGCAGCCACACCCCTTCCCAGCCTCCTGCCCCAGCCCCTAGAATCTGGGAAGACTCAGGTCCCCTCCTCTGGGAGAAGGTCAAGTGGGCTTCCCTTTCTATACCCCTCCCCACAGGACCAAGGAGACAGTAGCATCCCTCTTCTCTGCCTGGTCCCAAATCACTTTCTGAAATGGCCTGAGATCGCAGAGGAGGCCTATTTTACAGTCACGGGAGCTTTCGATGAAAAGCTCAGGCTCTGAATCCAAGATCTGGCTCAAACCCAGCCCCACCTCTGACCTCAGTGGGCTCATTTGTAAAATGGAGATAGTAGCAGCGGCCCTCTGTGGTGCTGTCCATAGGAGTAAATGCCGTAAAAAGTATTTGTCACCTGCATGGGTGTAGCCACTCCACAAGTGTCAGCAATTGTTAGCATTCACCATTGGGATTCTCATCCCCTCCTCCCACCCTGGGCTGGAAAGGGACTTTGCCAAGAACTTTGAACATCACCCCCAATGTGCCATCCTCTCTTCTCCTTGGTATTTTTTTTTTTTTTTTTTGCGGTACGCGGGCCTCTCACTGTGGTGGCCTCTCCCGTTGCGGAGCACAGGCTCCGGACGCGCAGGCTCAGCGTCCATGGCTCACGGGCCCAGCCGTTCCACGGCACGTGGGATCCTCCCGGACCGGGCCACGAACCTGTGTCCCCTGCAACAGCAGGCGGACTCTCAACCACTGCGCCACCAGGGAAGCCCTCCTTGGTATTTTTATAATGCTCTATGGAGGACTCATCATGTTGCAGACACTGCCTAAGTGCTTTCCCATGCTTACCTCATTGACACTTCATTATTACCCCAGTGTAGACATGGAGAGCACACAGAGCAGCCCAGAAAAGCTGAGTGACCTGCCCAAGTTTCACAACCAGTGATGAGCCTGGGATTGGTCCCCAATCCTCCTGCCTCCAGAGCCGTGCTGTGAAGCCCACCAGGCCCCTGGTCATCCCTCTGTCCAAAGCTGGTGCCCTACCTCAGGCCAGCTGCTTCCCTCCTACCCACCAAGATGGGAGAGGGCAGGCCTGGAGGAGCCTGAGGCCTGGACCCAAGCACCCTGGAGAGGAGGTGTGAGCACTCCTTGGAATGGGGACAGAAAGGCCCTTGAGGGGAGCGACCCATGGAGTTCTTTATCTTCCCTTCATTTCCTTCTCCTCCGTGTCTTGCCCCCAGGGCGCTCATCACAAGTGTGGCCTACTCGGTGCTTACTACAGTCCCCCACACCACCTCTGGGCCTGCACAGGTGGCAAGGATACAACCTTCCTGATAGGTACACCTTGGTGCTGTGCCTAACTGGTCAGAGGCAAGAATATCCCCACACCCCCACTGGAGGGACTTCTCCGTGTTCTCAGGACAAACCAGCCCCCTAATGCTTTGATCTCACCTCACTAGCGGGACCCGATGGACTCCGGCCCCTCTGAATCAGAGCCATCCAGATGGGCAGGTGGGAGAGGCTGAGACTCCGCTTGGGGCTCATCTCCCTCATTTCTCCATCAGAGTCTAGCAGGGTCTACCTTGATCATTGAGATCCCCGGGAAAACATGTTATAGCCCCTGCAAGAATGCTGGTCAGGGCCAACCATCTCCCCTCTTATCCACCTTGCCTCGCCTAACTTCCTCTCACTGCCTAAGAGCAGAAATTACATTTCAGGACTCGAATGTTTCAAGACAATGAACCATCTGCCGTTGACTGTCAATCAAGTCCAAGCTCCTTATTGGAAAGATGGGGAAAGGGAGGGCCAAAGAGGCAGTGACTTGTCCAAAATCAGAGCCAGAGAGTTAATAATGAGAAGCTGGGCCATGGACCATCCACACCAGGAAGATGGTGCTTCCTTAGTAAATGAATGGTCATTCCCTGCAGGCCTACCTCTGCTCTAGGTTTCAGGAAAATACTGGTGAGATACTTGTCTCAGGGCTGATGGGTGACCTTCTAGGGTGAAGGCTTAACCCCTCTTAACCTTTGATCTCTGGCCATCAGTCCCCTCTTGGCCTCAACTCCTTCTCCCAGGCTAAGTGAGTACAAATCTGGCATCAGTCTCCACGGAGGCCACCTGGGGGGACAGAGAGGCCAAGAGGCCCAGTAGGGACAGAGCCCCTTTAAGCCGATCAGCCTTGCCCCAGTGAAGGGAACCCCGGAGGGAGAAAGGCAGCCATCCCCAGTAGGATAATTGCTGCAGGAGGGAAGAGCTGGCCCAGGCCCAGTCTCCCATGAGGACCGCTCTGTCCACATTCCCCAGACCAAAGCCCACTCCTGGGATGTGCAAAATGCTCCCAGGACTCGGGGGAAAGAAGCTGGGTTTAAAAATCCCAAAGGCCTATACCAGACTCCTCCAGGAGAGGTCCAGGCTGAAGAGGGCTCCGCAGAGCTGGGGACTTTTAGCCTACTTGAAAGAACAAACAACTTTCAAGTGCTCTCTGGAGCACCTATTTCATTGCGAACTCTTGTTATGCTAATGAAAGATCCTTCTTCTCTATTCATTAGAGCACATCTCCAAAAGACCTCCTTGCAGCTACTGTGTGTCCACGTGCTTTTGTATGTGAGTGTCTTAAGAGTCAAATGGGGCTCCAGAAAGCAGGGCTTGTGCGTCTCGTACCCCCGTCAGTATTCGCCTGAATTAGACAGGACGGGAAAGGGCGATCACCAACACCTCACCTATTTAGAAGTCACTTCAAAGAAATTGGCCCTTTCTGGGAGCAGCACTGAGAAGCAGCCAGCAGGGAAAAATGTCCAGGCTGCATAGGGTATGTTGCCAAACTATGCCTGGGACCTGGTGGATCGCAGAGTGAGCCCGGGAGTCAAACAGACCCCCGGTTCCAGTCTTGGCGCTGCACTCACAAGGTAGGATACCTAACCCTGCTCTGGACTCTACTTCCTCGCCTGTCAAATGGTGAGGATTCTTGTAGAGGCTAGGTGCTTGCGAAAGCATCTGGCACGGGGTCTGCACGCGGCAAGCAAGCCCTCAGGAGTGGTCTCCACTGTGGTGGGTATTGCCCTGGTCCCTGGCTCAGCACACAGCCAGAGACACGAACCCAGGATGGGCAGGTTTGGAGGAAGACTTTGGAAAGGAGGCCCCTGGCTAGTTATTGGATGTGTGGCTGGCTCTCGGTGACCAATTTGGATAAGCGCTCAGGCGGGCTTGATAGATTTTCTTTTTGGAAAAGTTAAACTGTTTTTTTTTTTTTTATCTGAATGGAATGCCCGATAGGGGCAACTTCTCAGAAAATTTAAGAGTGCAGAGTAGATTCCTTACTTTCCTCTGGACGTGGCAGTGCTCTATCACTTACCATGCATGCCCATGGATGAGTGACTTGGTGCTAAGAACTGAATTGTGTCAGCCCCACCCCCAAGATTCAAATGTCCCAAGATTCATATGTTAGAGCTCTAACCTCCAACTTGACTGTATCTGGAGATAGGGCTTTTAGGAGGTAATTAAGGTTAAGTGAGGTCATAAGGGTGGGGTTCTACTCCGATGGGTTTGGTGGCCTTATCAGAGGAGGAGAGAATAATATCTCTATCTCTCTCTGTCTGTCTCTCTGCCACGTGATGACCCAGCCAGAAGGCTGCTGTCTGCAAGCCAGGAGAAGAGCTCTTGCTAGGACCCGACCATGCCAACACCCTAATCTCAGACCTCCAGCTTCCAGAATTGTGAGAAAATAAACTTCTGTTGCATAAGACTCTCAGTCAATGATATTTTGTATGGCAGCCTGTGTTGACTAATACACTTGGCCTCTCCATGCCTCAGTCTCCTCATCTGTAAAGTGGGGATAGTAATAACACCTTCTTCACTGAGTTGTTGGACACATTAAAGGAGCTTAGCCTGGTACCAGGCACCATGGTAAAGGTTGGTAAAGGCTCATACTTGTCATCTATCACCATCATGATCATCCTTCCATAATGAAATGCGTCATACTCACTATAATTTTAGACAACCCTGGTGCAGACCCCATACGAAGCAGCAGTCTAGAGAAGCAGGACATCTCAGGCATCTGGGGTCATAAATGGCTTCCTGGAAGAGAAGAACATAAAATCATTTTTCTAGTGGCTTTGTTGGCCCACCCCCTCCCTTGCTCTTAGGGGTGGGGAGGGATCAGATTGGAATAAGAGATGGGTAGCCAGCAGGAGGAAACAGCTGTAAGCTGGGGCTCACCTGTGCCCCCTTCTCTCCCCCGCCTTACCTCAGCCCATTCTGGGGCCACACAGGGGCAGGATACTCACACAGAGCAAGGAAAGGGCTGTTGCCTTGGGGAAGAGAAAGCCCTCAAGAGCAGGCCACTGATCTCAAAGGAAAATAATGGGATTTTCTGGGATTCACACTGATCCCCATAGGAGAAAAGCTTCTATTTGCCTTTTTTTAAGCCGCCAAACAAGAAACTAAAGCCTCTTTCAGCCCTGAGTCAGGGCTGTCCTTTCTGAAGTCCTTATTATCCCTGGGGCACCGGCAGAGCAGGCCCCAGCGCCCAGTCCACCATGCAGGGAGCTTTCCGCCAGGCAGAGGCCTGCCCGGTCTCCTAGCGACCCACACCCCACTGGATCACAGGCACTGGCACCTTGACCCACAGCGCATGACTGTGGCCTGGAGCAGGCCTGGCTCCCGTCCTTGATCTGCCCAGGGACGTGTTTCCATATCTAGGAGCAAACACGTGAAGCAATAGCTCTCTAAGCTGCCAGATGCCACACACACATCCCTCACCCCAGCTACCCGACAACGATGACAGGGATGATAACAGTCACTGTAATAACAGAGCGGCTAGTTCTTGATTCGTGTGATGCTCCAACCACCTTGCCTCGGAAGATCTCAATGCCTGGGAGGACGACCAGGCTTCACGCCCAATTGCTGTTCACAGCTCCAGGCCTGCCTAAGTGATTCCAAAGGACCTTCACCTCTTGCCACGTGAGTGTGCCCCTCATCGCCACACTCTAGATGGGGTCGTTGTCTGTGACTGCTCCACCTCTGAACCTCACTCATACATTCACACACACTCATGCCCACATACTCACACACTGCCACAAACACACACACAACCCAAACTCAGTCTCCGGCCTTCTCTCTGGCCAGCTCCTGTACCCTCCCTTCCCTGGACACTCTTCCACCCCCCACTGCTCTCTACACCCCTGGCTAACTTCCTCATATTCAACCAAGTGAACCCAGTCTCCCCCTCCCGACTCCAGCCTGGTCCTCTTCCGCCCACCACTCACCATCCCAGGAACCTCAAAGGCCTCCTCCTCTCCTCCCTCTTCCTCTCCCTCTCATCTTCCCTTGTAGATTTGACTTCCTCAGCATTTCAGCTTAGAAACTGAACTACATTCCAGTGCAGTTCAGACTCCACACTGCACTTGGAGATAAAGCCAAAACGCCATTTTTTGAGGTGCACAGGCACACAACTTGAGACTTTCTATCTTTCTAGCACCAGCTCCTGACTTTGCCCTCCAGGTAAACACACACACACCTGTGCACACAAGCGTAAGTATGCTGCTGTATTTCAACACTGTGCTCTGCATTTCAGTCCCCTCTGTCTGGAAGGTCCTTCCCCCTCCTCTGAGAATGGCCAGCCCCAGTTCATCTTTTAAGACACCTCAGGTGCCACCCTCTCCAAGAAACCTCTCCAATCCCCACCACCACCTCCTTGTGTCATATGTCTGTGGTAGAGACTGCCAGGTGTCTTTTCTTCTCCCACAGTAACAGAATTTTTAGCTCAGTAAATAGTCGAGAGAAAAACTACATTTCCCAGCCTCCATTGCAGCTAGATGTGTCATGTGACTAAGTTCTGGCCAATGGAATGTAGGCAAAAGTGACACATGCCAGCCTCCAGGAACCTTTTTTAAGAGAGCACTGGAGTGTGCCCTTTGCCTCTTCATCTCTTCTTGCATCCTGCTACCTGGAACAGTACTACCCTCTTAGATAAAGATATGAAAGCCACAGGCTAGGAATGAAAGGAACCTGGTTCCTGAGGGTTTAATGGAGCAGAGCTGCCACATTAGTCATGGGTGGAAAACCTAGAGAGAAAAATAAACTTTTACCTTGTTTAAGCAACTCTTGCTTTGGGTTTTGTGTCCCTCCACATAGTGTCTTTTTATGGTGCTCACTTGATATCACAGGCCTATTTCTATCACTGTACCCATCACATTGTGATACAGTCACTTTTCATGGGTCTCCCTGCCACCACTAGACACTGAGCTGCCTGAGGCCAGGGGTTGTATCTAAGGTAACACTGTATCCCCACACTCCACAGCATGGTAGGCATGCAATAATGAGTGGAAGAGCAAATGAATACATGATGATTAGACAGGCAGATGTGCAATGAAAGCCTTGCCTAGGGAAGGTAACTGCTCAGTGCAAGAGTACAGAGGAACTGCTTCTAGCCTCAGTTTACACGCCAGCTCAGATCTGCCCACTTGCCTTGCTTTCTGGCTTGCCTTGTCCTGATGGCTGTTTCTGGTGCCTCCTGTCACTCACAGCATGGCCAGACCTCACCCCTTACCCAGGGACTTCCCACCCAGGCACACTAACCAGGGCACTCCCCCAGGCCTGTGAGGTTGCAGGCTACAGGTGGGCACACAGGGAGAGCTGCTGCCGTGTGCCTGCTCGCCAGCTCACCCAGCATGTCCACCCCAAATGCAGACGTCACTGCTGCTGTCTTGGGATGTGGCTTCCTTGGTGACTGCTGGAGGGCCAGGCCAGGTAGCACAGCTCAGAAGGACACAGGAATTGATGCTCTAACTCCCACGAATGAGACAGAAGCCAGCGGACAAATTTTTCTTCTCCTTTCCTCCTCAGGACTGTTTGAAGACCCAGTAGCCTCACACAACCTCTCTGCAGATGTCTGGCAAGACCAAGAAGCCAGCTGTGCTGGGAACATGCCATGGCCAGCTCACAACACTCTTCCTTATAGTTGTTCTCCCTCCTTCCCTCTCTCACTCCCTTTTCCCCTTAGTCCTGCTTTCCCGGGATTGAACTCAGGAAATGTCAGCACTTGAGTTTTGTGCTCTATTTTCTAAGGATACCCATAGGTATCATGCTTGGGGACAGTGAGGGATCTGGTGTGGTCAGAAAGCAGAGGAGTGACGTGCTATGATGTTGGCAAAGTCAGTTGGTACTGGGTGAGACACTCAGCAGAGACTGGTTGCCAGGCTAGGAGTCTGCTTCCTTTTGAAGCCACTTGGGTACCACGAGGACCATGACAACCATCACTAGGTAGATGTCTGTATTGTCCCTACCACAACCTGGCCAGAAGCTTCCCTTACCTCCTCTCCTGCCATGAAGCCAAAAACTTTCATGATGCACAAGTGTGGGCAGAGAAGACTGGATATGCCACAAACAAGCATTCCCTTTGGCCTACCATCTCACTTTTAAGAAAATATGCTACAGGTCTATCCTCATATGTGTGCAAAGTTGAACATATAAGAGATTCAAGCCAGGCCAATTAGATTCTATTCCAGGACCTTTGCTGGAATTAATGAGAAATTAACAACCTCTTTTTCCTGGGAAGGTTTAGCTCATAGGCTATAAGCCTGGAATAGATGGTGGCTGTCTTGCCTTCATCTGGGGAGAGCCTGTCTGAGAACAAAACCATACAGAGAGGAGCAAAGACAAGAAAGAGAGAGAGAGAGAGAGAGTGAGTGAGTGAGAGAGGAGAGTGGGGGAGAGAGTGAAGAGAGGGGAGTGGGGGGGAGGGAGAGGGAGGGAGAGAGAGACAGAGAGAGAGAGAGAGAGAGAGAGAGAGAGAGAGAGATGGCTGCATAGGAACACCAGGATTCTGCTGTTGAAGTCGAACTTAGACTTTTCAGCTACGTGAACTAATACATTCCCCTTTATAATGAAGCCAGTTTGCATTAGGTCTCTATCATTTGCAAATAAAAATGCACTCATCAGTCCACTGTATAAGGACGTTTATGGTGGTATTGCTGTAACAGCACAACAGTGGCACTCTGTAAATGCCCCTCCTAGTACCTTACTTAAATGAACTGAAGTATGTGCACATAACAGGACTATGCAGCCATCACTACGGACCATGTGATGGTCAGAGGGGGATGGTGGGAAGGCCTCTGCAGACCTCCATTAACCCTTTCAGGGCAGGATTAGCTCGAGCCGGCCCCTCCCCCCACAGATGCTTTCATCCCACTCGTTCGGGGACAATGTCTGCTGCCCCCACCCCCAACCCGCCTTCAGCCCCAACTTGGTGATGACCCCTGAATGCTTGGAAACCCCAAACTTCTGCTCCCAAGGCATGCCTTCCCAGGAAGCCCAGCGTGGCCAGGCTGAAAGCCCAGGTTTAGCATCTGAGATCTGTGGGTTCAAACCCTAGATCCATCACTTTCTGCATCTGTTCATTCATTATGGTGGTTAATTGAGTGTCTACTGTGTGCCAGGCAGTGTGCTAAGACCTGGGAATAAAGCAGTGAGGAAAACCAGCACAGGCCCTGCCCTCATGGAGCTTAGAGTCTGGTGGGGAGAGAGATCTTTTTAACAGACTGCATGGATTTTTTGGTGAATGTCTTACTAGTACAAGGGCCACAAAAGAGAGGTACAAGTGCTGACACTGTTGTGGGTGGTGGAATTCTGACCTGGTCAAGGGGACAGGCTACTCGGAGGAAGGATGTGTGGGAGCCCATCTGGGAAGAGTGGAGCAAAAGATGTTCTACTCAGCAGGAACGGTATGTGCAAATGCCCTGTGATTCAGGGGAAAGCGTGCCATACTAGGGGCTGAAAAGAAGGCCAGTGTGTTTCTAGTGCAGAAAATATGAGAGAGAGTGAGGTGAGAGATGACATTGGACACGTTGGAGGGACCAGGGCCATGGAGAGCCACTGGCGTAGGGGGAAGGCAAGGCAGGGTTGCCCAAGATCAGCTTTTTTTTTTTTTTTTTTTTTTTGGCGGTACGCGGGCCTCTCACCGTTGCGGCGTCTCCCTCTGCGGAGCACAGGCTCCGGACGCGCAGGCTCAGCGGCCATGGCTCACGGGCCCAGCCGCTCCGCGGCATGTGGGATCCTCCCGGACCGGGGCACGAACGCGTGTCCCCTGCATCGGCAGGCGGACTCTCAACCACTGCACCACCAGGGAAGCCCAGCTTTTGTTTTTAAAAGACCATTCTGGCTGTGGACAATGTAGGTATGCAGCCAGCAAAAGCCACACACCTCAGAACCTCAGGCTTCTGCTCCGTTAAATAGTAATGGTCCTACTCCTGCCTTTGAGGTCATTGAGAGGGTTACATGAGCTCCTGTGTGAAGCATTTAGCACAGTGCAGGGCCCACGGTAACAGCCCAACCAATGAGAGCTGCTGGCATTGGGGACTGAGGCTGTCCTGAGTTCCTGGGCTGGGCGGGTAGCAACACTGAGAAGTGGGTCCTGCTCACAGGGTCTCCAATTCCTCATTTTATTGAGTGGGACCAAATGATCCCCAGAGGGCAGATGCTGCTGCCATGGCTTCTCCAGGGAGGGAACTGGAAGCTTTCACTAAACAGCAAGTCCCAGAGATGAGGACCTGGGTCAGAAGCTATGACCCACAGGAAGGCCAGGGAGGAAGGGAAGGAGGGAGAGGCTGGGAGGGCAGAGGGTGTATGGGGCCTTGGTCTCTCTGGAGAGGACTGGCCTCCTGTGGAGATACGGTTCACACAAGTCTCAATTCAGGCGCAGGTAGGGCAGGGCTGTTACCATTTTGCAAACAAGGAAACTGAGGCCAGGAAGATGAAGTCACTTACTCAGAACGACTTAGCTGGTGAGTGGCCAGGGCAGGCTGTGAGCCCAAACTGCTTACTTCCAGAGCCTACAACCACTGAGCCAGATTCACACCAGCAAGGAGCGGCAGCTGTCCCCAGGGAGGACCAAAGAGGCTAAGCGGGAAAGGGGTGGGGGACAAAAGGACCAGGCCGACCCCACACCTGCCTACACTGTCCTTCTTAAGGCCTGACTGCTCAGCTGGCCTGGCTGCCTGGGCAAGCTTTCAATTCCTCCTCTCCCCAACCCATGTCGTTCTGCAGGAAGCCCTGCTCCTGACACCTGACAGAACAGAAGGCTTCTGGGAGGTGGTGTCAGCGGTGCTGAGCCTTGAAGGATGGGCATGAGTCAGCAAGGGCATTGCAGGTAGAGGCACATCAGATCAAAGGGCTGGAGGCAGGTATGGGAGTTGCACAGCAGGACTGAGGTTGGAGAGCAGCCTGGCTCAGCAGGGATGAAGGGTGGGCAGGAGAGGGGGTGCTGGGAGACGCTCATGGTGCCAGTTCATGGGGGACTTTGTGCAGCAAGCTAAGGAGCTGATTGTTCATCTCATAGAAGATGGTGCATGAGCAGAAGACTCATAGGATAAAGGTGCCTCCTTATCATCTAGATGGGCTGGGGGAGGGGGAAGCAGAAACTAGGTCATTGCCTTGGAGGCCCATGGGGGCAGGTGCTTGCCCGGCAGCTGGGGGGCGGAGGTGACCAGGCAGGTTCCGAAGGCTTTGGTCCTGGTCCGCCCCCCTCTCAGCAAAGGCAGCTCCAAGGCCCGATTCTGACCCAGCTAGCTCCCCCGCTGATGGCTTGTGCCCCCTCTCCCTCCGTAAGGCTAATCAGTTTAGAATGGTAGCAAAGGAAGACTCCAAAACTGCAGGGCCCTCACTCTGCAGCTACAGATGAACACGTCCATTAAAAGCCAGCCAAGCCAGACCTGACATCCACACTCTCACTGGGTGAGGATTTCATTAAGACATGGTGGGGAGGTGGCAGGGGAGGCCCCACCTTGAGCTGATCAACCTCTAGGTCAACCTATTGTTTCCAGCTCAGACCAGGGGCTTGAGACCACCGAGCACACTGGAAGCAGCAGGGTTTCTCAAGGTGTAACAGAATCCCTTCAAAGGGGGAGGCTGGCTTGCCAAAAATGCCCACTCCAGTGCCACTCTTAGAGATGGACCCAGAGGTCGGCCTTTTTACACATTCCAAGGATAGGTGCTGATGCCCATGAATGTTTGAGAACTACTGCTTTGGTAGGTTGTGAAAGCAGTGTAGTGGACAAGATGATCGGCATTTTTAACAATGGAATGAAATGGAATATAACATCAGAATAGAACATACCGGAGGGCATTGCATAGAGGAGGAAGAAGTATTATTTTGTGAAACTTTTGCTTTAGTAATATATCTGTGTGTGTTGGGTTGCTATGAAAAAAATATATATATATACACACACACATACAGTTGACCCTTGTACAACACAGGTTTGAACTGTGTGGGTCCACTTCTATGTGGATTTTTTAAAATAAATACCTACTACAGTACTAGACAATCCGAGGTTGGTTGAATCCTCAGAACCTTGGATACAGAGGGCTGACTGTAAAGTTATACGTGGATTTTCGACTGCCCAGGGTCAGCGCCCCTAAGCCCCACGTTGTTCAAGGGTCAGCTGTATATATATTTTACTGTGAGTTTCGGTTAAAAAAGAGGGTTTGAAAACCTCGCACCCACAGCTCTTCAGCAACAAAGAGGGGCCAGTGCCCGCTTCATGGATGTGCCCAGCGGCGAGGCCTTACCACAGCGGTCCTCCAAGGCTACTGATCTGAAGCATCCTGCGCACTGGCAGCCTCCCCTCCCCTGGAAGTCATCCGCACACAGCTGGGAGGGAGCTGCTCCTGGAGGCGATGGCCCCATTCGGGGCCCAGGCTGGGACAGGTGTTGGAAGGGGGACCCCAAAAGAGACTGGAGCTGGGGTCTGTACTGAATGCAAACACAGGTCCCCCTTGTCCACTTCCCAGCCAGCCTCTAAGTCTGGGGCAACACCAAGAGGTCAGCAGCCACACATCCGTACCTTCCAGAGCCCACTGCTTGCTTGGGAGAGAGAGAAGTCAGCTCAGGAAAGGGCCTGGGCACGCCACAAGGTGCAGAGCGGAGGGAGGAATGGATGAAGGGAAGGCCTGGGCCGTGCAGGAGGGTGGGTGGGCAGGCAGGCTGCCTTCCCTGTGCCACATTCCCCAGGCCTTGCAAGGCCACCCATCCCTGCCCTCTCTGCCTTGGAAATCCCTTTGAGCTCGAGAGGGCAGATGGGGGTCAGAAAGTGATGAGCCCCAGCCCCAGCCTCGTTTGAAATCGAAGGATCCTGGGCCAGGGGCGAGGCCTGCGAGGTGGGGTCACCACCTCCAGGGCAGCGGCATCCTCTGGCCTGGGCCAGCCCGTTGCTAGGGCCCCTCTTCCGAGGCATCAGGTTATAGGGCCGCGTGGAGCAGCCCATCTGCCGGCTAACTTCTCACTTTCCTCCCTAAGGCTGCCTGTGACCCGGCTCCCCAGGCTCTGGCCCGTGTGTAAAGTGGCGGGGGGCCTTTATTCCCACCGAGCCCCTTCTCAGCAGCTCGGCAGCCAAACTGCTCTTGGATTACATTTTGATGAGTTTTCAATTTAGGCCTGCAGACAAGGGAAGGGAGGGGATGGGGGTGACGGGGTGGAGGCGGACGGGGGCGGGCAGGGGAGCCGGCGGAATAAATGCAACAGATGGGTCCAATTGTGCTTCCCAGGCAAATGAAGGAAGACATCTGTAGCTCCCGAATACTGGTGGTCTGAAACGCAATTAGCCCTCTGTGAAAGGGGCCCCTCGCAGCCCCCTTGGCCAATCCCCTCCGAGGCACTGCTCACGTTACAATGGCCTTGACCACAATCCATTGAGCAGAAAAAGGAAAAAAAGAAAAGAAAGAAAGAAAGAAAGATTAATCCAGGGGTTGCTGGGCGGTGTGGCTGCAAGGAGAGTTGCTATGCTGGAAAGGAAAGGTTACTTACGTTTCTGCTTTTCTCTTTCTTGCTTCTCAATATATTTACCACAGGTTCTTATTGAAGAGAAGGCGGGAGGGGAGTGTCTTAATTTTGGGCTTGGGGAGGCTATGTGGGCTCACATCTTGAGTGGTTATGAATCTGCAAAATTGCTCAGAAACCTCAATTTTCGACTGACTTGTTTGGAAAATAAGGAATGAAGACACGAGTCCCTGTGGCTGAGAGGGGGTCCCACCTCCCGCCCCCCTGAGGGGTGAGAAAGTTGTTGTGTGATAAGACCTTCTGCCCTAGATCATTATAATGGCTGCTGCGAGTTCCAGGGACCTGTGCTGCACAGTTGGACACGTGAGTTCTGCCTGGCTCATCTGAGGACCTACCTCTTTCCCACTCTCGGGAGCCCAACGGGAGAGCTGGGACAGGATCAGGGCCTCCTTTGTTGGCGCATTTACATGATTGGTGCTGCCTGGCAAAAAAAGGGGGAGAAGCCCAGTACAATGGTGCTCCAGGGCTCAGAGCCCCTTTAAATTACCCTCCTGGCTTTGTTCCCCTGGCTCTCTGATGGCGATCAGTGCGGTAGCAGCTCTGCCCAAGAAGGTGAAAGGAAGTCCACATTCTGGAGACCCGCCCCCCCCCCCTGCCTTGGGTGTCTGTCGCCTGCGCCCAGTTAGAGCCATCAGGTGGCAAGCCTGGGTCACAGGCGCCCCTCCAGGACACGCACTCAGCAGCTCAGCGCTGCCCTTATGGATAAGAACCTCTACAGACCACAGGCTAAGTGGGCATGCTCCTGTTTTTTTGTTTTGTTCTATTGCGGTAAAATATACACAAGATTTACCACTTGTAAGTGTACAGCGCAATGGCATTAAGTACATCACACTGTTGTGCAACCGTCACCACCAACCATCTCTAGAACTCTGTCATTATCCCAAATAGAAACTCTGTACCACCAAGTACAAACTCTGTACCACCCCCCTTCTCCCTCCCCTCAGCCCCTGGCAGCCACCCTTCTACTTTCTGTCTCTATGAATTTGACCACTCTTGGTACCTCATCCAAACGAAAGCATCCAGTATTTGTCCTTTTTGACTGGTTAATTTCATTTACCATAAGGTCCTCAAGGTTCATGTTCATGTTGTAGCATATGTCAGAACTTCCTTCCTTTTTAAGGCTGAATAATATTCTATTGTGTGTGTCCACATCATATTTTATCTTTTCATCTGTTGGTGGACATTTGGGTTGTTTCCACCTTCTGGTTATTGTGAAAAATGCTGCTATGAACACGGGTGACAAGTATCTGTTTGAATTCCTGCTGTCAATTCTTTTGGGTATATACCCAGAAGTGGAATTGCTGGATCACATGGTGATTCTATTTTTAATTTTGTTTTGTTTTCCTTTTGTTAGTTTTCCCTTTTTACTCCAAAAAGGAGGCTCCAGAGAGATGAAATATCAGTTCAGTCCCAGGAAGATGCAGTTTAAAGACCATCCTGATGATGACGTCTAATAGCCTTAGGAAATGATGCCTGGCTTCATGTTAAATTCAAGCCCCTGGTGTTTTCGTTTGCTTTAAAAATCATGTGTGATCCAGGCCCCAGGGTTCTCTGCAGAACTGGCCAGTTATCGAAGCTGGATTGGGGCCGGCTCAGGGCTTCATCAAGGTCTGCTGACTCCAGACCCTTTCTCTTCCCAGGTTAGGCTAAAGATGTATTAATCATTCAGCAGTTTGGAGGTTTTTGTTGTTGTTGTTGTTGTTGTTGATTTTTGGCTGCGTGGCTCAGCATAGCATGCAGGATCTTAGTTCCCCGCCCAGGGATCGAACCTTCGCCCCCTGCAGTGGAAGCGCGGAGTCCTAACCACTGGACCACCAGGGAGGTCCTGTTGTTGTTATCATTATTCTCATGTGTGTTTAGACAAAGTACTAGATATTTGGACTTAATTTTTTGAAGCTTCACTAGCCAAGTGCTCTAAGATTCAGGAATTTCCTAATTAGTCAGCATCTGGTGCATTTTGGTTAATCAGGGAAGCCAGGCTGAAATGCGTTGTCTGTGCTTGTGTGACTATCTTCCTGAGAATTCCCAGTGTTTCTCCCATGGGCATATATGTCTTTCCCATTCCTAAATCCCTGTAGTGGCAAAGAATCAGTTTGAAAAAGTAGGGACCACCCATCCCTGATTTCCTTGGATGACCTTGATTTCACGTACTATATTCCATATGTCATTCCCATGAACCTTCTGCCCAGTCCAGAAATCCTAGTGTTACATCATCCAAACTCTCTCTCCTATCCTGGAAATAGGACAAAAATTTTCTGTTGAGCCACAATCCCCAGAGTTTGTAAAAGGAAGTTGCTGGACCTAAAACTCTGAGAATCACGAGAGCCTGAGGGATGTGAGGGAACGGCCCCCTCTCAGGAATCTTTTCCCAACTCTGAGCCAGTTCCTCCAACAAGGACATGAAAATCCCCAAACAAGTTCTGTCTCAGGACATCTTGGAACAGGTCAGTCAAGCCACACGATTGCCTATGCTCAGGGCTTGGCACTGAGCTCCCTTCCAAGTGCCAACTGTCCCTACCAAATGACCTGGTCCTTCCCCCCCACTCCCCAGCAAGGCTAAGCTCTCTATTAGAAATGACACCCTGACCCGACCCAAGTCAGATGTAAGGATCCAGTGGGATTGGCTGATGAGACCAGTGTTCTGGAGGGAAAAGGCAGAGCTGTGTACCTAACAGACTTCACCTGAGGTCATGCACGTGGGGTCATTTCTGCAGGAATCCCCAGGGCTGGTTCTGGAGTATCCCTCACAGAAACTGCAGCCCAGGTCTTGCCCACAGCTAGAACTGGCCAGGAGAAAAGGGAGCCCTGACCAGATACAGCCGTCCTCTCTCCATGAGTGGGCCGCACCCCTGGTCCTCACCATGGGAACCTTTCACCCACTCACCTGGAACAAGACCCCACCTCCAGGCACAAGCTGCACAGGGGCCCCTGGCTTTGCTTAGCACCAGCATCTAGAATTGTGTCTGTTGTAATTTAGATACAAGGAGCCCTATGTGCAGGCTCAGCTCATGCATCTCCAGCACTTTCAGTCTCAGGAAGCACTTTGAGATGCAGCCCCCAATTGAAACTACAACCACTCAGAGAGCCGGGGAGGACAGTCAACACTCTTACTCCATTCATCCATTACTTCCCTTTATCAAGGTCATACAATATGCCAGACTCAGTTTGAGGCACTGAAGATTGAGCAGTGAACAAAGCAAGACAAGGGACCTCCCCTCAAAGAGCTTACCCTCCCAGGGCTTCCCTGATGGCGCAGTGGTTGAGAGTCTGCCTGCTAATGCAGGGAACACGGGTTCGAGCCCTGGTCTGGGAGGATCCCACGTGCCGCGGAGCAACTGGGCCCATGAGCCGCAACTACTGAGCCTGCGCGCGTCTGGAGCCTGTGCTCCGCAACAAGAGAGGCCGCGATAGTGAGAGGCCCGCGCACTGCGATGAAGAGTGGCCCCTGCTTGCCACAACTAGAGAAAGCCCTCGCACAGAAACAAAGACCCAACACAGCAAAAAATACATAAATAAATTAAAAAAAAAAAAGAAGAGCTTACCCTCCCTTCGGAGGGCAAAGAGTCAGTAAGCAATTAAATATCTAATAGGACTGTCAGGTAGTGATACATGTTGTGCAGAAAAATGAAACAGGGTGTGGTAGAGACTTCTGGTGCTCAGCCACTACCACCCTTCTCTCTTTCACGGAACTGGGCACAGGAGAGGCTCACATTCCCCCTCCCCTTGCAGTTGGATGGAGCCATGAAACTAGTACTGGCCAATGAGCTATGAGTGGAAGCCATATATGCCACTTCCGGGCTGCAGCATTTAATTGCTAGTTCAAGGCTTTATAGCCCACCTTCCCTCTGTTATGGCGACCCACAATGCTGCAGTCAGCCTATTCCCTGAGGGACGATGAGTTATGATCACCATAGAGCCTAGACCAACCATCCTTATTAAAACACAATCAGGGGCTAGAACAGTGGTTCTCATATGTTTTGGTCTCTCAAAAATTATTCAGAACCCCAGAGACCTTTTGTTTATGTGAATTTCATCTATTGATGCTTGCCTTTTTAGAAATAAAAAAAGCAATATTTAATTCATTCTAAAATAACAATAATAGAGGAGGGACTAAGATGGAGACCTTGGAGGCTCCTGGACGTCCCTCCTCCCATGGACACACAAAATGTAGAGCTGTGCACGGAGCAATTTCCTCTGAGAGAAATCCAGAAACTAGATGAGTGACTACTACACATAGACTGAGTGACAAAATAACCACATAGAAATGGGTAGGAAAGACTTAGACGCACACTCACCATAAACCCCACTCCCAGCAGAGTGCCATACAACCAGGAGGGAACTCCCAATCCCAGCTTCTCCCTCAGGAGCAAAAGGTTTGGACCCCACATCTAGTGTTCCAACTTTTAAGACCTCTGCCTGATGGATGGTTTGACTACATACTTTACAAGCAGCTGCCTGAGGGTCCCGCTTCAAACCAGCCTCCATCTAGGGGCTGACTGTGATCCTCCTCCCCTTTGGGACACTGATGGGTCCTGGCATGACATCAACTACAAGGAGCCACCAAGAAAAAAGTAGGCTGCTTGGACAATCACAAAAACCTCAGATAGCCAAAGCAATCTTGAGAAAGAAGAATGAAGCTGAAGGCATCCATGTCCTTATTTCAAACTACATTACAAAGCTATAGAAATCAAAACAGTACAGTATTGCTGTAAAATAGTCACATAGATCAAAGGAACAGAATAAAAAGCCCAGAAATAAATCCAGGCATATATGGGCAATTAATTTTCAACCAAGGAGCCAAGGATAAATAATGGGGAAAGGATAGTCTCTTCAATAAATGGTACTGGGAAAACTGTATATCCACATGCAAAAGAATGAAACTGGGCCAGTATCTTACACCATACACAGAAATCAACTCAAAATGGATTAAAGACTTAAACATAAGACCTGAAACCTTAAAACTCCTAGAAGAAAACATAGGGGGGTTAAGCTCCTTGACATTGGTCTTGGCAATAATTTTTTTGGATTTGATGACAAAAGCAAAGGCAACAAAACCAAAAATAAACAAGTTGAACTACATCAAACTAAAAAGCTTCTGTACAGCAAGGAAATCAACAACACACTGAAAAGGCAACCTGTGGAATGGGAGAAAACATTTGCAAACCATGTATCTGATAAGGGGTTAATATTTTTAATATTTAAAACATGCAAGGAACTCACACAACTTAATAGCAAAAAATCCAATTAACCCAATTTTAAAATGGGCAGAGGACCCAAATAGACTTTTCCCCAAAGAGGACATACAGATGGCCAACACATACACAAAAAGGTGCTCAACATCACCTAACCATCAGAAAAATGCAAATCAAAACCACAATATCACTTCCCACTTGTTAGGATGTCTATTGCCAAAAAAACAAAAGATAACAAATCCTGGTGAGAATGTGGAGAAAAGGGAACCCTTGTACACTGTTGGTAGGAAGATGGAGATATAGGAGGTTCCTCAAGAAATTAAAAATAGAACTACCATATGATCCAGCAATCCCACTTCTGGGTATATTTTCAAAGGAAATGAAATCACTATCTCAAAGAGATATCTGTATTCCCATATTCATTGCAACATTATTCACAATAGCCAAGATATGGTAACTTATGATAAGTGAAATAAGCAGACAGAGAAAGATAAATACTGCATGGTATCACTTATATGTGGAATCTAAAAAAAAACATGTTGAACTTATAGAAATAGAGAGTAGGATGGTGGAATGGTGGTTGCCAGGGGCTGAGGGGTGTGGTGAGAGAAATAGGGAGAGGCTGGTAAAAAGGGCATAACCTTTCAGTTATATAATTGAAATTTACTAAGAGAGTAGAACTTGTTTTCTTACATATATATATATATATATATATATATATATATATACACACACAGTGATGGATGTGTTAAACTCCATAGCGACAATTCTTTCACAATGTATACATATATCAAATTATCACTTTAAAGTTGTACACTTTAAATATATTACAGTTTTGCCAATTACACCTCGATGAAGCTGAAATAAGTACATAAAAGGAATAATAATAAACCCATTTCATGTTAATATAGAACATTTTTATGAAAAATAACTGTATTTTTCAAAACAAAAAATTAGTGAGAAAGGTAACAGTGCTTTACATTTTTGCAAATCTCATTAATATCTGACTTAATAGAAGACCACTAGATTCACATATCTACTTCTGCATTGAAGCTGGTCTGGTATGCTGTTGAAGTATACGAAAATGGAGTCTCAAACAAATATGCAGCTAGAAAAGCAAAGACTTTGCAGACCCCATGTGAGGGTCTCGGGACCCCGCAGGGTCCTTGGAACACACTTTGAGAACCACTGAGCTAACGCATGCTGAGAGTACTGGCAGCTGGAGTGCGATTGTCCAGCCCAGAGGCAAGGGTGGGCTGAAAACGGGTGGGGCAAGAGAGGATGGGCTTGCAGGTTGAAGCCGGTGGCCTGGCTCTTTGGAGGGTCTACCGCCTAGGAACAGGTGGAGCAGAATGTGGGGCTATCTGGGCTTCTGACACCAGCCTCCTGCTCTGTCTACTTGTCCCTCACATTAAGTGCTAAGAACTGGTATTTAAGACCATCTTCACCTTTAAGCACCTTCACACCATTCATTTGTAAAGCTGCATCAGGTGCTGAGGTCTTAGTCAAAGGTAAGTGTCCTTGGACTCATTCCATGGCATCTGCAAAGGACTGATCAGGGAGAATTCCAGGCTTACTCCAGGTTCCTGGCATGTGCCCTGGACTTTAGTACCAGCGATGGTGCGATGGTGGGGAATTGGGACATTCTTATGGGGGTCCACATACCAGACCAGGAATATCGCACAAATTCCTTGATGCCATGGAGGGGAAAAGGTATGAGCCCTCCTTGTAAATAACTGTAAGTAAAAGTAGACATTATTAATAAGAACCTGTTTCATTTATTAAGTTCTCATAAAATGCCATCCATTCCTCCCAACCTACTTCAGAGTCAGATATTATCTCCATTTAACAGTTTTAAGAGCTTACACTCTTGTATGTATGAATTACATGTTTTCCTTTTTGGGGTAACTTTTTAGTTTAATATAATTTCACACACAAAACAGTTGCAAGAACTCTTGAATACCCGGATTCACCAATTGTTAATGTTTTCCCCAATTGTTAATATTTTCCCCCGTTTGCTTTATCATTCTGCCAGCCTCTAGATAGATACATAGGTACATAGATAGATAGATAGATAGAAACACTGTTTTTTAGCTGAATCCTTTGAGAACAAGTTGCAGTCAGCATAACATTTTAGCCCTAAATACTTCAGTGTGTATTTCCTAAAAAAAAGGACATTTAAAAACATAATCTCAGTATAATTATCGAAATCAGGAAATTTAACATTGATATGTGTTAATATCTAATGCCCAGTCCATACTCAAATTTCTCCAGTTGTCCCAATTATGTCCTCTTTACCTATCTTCTCTCAAAGCCAAGATCCAATCTAGAATCATACATTGCTTTTGGTTGTCATGTCTCTTTCATCTCTTTTAGTCTGGAATGGTTCTTCAGCCTTTATTTTTCATAACCTTGACATTTTGGAGGAGTACAGGCCAACTGTTTAGCATGATGTCCCTCAGTACAGACTTTTCTGATGTTTCCTCATAATCAGACTGAGGATTGACATTTTGGCAGAAACACCATGGAGGTAATGTGTTCTTCTCACTGCATCGTATGAGGAAGGACTTGATGCTGACCTGTCCCACCAGGGACAACCTTGGTAATGTTGACATTGGTGATGTTAACTTGAAACTCTTGGTTAAGGTGATGTTTATTGCATTTTAGTGTTTTCTCCATTATTGTTGACTTAAGGGAGACTGAACCCTTAACTACCGTCATCACAATTCTTTTTCAGGTGTGGGCCCAGGTAATATGGGGATTTAGGGTGCAGTTCTATGTTTCTTTCTAATCCCACAACAACACATATTTTTATTTTGATTTACTCTTATGGGAGATTTCCAAACTATCTTTTCCAAACTTACCAACTCTTCCCTCCTTCCAAACTTGAGTTGTACTTGCCTGCTCCCGGTCTTTTTCTATGCCTTCCCTCCTCTCAGACATCCCCTGTCTATTCTCTCAGGCATCAACATATTTAAGGCCCAGCCCAAGTGTCACTCCTCCAGTCTGGCTAGGATGACAGGCTGGGCCCAAGGAGGTCATGTCCAGCCCCCTGAGTGTCCCCTGGAACGGCTCCTGTGACTGTAGGTGCCCTTCTGCTCCTGTGCAGCTTCCTTAAGGGGAGACCGAGAGGCAGGATGTTTTTGTGAAACTGGCACAAAAACTTGCACAGGGGCTGAGGCAGTGGGCTTTGGGATGCAAGGAATGAAGGCTGAGGTCTGAGCAGATCCCCCTCCTCCACAATCCAGACTCCTCTCCTATCACCAGCCCTTTACAGCCCCCCATCCAGGGATGAACTCCCTTCTCTCCTCTCTGCCAGGCCCCATATGAGGAATTCAATCCAGAAGAGGGAAACTTAAAATTGGATGTCAAGTATCATCACCCCATAGTTCAACAGAATAGCCCCATGACGAGGGTCCCAACAAGCCCTCCGGTGTCTTAGCTATCACCTTCAGCTCCAGGACTTCAGTCAAGCTTTCAAGTATTCAGACCCTTCCTGTGCCTGGCTATGAGGCACGCAGACCCCGAGCTGCACGCAGACTGCCATCTGGGGCTCGGGAGGGGTAAGCTCAGTTCGGGTATTTAATGTCTTGCCACCGAGACATCCTGCCCGTCCACTTGCAGTCCCCCTGAGCGTCTGCCGACACACGCCCTCCTTGGATCCATCGCCCACAGGATGGGATCTCTGACCTCTCTGTGTCAGGTCGCCCTGGGCTGACACTGTTGCAGAGACTGGCAGATGTTGCCAGGTCCTGGAGTTCCGGGCAGTCTGTTTCCACTTGGGGACAGTGAGTGCACATTTAGCTCTTGTTACCAGGACACACCTCACTCTGTGTGCACTTCTAATGAGGCAGCACACTCTCACAAGCTGTTAGACTGTGGACACGCTGCAGCTTTCCAATGAGAGAGGATTTCGAGGGTGTATTTTTATAAGGAAGAAATGACATAAGCGTCCCTCTTTGTTATTTAAATCTCATGAAAATCAGCTATAGATGGTGTGTAATTGGGCACAGAATAGGGCACAGAATATATTCTGAAATAACGGGAGCCCTTTTATCAGGTTATATATGAAGAAAAAAAAGTCAAAGAAAAGCAAAATCTCCATGCAAAACAATGAACTGTTTGAAGGAAGAGAAAAGAGAGACTGGGGATCAAACACGGCTGGGAGAGTATTCAAGGGGCTGGTTTTGAGAAGTCGCTTTGGAAGTGGGGGTTAGAGACGGCATAGGCTGTGATCATTATGGCTCGACTTGGGCTCAGAATTCAAGCCGCACATGGAACCTCAACCAGGAACCAGGGGCAGGCAAGTGAAAACACGGGAGTCCCTGAAGGTGGGCCAGGTGACGTAGGTCCTCTATGAGGGCAGGAAGGGCTGCAGGTCCTACCCTCTGTGCCCTGTACCCTGGGGTCCCAGAGGCAGGGAGCCTTGGTGGCCAGGCACCCAGGTGATAAACCAGAGCCGGTCTGGGGGCATGAGTTGGGAGCCAGCCTGACTCAGGAAGAGGCACTCACAGCTCTGCACTCAGATGTTCACTAACAGGCCCCTCCTCAACACCAGCCAGGGGTGGGGCTATGGTGCTGGCCCTCGTCTCCCCCAGGCACCTGACTTCATGTGTCAACAGCACAGCTTTTCATCTGTCACTCGCCCTGTGTACACCTGGACCTGAGACTTTCCTTCCCTGAACCTCCATGATGCCATCTGTCTAACAGGGGAGATTACGTCTCTTGAAAAAGTTGCTGTGAGGATAATAATATAGGGTACGGTGCCCAGGACAGTACCGTCACATGATACGTATTGAATGCAGGGTAGTATTTCCTCTCTCCATCAACCCAATCCCCTCCTCTCATTCCCTGCTTCCCTGCAGGCTTCTCCCCCAGGTGCCCTCCGGATGGATCTCCCTTCAAGCCTGGGTGCAGCCCTGAGGCCTGGCTGTGATGGGTGGACACCCTGAGACCCACAGAGACAGCAGTTTCAGAGAGGGTGCCCAGAGTCCACCGTGAAACTATGAGGGGCTGAGAAGTCCCCAGGAAATGAGCACACTGCTGCTACTGCCACCGCCGGTGTGGCTGCCATGTCAGGGTCAGGGCCACTGATGGCCGCTCTCTGCACAGACTCCACAATGTCCTCATCTACTCTCCTTCATTTCTTGGGGCACCAACTGTGTGCCTGGGGTCCCTGGTCCCAAATATCCCCGCAGGCACAGCTCTATGAGAACACCAACTCCAGCCTTCCACCCAGACAGTGTGAGGCTGCCCAGTCCAGGAGCTTAGCACTCCCCCAGCCCTCAAGCTCCTGCCCAGGTCCCTCCTGACCTAGTGGTGGTCACACTGAATTGCAACAGCCTCGTCTGTCCTCCCCATTGGACCGTGAACGCTGAACACAAAGCACACAGCACAGGCCCTGGTACTCAGCAGGCGTCACATCAGTGCCTGTTAACAGAAGGACAGTGAATAAACAGCTCTTGCTCTGAAAGTGCGGGCGCTGCCCGGTGAGCCTGGGATGGGAGGGCGGACGTTGGGATCTGGAGCACGAAGCTCAGTAGCGCAGATCGCAGAGCAGGGGGCAGGGTCGGAGCGCCATCTACCGGCAGATTCGCAGACCGGCGGGAAAGGGCTGAACCCCGCTGGGGATCCTCGGCATCGCCAGTGCGGCCCCACACCTGTGATGTCAACAGAGGTTTGCGACGCTGCTCCCGAGTCCACGCTCCAAACATTCTACACACCGCCTCGCAATCACCAGTAACCTGGGCCTCCTCCTCGAGAAAAGAAGGGTGGGGCCCGGGAGGGAGTAGGAGGTCCTGAATTGCGTTGAGAATACTCAGGAAGGGGCTTCTCTTCCACCAGCTCCTACAGGGCAGGAATTTCCCAGAAACTCTCCTCACTGGGAGGACTTGAGCAGGATTCAATGACTGCAGTTACTGCAGAGCAGAGGTAAGGGCCTGCTCCCTGGAGGAACCAGCAGGCTTTGGGGTCAGACAGACCCAGTGAGAATCCCAACTCTGCTCCTTACTAGCTGTGTGACTGGGGACTCAATACTTACCCTCTCTGTGCCTCAATTCTCCCACCTGAAAAACAAGCTACATGACAGTACCTACCCTATAGGGTTACTACAAAGATGAAAAATCATCTATAATTAGATGCCCAGATCCTCACTGTTCCCAAGGTCAGGCTTCCCTTTTGTGCCCACCTAGCACTAAAGACCCAGTCTTCAGCCTACTTGGTTACAGTAGCGCCACGTTCATCAGGCTCCCCTCTGCGATGTTGCTGGGAGTCTGCAGGCTGAGGCTGCCCTCCTCAAATCCTAGCTGCTGCTGCAGCTCTCATTTCACCTCCTGACTCTAGCTGCCCGCTCTGCTTTTCTCCAGTGACCTCTTGCCACCTCATAACAAGCTCTCCAAGGCCCTGCTGAGTCCCCGAGTCTCCCACCCCAAATGTGGCCGGGGACGCTCCTCCAATACTCCCAAACCCAACCAGGACCAGACTCGCCTGAAAGAATAACAGGAGGGGGCTTCCCTGGTGGCGCAGTGGTTGAGAGTCCGCCTGCTGATGCAGGGAACACGGGTTCGTGCCCCAGTCTGGGAAGATCCCACATGCCGCGAAGCGGCTGGGCCCATGAGCCATGGCCGCTAGGCCTGCGCGTCTGGAACCTGTGCTCTGCAACGGGAGAGGCCACAGCAGTGAGAGGCCTGCGTACCGCAAAAAAAAAAAAATAAATAAATAACAGGAGAGAAACACAGAGCATGATGGGAAACCTCAGGCTAGCTCCTGGGTGCGAGCAGGCTCAAAGTCTTAAAGCCAGCGGTGACCCCAGGCCCCGCCTGACCCACTGTCCCTGAGGTCCCTGGCCATCACCCCCTCCACATGGGGGAACTCCAGCCATGTTGCTCTCCCCCATCTCCAAGAACCCCCAGCCTCCTGCAGCCTGAGAGGAAAATCGCTTCCTTTTTATTTCTGCAAGCAAACCGGCAAGAGGCACAGTTCTGCCCTGAATGAAGACAACCTTTCACGCAATTATACAAAACAAAACTCTCAAGTGTTTTTATTTTGTTGCCTAGAAGCTCTCCATCCCCGAAGAGCATCTTGGCTTTTTCTGTATAAAATCAAATGCCCTGTTAGTTATTTTTCCCTCTTCTCAGACAACAAAGGAATAGCTTGCTCTCAAAGTTGTCTCCTACAGGAACTAAAAATCAAATAACAACAGTTAACATTTATTCTGTGTTTCCTAATCTAAGCTCCTGCTATAAGCCCTTTGCCTGTTTTATCTCTTTGAATCTTCACACGGACACTGGAAGGCATTTGGTCTCCATGTTATAGAGGAGGAAAAGAAGCATAACGAGGTTCTGGGACGCCCCCCCCCCCGGGTCCCATAGTTAGTAAGTGTCTGAATTCAGATTCAGACCCAGACAGTCTAGCTTCTTAAAGCTTTAAGTGGGCAGCATTGCTTCAAGGTCAGAGCATGAGACTTGAAGTCTTCCCCTTCCCTACCCATTTCTAGCCATCTGAGATTTCAAAAGCACCGAGTCCAGTATCACCTGGAGCGCCCTGTTACAAATATGGGTGTCGAATGCTCAGTGAGATGTCTAGAGCATGGGAGGTGCCCAGCATAAGGGACAATCGATCAGGGCCTGAAAGGCTTGTAGCTGGGCGGTGGTGTGGCCTGAGAGGCAGCTTCCTTGTGTCGTCCCTTACCTGCCCAGGGAAGGATTTGTGAGGAAGAGGCATCTGTTAGCTCTGCACAGCTCAATAGCTCACATCCCTCCACTGCTGGAAGCCCTCTCGCAGTTCACTATTGCCTTGGGATACAATCCAAACCCATCACCATGGCCTACATGGCCCTTCAGGGACTGTCGGTCCCCCACCTGGTTTTCCAGCCTCCTCCCCATGCCCCCTCCTGAGCTCACAGACAATCCCCGACCAGCCAAGTTGGCTGCCTCAGGGCATTTGCACTTAAGGCCTCAAGCCTCACTTCATTCAGTCTCCTGTGAACCAGAGTCTCTCTGGTTTTCTGAAGTGCTGCCCTCAACCCCAGCTACACACCCATCATTCCTCCTTCCTTTCCTGACTCTCTAGAATGCTAGCTCCCTGAAGGAAGGCTTCCTGACTGTGGAAGGCTGAATAATGGCCCCAAGACATGTTCGTTTCCTAATCCTGAAACCTGTGAATGTCACCTTATATGGCAAAAGAATGAACAATAACTTATATGGCAAAGGATGTGATTCAATTAAGGATATTGAGATGGTGACATTATCCTGGATTATCTGGGTGGGACTAAATGCAATCACAAGTATCCTTATAAAAGGGAGGCAGAGGAAGATTTCACACACACAGAGGAGGGGGCCCCATGTAGAGGGAGCAGAGCTAGAAAATGCTGGCCTTGAAGATTGGAGTGATGCAGCCACAAGCCAAGAAATGCTGGCGGCTACCAGAAGCTGGAAAAGGCAAGGAAAGGTTGCCCTCCCTACAGCTTCTGGGAGGAGCATGGCTCTGATATACTGATTTCAGACTCCTGGTTTCCAGAACTGCACGGACTGACAGTTTGTAGTAGTTTGTTACAGCAGTCATAAGAAACTAATGCGGGGACTTCCCAGGCAGCAGAGTGGTTAAGAATCTACCTGCCAATGCAGGAGACACAGGTTCGATCCCTGGTCCGGGAAGATCCCACATGCCACGGAGCAGCTAAGCCCCTGCACCACAACTACTGAGCCTGCACTCTAGAGCCCATGAGCCACAACTACTAAAGCCCACATGCTCTAGGGCCTATGTGCCGCAACTACTGAGCCTGCATGCTGCAACTACTGAAGCCTGCTTGCCTAGAGCCCGTGCTCCACAACAAGAAAAGCCACCACAATGCGAAGCCCATGCACCGCAACAAAGAGTAGCCCCCACTCACCGCAACTAGAGAAAGCCCACGCGCAGCAATGAAGACCCAACACAGCCAAAAAAAAAGAAACTAATGCACCAACACACTAGTTTACTACTGAATCCTCGGGGCCAAGCCCAGTGCTCAGCACACAGTAGGTCCTTGATAAGTATGTGTTGGATTATTGAATGAAAGTAACTACACCTAAAGAAAACTATCAAAAAAATAAATGGGATAGAAAAAAAATTAAGCAGGCAAACATTAACCAAGAGAAATACGGTACCACTATCTTATGAGCCTAAGTAGATAGCAAGGCAAAGGATTACCAGTGGGGAATGCGTAGGCACCTAATAGCATAATCTGGAAATAGATAAAGCAAAATTTGACAGAATTAAAAGGGAAAAGTGATGAGAACATGATCATAGTAGGAGATTGTACTGTTCCTCTCAAAAATGAATAGGTCAAGCTGGCAATGAATAAGATGGTAGATGTGAACATCACAATTAGAAGCTGGATCTAATAAATGAATGCATGGGGACAAAAGGCTGAAGGCAGGCCACGGATCAGAGGCTGAGAGAAGAGACTGCAGGGGCCACTTGGGGGCTGGGGGGTGGAGCTGGGCCCAGAAATCAGAGCAAAGGAGGGGAAACTGAGTGCAAAGGGCAAGGGGTAAGCTTCAGAGAGAGCAGAGAAGTAAAGGGAGTCCGAGCACCTCCGTCTATGACTGTTCATAGCCTGCTCGTCACTGGTGAGTTCTGTGACTTCAGGCAAGTGAGGGAACCTGTCGACACCTCAGTTTCCTCCTCCATAAAATGGGGACACAGGTTGACACAAAATTGTCATCAAGGGGGTTCAGTAAGACAACGAACCTAGAGGATTGGCACGTAGTAAACACGCAGTAAACGGCAGCCCTTTGTAAAATGGGAGACTGGGATGAATGCATGGGCAGGCGAGAAGTAAGTCGGCCTGCTCTGGGGGCCAGAGGGGTCTGGGGTCGGAAGGTCTTCCTCCAGCAGCATCCAGGTTCCTTCCAGTGTTCCCACTGAGAGGCAGCTGATCTGAGTCCCGAGGAGCAACCCCTGTCTAGGGGTTCCTGTCTAGGCTCCTGGGGAGACCCTACGCGGCTCCCCTCCATTCCCAAGGGCCAGGACTACCTTTCCTGAGGGGTCCCATCAGGCCCCAGGAGCTCTGAAGACAGATTCTATTTATCATCCTTGGATGCGTGATTTAACTCCTTTGTGCCTCAGTTTCTCTATGGGTAAAATGAGGGTAATAACGGTCCCTACTTCATAGGGTTACTGAAAGAATCAACTTACTGGATACATGTAAAGCACTCATAGCAGGGCCCACCACACAGTATCAGGACCAGAGACCCTAAGGAACCCCAGTCTAGACACACCCCCCTGGGATGTCTGCCCCCTGCTCACTGGTAGACCTTTGCGCCTTCATGGTGATTTCTGTTATTGGTCCTGTGGGGACTCACGTACTACAGAAAAATCACATCTTGGTTAACTGGAGGTTACCACACACCTCACACAAGGGCTGCAAACTCCAAGGCTTACAGGAACGTCGCATGTAAAACAGATGGTGAGACAGGCTGGAGGGGACTGAGCGTCCAGCTCATCTCGAGGGCACAGACTGGTACCCTGTGGGAACAGAAGTCCCAGGTGGCCTCATTTTCTGACTTTTCAAGAGAAGCTGCAAACAAGATTTATATTTCCAAGGTCCTGATTTTAAAATGTTGACAACTTAGACAAAATGGTTAAAACATCATACTCTAAACTAGCCCAAACTAGCCACCAGTTTCTTGTTCGAGGACAAAGGATCCACGAAGCAGAGGGGCCAAGTCCTGGTGGCTCCCAGCTTAGACTGGGGTGCCTGCAAGTTAGGACAGCTTTCCCTAAAGATCCCCGGGGAATTAGATTCCCTGGGGCAAAGCACCAAAACTGTTTTTTTAATTGAGGTATAGTTGATCTACAATATTTTATTAGTTTCAGGTGTACAACATAGTGATTCAAAATGTTCATAGATTATATTCTATTTAGTTATTATAAAATATTGGCTATATTCCCTGTGCTGTATAATATATCTTTGTAGCTTATTTATTTTATACATAGTAGTTTGTACCTCTTAAACCCCTACCCCTATCTCGCCCCTTCCTCTCTGCACTGGTAACCACTAGTTTGTTCTCAACATCTGCGAATCTGTTTCTTTTTTGTTATATTCATTTTTTTTTTTAGATTCCACTTATAAGTGATAACAGTAGTTGTCAGTAGTTGTCTTTCTCTGTCTGACTTATTTCACTAAACATAATACCCTCCAGGTCCATCCATGTTGTTGCAGATGGCAAAATTTCATTGTTTTTTATGGCTGAGTAGTATTCCATCACATATATATATATATATATCCCATCTTCTTTATTAGTTTGTTTCATAACCAATTTGAATGTCAGTGCAGCTGTATGTTTGCAACAAACAGAACAAATAAGAGGTATGACATTAATCACTCCAACAATGACAGCAAAATACCGGTAATGAATGAAAAGTTGTATACTTGATTTTCTTACATGCTGGTGTTGGAAAAAAAAATTCAGTTTATAATGAAAAATCTTCAGACCCTCAACTTTGTGGAGTAAAGAATGAAAGAGAGAGAGGAGGGGTAGAGGCAGGCCTGCCACTCACACTTCTCGGCGTATCTCTGCCACCAAGAGGGAGCAGGGACTCTGAAAGAGCGAGGTCGGTGTTCTGGCCCTCAAGGATGTGAGACTCCACAGGGGTCCCCGTGAGCTGACCGATTATAAGACAGCCTACCCCACTGAACATCCTGCCTCTGGACGCTCAGGGTAAGAATCCAGCAGTGTGCTCCCTGGAATTCACTCGACCGAGTTAAAAACTTACGTCCACGTGAAAACCTGCTCACAGATGTTTAGAGCAGCTTTACTCATAACTGCCCCAAACCGGAAGCAACCAAGATGTCCTTCCATAGGTGAATGGGTAAGTAAACGTGTGGTACATCCAGACAATGGAATATTACTCAACACTAAAAGGAAATGAGTTATCAAACCATGAAAAGACATGCAGGAAACTTAAATGTATGTAACTAAGTGAAAGAAGCCGATTTGAAAAAGCTACACACTGTGGGATGCCCACTCTATGACATTCTGGAAAAGGCAAAACTGTGGAGACAGTAAAAATTTTGGTGGCCTCCGGAAATGGAGGGGAGAGAGGGATGAAAAGGCAGAGCACAGAGGATTTATAGGACAGTGAAACTACTCTCTATGATACTATAATGGTAACACCTGTCATTATACATCTGCCAAAACCCAATAGAACGTACAACAGCAAGAGTGAACCCTACCGTAAACTATGGAATCTGAGTGATAATAATGTGTCAACGTAGGCTTACAGACTGTAACACATGTGCCACTCTGGTGGAGGATGTCGACAGTGAAGGAGGCTGTGGGTTGGGATGGGAGAGGGCACAGGGGAGTATAAGGGAACTCTCTGTACTTTCTGCTCATTTTTGCTCTGAACCTCAACTTGTTCTAAAAAAGAATGCCTCGTTTTTGAAAAATGCAGGCAAGACGTTTTGAGCGCACAAATGTTGCGCGACAGCGCCTCCTAGCAACCGCGAGCTGTGAACTTTCTTATAGACAGTAGGGCTTGGAGTTTTTTTGGAAGCACCAGAGAGCAAGAGACCAGGGGAACTTTTGCTTCTCTGAGCTGCACTTATTGATAGCTTGGGTGTGTTAGGGGTTAGAGGGAAGGGCAGGGCGAGGGAAGGAAAGGCAGGCTGAGGCTGGCATTTACCAAGCCCTGGCCCTGGTGCTTTAGCCAGGTTCCCGGGTTTCCAGGCCATGGCTTGTGCTGAAGGCTCGCAAAGGCTGCCAAGCTTGAGCGCAGAGGCCCCGGGCTTTATTGGAAGGCACTGGAGGCACCCCATGGTCTGCTGCAAGCCCGGCAGCAGTAGGGTTTGCCTCCAAACGGTTGAACCGCGGTGGTCACGGGCCTCACCTAGAAACTCTGCAGTTCTGCAAGCAGATGGGCCCACGGGGCGTGTGTGCCCACCCCAGTGCCAGGCCTGCTGAAGCAGGCAAGTGGGTGGACAGGCAGAGGACCACACACAGCAGGGACGTTTTGGGTCAGTGGCCACCAAACGGAAACAGCCACGCACCGGGCCACTGGGTGGCAGCTTCAGCAGGCCTAGCTGGTGATTGACGCTTCACAAGGCGACGCAGTCCCAGGGAGCCTCTGGAAAACCACTTGGAGACAGAGCTCTCTAGGCAGGATTTCTCATCACTTTTCCATTTTCATGATATAGCTCCCCCCTGGGGCTGAAGGAAGGGGAAAATGCTTTTTATATTATATTAGTGGCCATGTGGAAAAGACATGTTTCCCAGGACGTTGGATGCGGGATGAAGACGCACATTTGTAAAGCATATGTGAAAAATGTCATGTGTGGAGGGTATGAAATATTTGTTGTCATGTCTCGGGCTACTCTTGTGAAATATCAAAGGACAGAGAGAGCGAGGCCACTGGGAAGAACGTGAGCGGCTGGCCCTGAGGACACATCCACAGAGCAGGGCACCAGAGAGTGTTTAGAAAAGAGGTGGGTGGGCATGGCGGCATTGTCTGTTCATGTTTGCTCTACTTGCAGAAAGAGTATCGGGAAGGCACTCAGTACAGTGCTTCCCTATTGGGAGGGGTGAGGGACTTTGAACTCTACTCCTTTTTATCTTTTCAAAGATTGTAAACAATGTGAATATATAAACTTTTCAAAACAGTACATAGGGCTTCCCTGGTGGTGCAGTGGTTAAGAGTCCGCCTGCCGATGCAGGGGACACGGGTTCGTGCCCCGGTCCGGGAAGATCCCACGTGCCGCGGAGCGGCTGGGCCCGTGAGCCATGGCCGCTGAGCCTGTGCGTCCGGAGCCTGTGCTCCGCAACGGGAGACGCCACAGCAGTGAGAGGCCCACGTAAACAGTACATAAAAATAAAGCAAACAAAAAGCCTTTTACTTTGTGAGGCTGTGTCTCAGAACAGACTATAACCTTCAGAGAAATACTGTATCTTTTGACTAGAAAATAATCTCAGACTTCCTCCCTCCAGCCACCACTTTCTCTGTACCCAACGACTGGTCATCAGCCACCCTCCAGTACACAGAGGCCTGTACCAAGTTGTGTGTAGAAGCCCAGCAGCTTCTACAGAGAACGATCCCCTCTCTCGGGGAAGCCTTCCCCCAGCTAAGCTGCAGTCTTGCTGCTGCTGTTTTAGGCTGTCCCTTGTTCCGCTCTCTAAGAAGGCAGAGGGCTGATCGTGGGGCTTTTCACTAGAGCAGTTCCGAGGTGTCAGGTTAGCAGTCAGCCTCCCTCCGTGTGAATAAATCTATAGCAGTGGAGCCCAGCTCTGAGCTTTCACACCCTTGAGGAGTAGGCTAGCGGGCTGAGAAAAGAAGACTCAGTTGTCTCCCAATATCTGGTTTCCCTTTCGTCTATGATAAGACAGCCGTCATTTGGTCACTGAGCACGCAGCTACCCAGCCTCCCTTGCAGCTAGGTCTAGCCCGTGGCTAAGGCCAGGCCAAAAGGATGTGAGCAGAAGTGATGCGGGCAGTTTCCAGGTCGTGCCTTTAAAGGGAGAGGATGCGCCATGTGCTTTTTGGTCTGCCCCAGTCCCGCTGGTTGGGATGCAGACATGGCAGGGAAGAGCCATTTGGAGCCACGTAGATGAGGACAATGCTCTGGGGTTGACAGAGTGACAGGCTGGCAAGAACTCAGGTTGCTGACACTGAGGAACTACAATTAGGAGCAAGACTAGACTGCTCTAGACTGCTTACACCTGGCCTATTAGGTAAGTGAGAAATATATTTGTCTCTTGTTGAAGCCACAGTTTTAGATCTGTGTTAAACCAGCCAAACCTTCATTACACTGGAGAGAGAAGAGAGGGAGAGAGAATGTAGAGAAAAACTTAATGTGGGAATTCTGGAGAAGACAAGATAGGCGATCACCACTTTGCCTCTCTTCATCTAGGTTCGGGCGATCAGTACAGTCACGCTAGCGGACGTCTCCACGTTCTGTGCTTTACATGCACGACCTCAATCTCACTGCATCCTCACTCCCTCACCATTTTGGAAATGGGAAACCGAGGCTCCGAGAGCCTCATGTGACTTGCCCAAGTCCCTTGATACATTAGCGGTGGAGGTGGGACTCAGATTCCGTCCACCTAACCCGAGAGCCACACTACTTTCCAAAGACCCAGGTTGCAGGTTCTCTGGGTATGGTCCCATCCAGACTGTGTGCTGGACCTTCTGTCTCTGGTGGCCTCCCACATTCTGGGGGCAGAGACTGTATATGCTTCATGAGGGGCTGTGGCTTAAGGTACTCAACGGGACAGCAGAGAGAGGAAAACAAGCTAAGCGATGAGGGCCAACATGCCCCATCAGACCCAATCAACTTTGGGGCTTTGACAGGGTCAAGGGAGAGACTGGAGGGGAAGAGCCAGGAGGACGTGGGGGCAGTGATTACAGCAGAACCTCCGTGTGTGTGCAGAGGCTGAGGAAGCAGCAACCCGCTCCTTCTCCCATAGTTCTCTGACGTCTGGCTCCCTCGCACTTGAGTGAGTCTTTGCTCATGCACGCCCCCCTCTTGAGACGCCTGCTCCTCCTTTACTAACTTGGTCAACTCCTGCTGGTTCTTCAAGACCGGCCTTGGCATCATCTCCTTGAGGAAGCCTTCCTAATCCCCCTAGGCTGGTCTTGGCACGTTGTTCGGACTCCCTTGTCCTCATGCTTCCCTCCCGGGTCCCATTGGGTGGTACTTGTCTGAGAGCCTGTCTTCTGCATGTGCCTGGACCTCCTTGAGGGCGGGGGGGTGGGGGTGGGGTGTCTCATATGCTTGGCCGCTGCAGAGCCCATCCAGGGCTGGGTGCAGAGGAGGCCACTTCCCTTTGGGCCCAGCCTGCTCCTTGGGAAGAGGTCCCGAAGCCCCACTTGGAAATACCCATAAATGAGCTGGAACTTGGCTCTGGAGGCATGCCGGGGTAGGGTCCTGGAGTGGGGAAGTCTGGCAAGCTTCTGTTCTGTGTGTGGAAACAGCTATGAGTCCCCATGGGCTCCGAGCACATGTACACATGGGGGTGGTCCAGGAGCTCCAAAGCCTAGGGAATCCTACTACCACCAAAGCCTCCACTCCCCAGAAGTTTCCATGATCCATCTCTTTGTCCCAGACTGAAATGCAGGTCATGTGGGATCTGACATCCACTCCAAAGTGAGGTTTCTGTCTTTCACTGGTTTTGAAATTCCAATTTTTATTAAGCCGGTAAAGGAGAATTAAAGGCAGGCGATTTAATCTTGCAAAACAAAGCCACAGAAATTGCTGGAGGGCCTTTCCTTTGTTTTGGCAAAATCAAGCCAGATTGCACTATCCAGGGGATGGCTGCTTCCTGAGGTGGCATTTGAGGCTCACAGCCCCAAATCTTGGCCAGGCTACTTTTCTTGGCACCAGAAGCCTCCGCGATTTAGCATTTTCCCAGGAAATTCAGGTCCTCCTCCAGCTCATGATGACCATTCCAGATGCGGAAGGCGGCTTGAGGTGTGAGAGGCGGCAGGGGTGAGTGGACACCCAGCGTGGGTAGCACGGGCCCCTCAAACGCCTGCTGCGGGTGGCACTCTGTGCATTGGAGACCAGTTTTCCCTGTGGGAAGGATCCAGCAGTTTAAAGAAGCAGCCTTCTAGGAGGAGCTTTAAACTATGAGCAAATCAAAAGTTCGGAAGTGCTCTGAATCTCTGCGTTTTATGTGTCTACTGCATTGGGGGTTCAGAACTCTGCTCGTGGGCTCTGAGTCTGGGGCCCAAACCTGCAAAAAATGGTGCTCGGTGGTGGCTGTCTGGCCAGAGCTTTCATAACAATGACACCAACCCTTACCCTTAAAATCTGTGCTATCAGGAACACCGGGAAAGTGCAGAGACCAAGCATCACAGGATCCTGCTCACAGGCAGGAAAGGACAGGCGCTGAGTCTGGTAAGTGACCCGCTACGTGGATGATTCATTGATCTGCCCACTAACACCTCCCTGAAATTTATATTGTTGGAAAACAGTCCACACTGCTGACAGTGCAGCATGTTATTTTTAACAAAGAGTATTTCTGTTAAAAGATATAAAGATGGGAACACGAAATGAACAAAACCTAGAAGGTGAATTTGAATGCTTTTTGTTTTGTATTGCAGCCAAGGTATGGAAAATATTTTATTCAACCAAATATGGTCAGATATGGTAAACGGTCACCATCAATCATAAACCTTATCTTAAGATAACTATTTGAAAGAAAACTGGATATCCACATGAAGTTGGTCTCTGGATGCCTACCTTACACAGTATATAAAAATTACCTCAAAATGGATTCAAGATCTAAATGTAAGAACTAAACCTATACAACTCTTAGAAGATAAACTTCATGACATTGGATTTGGCGATAACTTCTTGGATGTGACACTGAAAGCACAGGCAACAAAAGTAAAAATAGGTACATTGGACTAGATCAAAACTGTAAATTTCCGTGCATTCAAGGACACAACAGAGAGAAAAGGCAGCCCATGGAATGGGAGAAAGTATTTGTATATCCCATATCTGATAAGGGGTTAATATCCAGAATATGTAAAGAACTGCTATAACTTAATAACAGAAAAACAAAGAACCCAGTTAAAACATGGGCCAAGGACTTAAAGGAGACATTTCTCCAAAGATGATATACAAATGGCCAACAGCACATTAAAAGATATTTAACATCAGTAATCATTAAGGAAGTGCAAATCAAATCCACCGTGAGATATCCCCTCACACCCATTAGGATAGCTACTATAAAATAAAATAAAATAACACCCACAACACAACAACAACAGAAAATAACAAGTGTTGGCAAGGATGTGAAGAAACTGGAACCCTTCTGCACTGTTGGTAGGAATGTAAAATGGTGTGGCCACTATTGAAAACAGTAGGGCAGATCCTCAAAATATTAAACACAGAATTAACGTATCCAGAAATTTCACTGCTGGGTATATATCCAAAAGAACTAGAAGCAAGGTATCAAACAGGTATTTATACACCGTATTCCCAGTAGCATTATTCACAATAGCCTAAAGTGGAAGCAACCCGAATGTCCATTGACAGATTAATGGGTAAACAAAATGTGTTATATATGTACAATGGACTATTATTCAGTCTCAAAAATGAATGAATTCTGACACATACTACGACATGGGTGCACCGTAAAGACATTATGTTAAGTGACATATGCCAATCACAAAAGGACAAATACTGTATGATTCCATTTATGTGAGGTATCTAGAATAGTCCAACCCACAGAAACAAGTAGAATGGTGGTTGCCAGGGGCTGGAGGGAGGGCGAAACGGAGAGCTGTTGTTTAATGGGTTTAAAGTTTCAGTTTTGCAAGATGAAAAGGTTCTGGAGATGGTACAACACGTGAATATACTTAACACTACTGAACTGTACATTTAAAATGGCTAAAATGGAAAACTGTGTTATGTGCATTTGACCACAAGTTAAAGAAAGATAACTATTTGCAGAGGAACAGTTTAGTTCTTTTTTTCCTCCATCCTCCTGCTGTCAGATCTACATGGAGTACTTCTAGGCACCTAAATTGCCACACAGAGGTATTTTACACGGTATGTTAAAAATCTGCCTTTGAAGACATGCTAATTTCAGAATACATTTTATTCCTAAACTTTAGTTAAAGTATTTATGCTAGGCTTTTACCTCACTTAATTAAAAACAAAACCCCCATGTTTGATGTGTGTTGTGCTGTGTTTGGGGCCATCTTTCCTGGCCAGCTGCATTCTTTAAATAAGATCAAGCTGTGTTTCTTCAATATGGGTTCTTGACTGAAAAAGAAAGAAGCCCTTGGCAAAGCCTTTTGACCAGGTGAAAGCTGATCCCAGTCCAAGTGTTAGATGAAGACACTGGCTAGAGGGCCAGGGAGGTTGGGCAGGCGTGATTATCCCCATTCTACAGATGAGGACAGTGAGGCCCAGAGAGGAAAAGCAACTTGCCACAAAGTATGTCCACGGCAGAGTCAAGGCTGGGCTCCCAGTGAGGGCTCCCTCCCTGCCCTCCAGCCCACAGCTGCTCTGGATGCTGTGGGTGGAGCGGGAGGGGAGAGCACACAAGCCAGGATGCAAGACGCCTCCACCTCCGCCTTCCCCAAGCCTCTCCTCCCCAGGCAGCCTAAGGGACAGCCCTTAGCTCAGTGGGAAAAAAGGAAGTAAAAGCACAAGGTAATTGCTGGGCTTGCTGGCACTGGCTCTACGTGGCCTGACTACCGCACCCCAAGGGGAGAGCCCAGAAGGCCTCAGAATTCCCAGGCACCATGTCTCCGGGGCCTGCCCCAGGCATTGGTCAGGGCTCCATTATTGGATTTAGCATAAAGTAAAACTGACATATATTAAGAACACAGAACAATAATGAAATTGGGCTTAGCAATGACCCCTGGAATAGGGGAGGGAGCATGGGCAGAATGCTCAACATCTCTGCCTCCGGAGCAGGTGGAGGTCACCCCCCGGGCCACGCTGGCCAGCCCCACCTGCGCAAGGAGGCCCCACCAGTGCTCTGAGAGGGAGCGCAGCAGGAATAAGCAGCCAGGGCTGTCCCTCATAGCCATTTGCTTCACCCAGCCCAGCCCAGCCATCAGAAGCTGAGGACCAAAGGCCCAGAGAGGGGAAAGGGCTTGCCCCTTGGCAGCGCAGGAGTTCAGGGCAATGGTCTGAAGATCAGACCTGGGTTTGAGAGGCAGCTCCGTGCCCTTCTATGTGGGTGATCTTGAGTGAGTTACTTAATTGTGCCTCTGCTCTCTCATTTGTGAAACAGAGTTAACAGTGGAACCTCTCCCACAGGTGTAGTGAGGATTAAATAAGACAGTTCATATAAGGGCTTAGCACAGGACACAGGATAGAGTCAGGACTCACTCAACACTCATTTCATTATTGTTTTAAAATTCAAATGCACCGTCACTGTCTTTGTTACCATTCTTATTAGCCAAGGGCATAGAGCAAAGCGTGGGAGAGCCCTTCCAGCAGCTGGGCAGCTGACGCCACCTTCCTCCGCCAGGTGCCACCCCACCTATCATCGCTTCCACCTGGCCAGCTCCTAGTCATTCCACACAAGTCAGCACAGGGTCCCCTCCTCCAGAGTGCTTCCCGGTGCGCCCCACCCCTGGCAGTTTAGGTGCCCCTCCTGGGTTCATATACTGGGCATCCCCCCATCACAGCACCATCTCTACAAGTGACAGCTAATTTTTTTCTTACCTGACGGCTCAGTGGGGACAGGGAACGCTGTCCTGATGATCATGGTAACGACCGCTGGAGCCCTATCCTGAGCGCTTAGTGAGCACGAAGTGCGCGCCTGGGCCGAGAGCGGTGCGTGCCTTTCCTCCAAGGGGGCCCCTCCTTGAAGAGGATCATGGTTACTCCATCTTACAGGTAAGGAAGCAGACCTCGTCTCTCACCCTCGCTGTGCTGCGTACTAAGTTTGTCCCCGGGCAGGGACATGTCTGTCCCAGCCAGTACCTGCCCTTATAACAAACCGTCGCTCTGCAGGGCCTCACCCTCTGGCTTCCTGCTCTGTCTCCACGGTTGGAGTTGGTGTCCTCTGGTGAGATTTGCTGTAGATTCACCTTAGGCCATTTCAGGGCATTCTGAGTAAGATAAACAAGGACCCTGTCGCCCTCCCTCCCCAGCAGTCCCATGAATGGCTCCCCCAGACTTTCACCGTCTGCCCCTTTCCGCCTAGAAGAGCAAGCCACCGGGTTGAGGGATGCTGCCACCTGGTGGCCACAGGCTATCAGGACACGCGGGGATGTCCTGATGGGGATGGGAATGGTAAGCGGCCACACTGGCTTGGCAGGCTGGAAGCAGCGCCCTCTCTGCTGAGCGCACTGCCAGCCAGCCAGCGGAGCACAGGTTTGGAGAAGATGGGGCAGCTGGACCGCACAGAACACCACCCATGAGGCACGACAGTTTCATGTTTAGGCCCAGGAGTACAACAGACTGGGCCCAAATCCTGGTTCGGACATTTCCCAGACATGTGATCTTAATTAGTCGACTGATTGCTGGGAGCCTCCGCTTCCTTTCCTGTCTACTGAGTAGCCTTCTCCTCCTGGGTTAGGGCCACCTGCCCCAGCCAGAACGTGGAGATTCTTTCTAGAGCATCCGTTTTACTTCATTATCATTTAAAAATGGAATTTCTATTGAACTCATGCAAATTTTGTATTCAGCTCCAGAACTATGTTTGTCTTAAGCAAAACCTGAAGGCTTCTGAGAATCTGGGGTTTGTGCAAGCTGTCAGTGGGCTCTGCCAGCCCCTCTCCCCGGGATGCATCTGCACTCGACTCTGGTGTTCTACCTACCAACCCTCCCCACGTGCTTGGCACTTTGCACGTGTTTCATTTAGCCCTCACACAGCAACAAATTATCCTCATTTTACAGAGCAGAAATCAGGTTCAGAGAGGCTGAGTAACTTGTCTGAGGGCACACAGTTGCTACAAAAGAAGGAGCCAAGCCTCAGACCCGAGTCTATCTAACAGTAGAGTCCTCGTCTGCCCACCATTGTAGGAGCCCCAGAAGCTGTCCTTCTGTCCCTGTCTGAGTTCTCGAAGGAGCACGACTGGGGGCGTTTGCTCACTGATGTACACTCCCCAGCGTCCTGACACCAGCCAAAGGAGGCCGTCCTAGCCAAGGGCGCCGAGCAGAGAGAAGCCAGCACCTCACTCCCCCTGCTCTCACCTCCCCTGGCTCTCCCCCTGCCCCCGGGGAAAGGCCAGACAGTTACCAGCCCGACTTCTTGCTAGCCCTTGGGAGATGCAGCTGGGCAGTTCTTCCTCTTGTCAGATAAGTTCCCTGGCTGTTTCAGTTCCCTCTCTTGCTGGGAACTTCTGGGAACTGAGTTATGAGGGAACTCAGGGACCACAAACACATCTCTCCCGCCCACCCGCTCTCCCGGGCCAGGGCTGGGAGTGGGGACACAACCTTCCTCTCACTGAGGCCTGGTTCCAGGGGGCAGTGAGGAGTGATGTCCCATGCCCCAGCGAGGAAAACTAAGGCATGGAGAGGGGATAGGACTTACCCAAGGTCATACACCTAGGGGCAACAAAGCCCCTGCCAGGCTTCTGCCTGAGGCCCACTGCCCTTCTCTGCAGATGGGAGGAAATACCTGAGCATCACCTAGAAGGGAAGGCAGTGTGTGCGAGGGGCCCTGGGGAAGACCATGGTTCCAAGACACGCAGCTGGCCGGCAGTCTGGGCTAGGCAGACCCATGGGCCGAGAGGAAGGTCTCTGGAACGTGGCCAGCCACCTTCCACTCAGCAGGCTCAGCCCTGGTGTGTTTGCAGACCTTAAAGCTCCTCAGAGTGGCCATTTGGACTTCTGGTTATCCATCCGTCCATCAGGGAGGTGAAGCTGTCTGTGCTGAGCGGGGGGGTGGGGGGGTGGGGTGGGGGGGGTGGGTATGGTGCCGGCAAGAGCCCTGAGGTCTAGCCTGACTGCCTGCCCCAGGCCCCTCCCCCTCATAAGCCAACCAGCGCGCCTGAGATGCTGCCATTGGAACCACTGCGTGCAGGGAGGATGCCACGTGATGACGAAAGCAGAGATCAGGGTGAGACCTCTACAAGCCGAGCAATGCCAGAGGTTGCCAGCAAGCCTCCCGCAGCTAGGGGAGAGGCCTGGAACAGGTTCTCTTTTAGGAGGAACGAATCCTACCGAAACAGTCTTGGACTTCTACTCCCCAGGACTTTGAGACCATACACGTCTGTTTATTTAAGCGACCCCATTTGGGGTACTTTGTTATGGCAGCCCCAGTAAATGAATACCCCAGTCAATACCTCTCTGCAGAGATCATTCAATACCCTGACCTCTATGACCATAGGCTAGTTTTATCTGTTCTTGCATTTCATGTAATTGGAATCACACAGTCTATATCATTTGTGCCTGGTTTCTTTTGCTCTCCATAATGATTATGAGATGCATCTCCATTGTTTTGTGTATCATTGGTCCATTCTCTTTTTTACTGCTGTGTAGTGTTTCACTGTATACATATTATACAAATTTTTATCCATTTTTCTTAATGGACATTTGGGTTGTTTCTAGTTTGGGGTTAATAAGATAAAACTTCTGTGAACATTCTTTTTTTTAATTTTATTTATTTTTTTATACAGCAGGTTCTTATTAGTTATCCATTTTATACACATCAGTGTATACATGTCAATCCCAATCGCCCAATTCAGCACACCACCATCCCCAACTCACCGTGGTTTTCCACCCTTGGTGTCCATACATTCATCTGTGTCTCAACTTCTGCCCTGCAAACCGGTTCATCTGTACCATTTTCTAGGTTCCACATACATGCGTTAGTATACGATATTTGTTTTTCTCTTTCTGACTTACTTCACTCTGTATGACAGTCTCTAGATCTATCCACGTCTGTGAACATTCTTGTACAGGTCTTTTTGTAGACGTACATAGTGAGATTGTTTCTGTTGGTTTTTTCTCTTGTTTGACAGTTGGTCCTGTAGCTTAGCATGCCTAGTACTTTTTTATTAATTGTAGAACATTGTTAATGAGAAGTTGTAGAGGCTCTGTATGATATTAACTTTTTCTAGCAAGTATTTCTTTTTTTTTCTAGGAGGCAGTTAGAGAAGAGAGATTGAGGTCATCTGGGGCCAGTGCTGGACCCACATCCATCTTGGTCTCTTCCAGGCTGCCCTCGAAGGCCAGCAGAGCCCTGGAGAGGTGGGCGTAGAAGGTGGCCTTCCTGCTGTCCTACTGCTGGAGAGGCCACCCTCTGTGAGTAGCTGTTTTATCCTTCCCCTGAGACCTTGCCCTTTCCTGAGACACTCAGTGGACCACCGTGTTGCCCATAGCTCCCTCGGCCACCCCTGGTCCGGCCACTGTGGCCCCCTCACAGTCTCCCACATGCAATGGGGGCTCCCCTCACTGACACTCTGTCCAAAGAGCTCCCCTTTCTAACAGGTCTGGGATGCCTTTTCCCCACCCACCTGGCAGGGGGGAGGAGGAACTGTTCATACCCTGAAATAGGTCCCTGGGGACGGGGCAGTAGAGACTGGCAGAGATGAAACCCGGGAGGGAGCTCAGGGGCCTCTCCTAGCAAGGGTCTCAGACTGGGGTTTCCAACCTCTTAGCAGTGGGGCTGCACTTCTGCAACAAGAAATTACGCTTCCATTTTCTTTCCTAAAGGGAAAAAGGAAGAAAGCAACAAACCTGATGAGCGTTCTGACGTATCACTTCTCTGAACCGCAGCCACAGCTGCCATCCCCAGACCCGCCCCAGCCTAGACCCACTTCCTCCCGAGAGCTCACAGCTGCAGTGCCGGAGTCAGATGTGACCATGGAAATAAGGTAGATGGGGGTCAGAGACTGGAACTCACAGTGAGAGGAGAAGGCCTGGTGGGACTGGGAGGGGGCCCCTGCTGGCTCCTCGCCAGGCACATACCCCAGAGAGTCTTCCTCTGAGTTTCCGCTTCCCTGGAACAACTGGGGTCCTGGAGCAAAGAGGAGGCCTCTGCAGGGGCTCTGCGCCAGCAGGGGGATTTCTATCAGTTCTGGAGGACTCAGCAGAGCAGAGAGTAAGGTCACAGGAGCAGTGTTGAATGCTTCTTTTCTAAGGGATTCTCTTAGGGTCCCTGGGCTGTGGGATTGGTTCCTGGAAGTGAGCTCTGAGCTCCTGGCCAGGCCTGAGGACTTGGCCGTCCAGCTCAGCTGTCCTGGGCCTAGTTTACACACACCTCAGGGAAAGGCTTTCTGCAGGCTGGGGCAAGAAGCCGGGTGTGGTTGTGGTGTGTCCGTGTGGGGCTGCGTGTGTGCACGAGAGAAAAGGGCGTGCCCTAAGGGCTCTGCACTCACTATCAGATTGGGAGGTTCTCACCATTACTTCACCCAAAAGATAGGGAGTCCAGGGTCTGGAGGGACTTGGAGCCTGTACCACAGCCTTTAAGGACCGGACTCTCGTGTGGGGTCTCTCTGGACTTGATCTCCCATGATTTCCACGTGTGTGAGCTTCTTCTCATTTAGCCATTTGGCAGGTGTGCCCCCAGACACTTGCTGTGGCCAGGCCCCGTCTGGACCGGGCAGTGGGACACGGGGCATCGAGGCAGCTCTGCCGTCGGGAGGCCTCAAGGAAGAGAGGAGGAGAAGGGCCCAGGGAAGGTGGGGCAGGGACCCACATAACTGACACATAATGGAAAAGGGACCGAATGGGACAGCCCCGGGGGGGAGCCTCCTTGTTCTGAGGGTCTGGGCGCAGAGAGAGGAAAAGAGCTTCATGGAAGAGGTCACCTTTGAACCGGGCCTTGAGCAGTTTGGGAGAGAAGATGCATTCTCAGGAGAGAAAATACTGGAAGCAAAAGCCTGGTGCTGGGAAAGTGTACATTTAGTTATTCAGATCCACTCAGTCCTTGGTTCCTGTAGAAGGTGTTGGCATGTCCTGGGCCATATGGGGTTGGTACACGTGCCAGAGAGTTTATGTTCCTCAAATCCACGCAGGAACAGAGCCTTCCTGCATGTGCCAGTGAGATTCTAAAGGACAAATTTCTAGAGATGGAGTTACAGAGGCAAGTGGCATGTGCATTGTGCACTGGTAGGTATGTATGGCCAGTTGACCTCTGTGGAGCCCCATCAGTTCTGAGAGATCTCAGCTCTTTCCAAGTTCATCACCGGCATCGGTGAGGAGGGGATGCTTGTGGCATTCGCGTGCATAGGAGCACTGAGAATGTGCTAGATGTTTTTGTTCTTCCTTGGGGTCTCCAGGCAGCCTTTCTGATCCCCCAGGAGCAGGCGGGGGTCCCCTCTTCTGTGTCACTCCACAACGCCGGGAGCTAGAAACCCCTTCTCCTTTCCCAGCTGGGTGTTCCCGTTGATCAGCTCATCCCTGGCCACTGGTCGGCGCCTGGCTCAGCGGAGGGCTCGGCAGGCAATCGTTGTGTGACTGTCGGATACAAGGAGGGTGGATCCTACCTTCCGTCCTTCCCTTTCCATGAGGCAGGGCAAATTGTCCCCAAATGCCAACAGGCCACCCAAACCCCACCACACAGGCTGGTATGCCTTGGACCTCGCACAGACAAGGATCGACATACCTACGTCACAGAAGAGAGAACTAAAGTTTGGAGAGTGAGTAGCGTGCCTCACTCAGAGTGTGTTAGGGATGAAGCTGAGGCTAGAAGCAGCGGGCCTGAGCTTCCACACCAGCTCTGGCCGTGGCTGCAGCCTGACTGGGGCAGAATGACTGCATGGACGTTCAGTGCCCGGCCCTGCTTGGCCAGAGGTGGCTGGGAGCCCCTGAGGTGGGCAAGAATGTCTGGGCTCAGGGAATCACAGAGGAGTGTCTGCCTCCACCCACGCCTGTGTGTCTGTGCTCCGTCTTTCTTAGGCTATCAGCCATGGAGAGGCCCCTCACGGTCCTGCGGGTGAGCCTGCACCACCCCACGCCAGGCCCTGCCACCTTCGCCAACGTCCCTCTGCAGCTAGAGCACGACACCAGCCCACTGCTGGTGGGCCGGGGCCCGGATGCCCACCTCCGGCTGCAGCTCCCTCGCCTCTCCCGCCAGCACTTGTCACTGGAACCCTACCTGGAGAAGGGCGGTGCCCGGCTGGCCTTCAACTTGAAGGCTCTGAGCCGCAAGGGCTGCGTGTGGGTCAACGGGCTGACGCTGAGGTTCCTGGAGCAGGTGCCCTTGAGCACCGTCAACAGGGTCGCCTTCTCTGGCATGCAGATGGTGGTCCACATCGAGGGAGGTACCTCCCTGGAGGCCTTTGTCTGCTGCTTCCACCTCAGCCCCTCGCCCCTGATTTACAGGCTCCAGGCTGAGGAGAGCGACGAATGGGAAATCATCCCCCAGGAGCAGCCTCTCTCAGGTTCAGGGCAGCAGACTCCGGGTCACCTGGGGTTTCTCGACAGCCCTTCCCAGCCCAGCCCTGGAGGAGCACCAGAAATACAGCTCCAGAGGGAGCCCCCAGACAGTGCGCTCTGCTAGCCCCGCCGGCCACCCCGGAGCAAGCCTTAGCTGAAATGGGGCTTGAAATAGTCAAGTTACATCACGCAAGGTTGACAAGCCAGGCCTGCCGCATAATAATGAACCTTTTCTGCAAGCATGAGCCACCAGGGGTGAGGGGAGTGCCCTCCACATCCACAGCTATGCAAGGTAACAGGAACTTCATATACGTTTAGAGGCCCTGAGGGGTTCTGGGAGCCTCTCTCAGTGTTTCCCCACATTTCCCCCTCTCGTCTGACTAGGAGTTACTTTATGTTGCTAATTTTGTGTGCCGCTTAAGAGCCGGAGTTTGAGGTTGCACCAGGAATGCATGGACACATGTAACAATTACGTTTGTGGTAGCTTGGGGTTACCTTGGGCTTTCAAATACCCACAGGCACTCGGGGCTTAGGGAAGCCTGTGTTTAATAAACTGCAAGTATTTCATTAAGCTGGCATACCCAGTAGGATTCCCTGATCCCCAGATGGGCCGCCTGTACGCCACATCGTCATGCAGAGGCAGGGGCGGGAAATGGAGAAGAGGTGTAAGAGGAAATTGGCAAGGCGGGGGCTCACGGTTCTGAAAAGGATGGAGGTAGGGCTGAGGGCTTCCTGGGGATGGGGAGCTGGGGGCTGGGCCTGCCAAGAAATTCATCGTCACTGTCATTCTCTTTATCCTCACGCTCCCCCACTCTCACTTCTGGGTCAAGGCCTTGGCTGACCAGAGGGCAAAGGTCTTCAGGGGAAGGTAGCTTCTCAGAGCAATGGGCTCTCCCAGGACTAACTCTATGAGAGGGCAGGCTGGGAGGTTGTGACAGAATACAGTTCAGCAGTTATTTCCCTCAAGGGTGGGTCATATGCCAATGGGGGTGGACGAGTGGGGGATGGAGAGTGGGCTCATTTTCTCAATGCATGTTGGGAGGTATGTGCTGGGGAGCTGAGCGCAAGCAGCCACGCTCCACGCCATCCCAGGGAGGGGGAGTGTGGTCTAGAAACCATGTTCACCTGTGTGATGAAGGGAGGGACCTCAGACCCGGATGGTTGCCACCAGCCTGGACCCTGCTGTACGATATCCAAGGCACTGAAGCTGCCCACTAGCTGGCTCACATCCCCAGGTCTGTAACCACCTCCAACAAGGCTTTCAACACTCCTCACTTCCTGCCCAAGAAGAGAGATCCTTTTGCACCCAGGGTAGGCTGCAAGGTAGTTCAGCCGCACTGCCAGGCCTGAGCATCTTCTCCTTGGGGAAGATAGCAGTGGGCGGGACCCAGACTGCCCAGACTTGGGAAGATTCCATCCGATAGGGAACGAGGCAGATACACTCAGGTCACAGCCACAAAGCAGAGGAGGGCAAGGGATGTGAGAAGAAGGGGCTGTCCAAAGCTGTGAATGGCCCATGGGGCCACCAAAGCAGTCCTTCACTCAACTTTCACCAAGCACCCACCTTGTACCAGATGCTGTGCAAAGCCCGGGGAACCAGCAGTGAACAGGTTGACTAAGGCCCTGCCCTCAGGGAGCTTACTTGGGACTCAGGAAAGACATGAATTCAGGAGATGGTCACTGTGGGCAGTGCTAGAGACATTGTGTTTTCTCTCTCTTCACGCTGGTGTTAACCTCAGCTCTACTATTAAGTGGCCGTGTCTGGTGAGTGCTTACTATGTACTCCACGCTCCGCTAGGTGCTGTGTACATTCCCCCATTTAATCTCCACAACGCCCAGATAGACAACGGTACTAACCACATTGTACAGATGAGGAAATTGAGGCTCAGCAAAGTGAAGTATCTTGACCAACGTCACGCCACTCACTAGCTGTGTGATCTTGGGCAAGTGACTTAGGCTGCTTTGGTCTCTATTTCTCCTTCTGGAAAATGGGCAAGATGATAGCACCTCCCTGCTGGAGCCCGCTGGGCTCCCCACTGGAGCCAGCCAGCGGGCTGTGAGGGTTTTAGGAGGTGGCACATATAGTGCAGCACCTGGCACACAGCAGCCACTCTGTAAGTATTAGCTACTATCGCGAGACCTGAGGGAGGGAAACATATAGGTCCTGACCCAAGGGCTCACCTTAGACAGGAATATGGAGTGAGAGAAGGTTGGGAGCCTGGCGGGATGGCTCTGGAGCCTGAGGGCTCAGCCACACTCTGTGATTCCCTGATGAAGAATTTTGTCTTAGCCGTGGACCTGGTGGGCAGTCAGGAGGGGGGTTATTATTGTGAACGTTGGCACCAGAAGGCCCAATATTCAGGGTTCATAGAATGGGAGACACACAGTCAGGGCGGGTGAGCCGCAGAAGCCATGTGTGCTGTGGTCTGATGAAGCCCACTGTTTTGGGACTGCCTTTATTTTTCACACAATGATCCCTCCACAGACCGAAGTGCTCCCCAAACTATGCATTAGGGAGCAGCAGCCCTTTGCATGCAGAACGGAAAAGCCACTGCCTGAAATCTAAACCTGAACATCGAAGGCTGGAGAGAGGAAGCTGGCTGGGGGCTCCCCAGAGCCCCCAGGGTGCAGCTCCCCTGCTCCACGAGGGAACCTTTGCCATAGACCGAGAGTCCTCTTCCTTCCAGGAAGGGGCAAACCCAACCTAGCTGGGGGCCTATGAGAGGGAGCAGCCCACCTCCTCCCTGGGGGAGTCTCTGACTTGGGGTGAAGTCTGGGAGGCCCTCTGGGCCCCAGGATGGACTGTGCAGCACGCGGGAGGAGGGCAGACCAGAGACAGGGCAGAAGGGAGCCAGGAAACACCCAGCTTGTTGTTTCAGACTCTACCTGTTCATAAAGTCCCCTCCGGAAACTCACTGCCTGCCTCATACAGGTTTCCTAAACAGCAAAGCTCCACTCCATGCGAGGCTCCATTTTTCTTCGGTAGAAAACCATTTAAATCACCAGACCCCAACACCCACCCTCCAATTCCCGCCCAGAAGCTAGAATTATCAGGTTGGCTGCAGGCCCTGGTCCATGAACTGGATACCCCTTTCCTTTGCTGCTCGGACAGACTGAGCAGGGCAGTGAGTCCCTCTCAACAATGTCCTCTGCATTCCCTCAGCTCGCATACACAGGGCGGCCTATGTGGCTGAGGGGTGTACACGCGCGCGCACACGCACACGCACACGCGCACATGCTGTTGTGGTTCCGAGCAGGGGCTCTGCAGTCAGGCTGCTGCCTGGGTTAGGATTCTTGCTCCACACTTACTAGTTCTGGGATCTTGGACAAGTGACTGAAATTCCCTGTACCTCAGTTTCCTCTTCTGGGAAATGGGGAAGATAACAGCTTTGAGAAGGTAAAATGAGGCCCTGCACACAAAGAACCTGGTGCCGTGTCTGGGACACAGGAAGTGCTCAATGGGCCTGCTTTCATTGTTTGATTTAGTGGAATGAATTGAATGCATATAGACACATGGACTCAGCTTACACACACACACACACACACACACACACACACACACACACACATCTGCTACAAAGAGCTACAGGAATTACATTCAGGCATGCCCCAGAGCGCTACAACTCTCTGAGAGGACATCTGGAAATTTAGAAATCATTCCCTGTGCCCTTTCAGGCATTATACCCCCACATTCCTCTGCTCTTCTAAGAATGGGAGTCCCCCCGACCTGTCTGTGAGTCACTGCGTTCGCCTGAGCCCCGTGCGGAGGGAGACACGAGAACGCTCCTTCAACAGCCCCAGCGTGGGGCTCTGAGGCACAAAGAAACGCCGTCAGGTCGTGGCGGCAGACTCAGCAGACAGCTCAGTCCTGGCCACAGCCGTGCACGGCCGTTCTCTCCCGGCACCGGAACGCTTCGCCCACGGTTTCCATGTCTCTCTCCCTGTGAGACACCAAGATCCACACAGACGAGGATGCTGGGTGGTTTGCTGTTGTATTCCTGACGGCCATCACGGAGCTGGACAGAGCCGGGATGGACAGACAGGCACGCGTGGTCAGGGAAGCAGTCATCTTGGCGGTGCTAGGGCTTGAGCCAGGCTTCTCGGGGCAGGCGAGGGCAGGGCCAAGGCCTGCAGTGGGGGGCAAGAAGCAGGCCGGCCCTCTGGGGCAACAAGGCCGCAAAGCTGAGGGCAGACAGTAAGTCTTACCTGCCGTAGGCCTCTGTCGGGGCAGCCCAGAACCTCTGGCTGGGGCAGAACAAGGCTGGTTCTTCTGCCTAGTTCTTGAGACTCTGCAGCCCAAACTCAACCCAAACTCTGGGTTTTTGGAACTCGGTGTGATGACCACTGAGGAAGGTTGACAGATTTGACAGGGTCCCACATCACCAAGAGATAGCTCTCAGCCAGCACTTCCTGCCCCAAACAGAGGCACGTCGGTGTCCCCAGGAGACCCTGAGAGGGCTCCCAGCCACAGCCATCAGGGCTCGGGCTGGCTGGATTGAGTCTGGGCCTGTGGGCCACAGAGACCACCTACTCCAAACATACACTAGGAGCACACAGCCTCCCTGAAACAAGACTGTCTCTTAAAGAGATTTCCTGTGGTACAGGATGCTAAGATCTGGCCCTGCTAGAGGCATCTGCATTTTCAAAGAAAGGATTGGAGAGGGCAATGCCTACCCAGTGGAAAGAGCGACATTGAAGTTTTCACCGTAGGCTGATAAAGGAAACATTTTCCCTTTCCCCTCAGATCGAGGTTACTTCGTAAACGTGAATAAGACAGAGTTAAGGGGCTAGCTCAAGGTTGCCCTGTGACCAAAGAGAGCTGAGACACGAACTGGGAGGGGATTCTTTCCCAGCAGCCCACTGAGTGGCCAGACTGCAGTCAGCAAAGAGATGTGCAAAAGCAAGGGAGCCCCCATGCCAGGGGAATGGTTCGTTGCTGCCTGCATAACCCCCTCCCACCGCCGGACTGGGCCGGGAGACCTGCCTCCTGCTGTAACTGCTACGTGAGTCTGGCTGTCCAGCTTTGCTCTGTGTCCTCTGCTTCCTCTGCTTCCGCTCCATGGCGTCTGCTGGTACTGGTACCTCCATCAGGTGAGCGGGTCTCTGAATCACTGAGGCAGCTTCCCCTCACTGAGGCAGCTCTCCCTGCACCCCGTGCCCCAGTCACGCGCTACCACACCAGGCCCCAAAGCCACGCAAGGAGGAGGCCAGCTCCTCCACCTTTAGGAGGAGATTTCGGGGTTAATCAACTCTATTCACGTTGCAGGTTGTGCTCCCTCTTACCTTGAAAGTGAACTCACAGGCGGATTAAAGTGAAATAAAATCTACCATTTGAGTTACATTCTCAGCTGATTGGAAACATGCATTACCTCCCCATGACCGGGCCGTGAGAAGGGAAGTTATCTCTCTTTAGAGTTTGTAAACTCTTTAGAGCAGAGGCAGCTTTAAAGCTGCTGGGGGAAAAAAATGATCCGGGAATAAATTGCTCTCATTTACCTTTGTTTTCCAATCATACGCTCCAGTGGGAACAAAACAGCCTAAGCGAGTGGATGTGGGGAGCCAGGTGATCCTCAACAGAAGAGTTTCATTATTTCCTTCTTTAGGCACATGAGTTGAAAGGGCTTTAGGTGCCATTTGGCAGGGGCCTTGCACCACAAAAATGTGTGTCCCGCAGTAATATCAGCATCCTTGAGCTGTTTCTATCTCTGCTTCCACTTCCCCGTGACACCCACTTCTTTAAGGGGCACTATCACCAGAGTGCGCAGCTCCAGACGTTTGGGAACAAGAAACAAGGAGTCTGAGAAAGGGCAGATGGGAATCAAAACCAAATCACAGTCCAGGGAGGAGAGAGAAACCGTGGGGTCTGGGGTTCTGGAGGGGGCTTTCCTTCCCCTCTGTTCTCCGATCCTCTCTGCATTACCTAACACAGAGCTTACATAGAGCAGGTACTAGGCAAAGCCATCAGGACGCCCCAGGCTCTGAGCCAAGCACTTTAACTGCTGGAAGGAGCCCCAGCTGGGATGTCTGCCTCACTTTCCTTTAAAGATGTGCACGCCGGGGGGGGGGGGGGGGGGGGAGGGGGCGGGGAATCTTCAGAATAAAGCAGAGACGGGGGCCTTTGGAGGGAGAGCTCAGCCAGGCAGCCAGCCATGGGGTTTCCATAATTGCTTCTCTGAGGGATGGGGATGCCGTGATATCACTCTTTCGTTCACCTGCAGCTTGCCGCAGATGGGCTAGGAAGATGGACCCTATTAGGTCACCTTGCCTGTGGGGCAGGTGGGGTGACGGTGGCCCGGAGTATATCAGTCAGGATCCAGTCAGGAGAAAAAAACACTCTGAGTATTTCAAAAATTTGGTTCAGTGAATTGGGTATACAGGTGATAGAATCGCCGAAAAGCCACACAGGCAATGCAATTCAGAGTTCGGCAAGAGCAAGAAGTGCTACCACGGCTAGCTCCCACCCCTGGGGCTGCAGGGGCACCTGCGGAGACCGTGTTACCAGAGCGGGTGCTGGGGGGCACAGAGCTAGAACCACCCGTGAAGCTGCGACCTTGGAGGCAGAGGCCATCCAGCAGGAGCTGGAGCCACAGAAGAGATGCAGCTGCTGCCAGACTCTCCCCAAGGTGCTGAGAGAGAGAGCAAACTATCCTAGCTTCTCCCCTTTCCTGGCCCCCAGTGGCCCGAGGCGTCTGAGGAGCAGCCTAGGAGATGCAGCTTGCAGAGATGACTCCCCGAAGTACAGAGCCGAGGAGGGAAGGGGGAGCGCGGGCTCTGAGGGCAAACTGTCAAACCCAGCACAGGGAGTGTGCCCACCTCAGTGCCCTCAGTCCCAGCCTGAAGCCCTGGGGTGGCCGCCAAAAATGGAGCGGAGATGGGAGGGGGACGCACAGCACAGAGGCTCCGCGGCTCAGGGGCCTCCCGAAGCCACAGGCAAACACAAATCCCCCTCTACCACTGTCATCCCAGCCTGTATGACCTTCAGCATCTGTAAGAAAGGAAGGCAGAGGGCACAAAGGACAAGTGCAGGACAGTGAGGTACAGATGTGGCCTGGCCTGGCCCGCACCGTCCTGCAAGGATGTCTGCTTTGATTCTGCAGCCCTCCCCTCCCACCTGAGAGGCAGGGCAGCAGAGCAGCGTCCACATCCCCCCTGCCCTTCACTTACTGACCCTGAGACTTCATTTTCCAAGCCTCTTTTCCTCGTGTATAAAGTGCGGATACTATTAGTACCTACCCCACCTCTGTGAAGACTGAAACACACAACCTGTACGGGATCTCAGCACCTACCTTGGAAATGCTCAATAAATGCCACCCATTTCTTTTTTTTCTTTCTTTTTTTTTTTTTTGCGGTACGCGGGCCTCTCACTGTTGTGGCCTCTCCCGTTGCGGAGCACAGGCTCCGGACGCGCAGGCTCAGCGGCCATGGCTCACGGGCCCAGCCGCTCCATGGCATGTGGGATCTTCCCGGACCGGGGCACGAACCTGTGTGCCCTGCATTGGCAGGCGGACTCTCAACCACTGCGCCACGAGGGAAGCCCCCATTTCTTATTTAACAGGAACAACCACCCATCCCCAAATGCTCTTCCCTCCAGAAAGCTTCCTTGACTTGTTCCCGCAAAGAGCCAGCTCCTTCCTACCTCCAAACCAGTGTTGGGACACCCAGAGCGGATTTGCAGGCGTGATCCACGGAACAGAATGTACTTCCTCAGCCGGGCCTATGGGTACTTGCTGTGTGCTCGACATCACGCCGGCACTGCCCCCTAGCAGAGCCCTGGGGGTGGTGGAAACTGTCTGCAGGTCGAACAACCACCTGGCACACAGTAGGTCCTCAGTAAGTGTCTGTTGACTGTGAGTAAGAATTTGGAGGGGGTGAAAGCAGACCTTCAGGGAATGAGGCTTTGAGAAGCACATCACACCACAACAAGGATGCTGGTTAAAAGGTTAACGTGCACTTTAAAAAACTAACTGATCAGAATGAGACGAGGCCGGCAGGTTTTTCTGTTTCTAGACGAGTCCCGTCTCCGTGGTGCAACACAACCACCCAGCCCTTCACCTCTTGGAAACACACGCACGAGGCGCAGGGCTCCCACGCTGGAGCTCTGGCCCGAGAGCCCTGGAAGCAGGCAGGCTGGATGCCTGACGTCGGAGGCTTCCAGCACCAGTGCTGGGCCTCATTACTGAGGAACACATAGTCCCCTGTGGCACTCGCTGGAGGCCAGAGAGGGAAGCTAAGCATCAGGGGGCTCCGTCTTTCGTCTTTCGGTTTTACATTCCTCTTCCCCGGGGCCTGCGGTTGCTGTGCAGACTTCAAGCTGCAGTATCAGGAAAGCCTCATGCGGTCTGACGTCTTCCCCAACACGCACACGCACACGCACACGCCTGCCTCTGGGCTTTGTCAAGCACCCCAGGCAAAGTGTTGGTTAGAAAACCATGGGGTAATGATGAGCTGTGAGTTTTGCTCCTTAAAAGCAAAAGTTAAAGTTAGAGAGAAGATACCTCCACTTGAGATTCTCAGCGTGCTTTGCAAACCAGAGTGAATATTTTGGCTCAGCTCAGAGGAAAAAACAGAAGCCAAGGAGATCTCATTAGAGGAGTGGTAGGGGGCATTCAGAACAGGCCAGAGTGTTCTGGGTAACGAAACGCTATACACCCTGGACATGAGGTCCCGGGAATGCTGAACAGCTAACTCTGATGGAGAGAGCGGCGGGTTGAAAGAAAGACATTCATCATGGCTGAGACTGAGAAAGTCACCAAAAGCTCCGCATGCCTCACTTTGCCAGCCTCAACCATCAGGGACGTGCTGGTTAATGTTTAACAACAGGCTCCCTGGGTGGTGCGTGAAGTCTGGTTGTAGCGTTACCCATCTCCGATTTCCATGGTGTAAATTCTCCAACTGTGGTCAATTTCAACCTATCAAGTTGACATCACTGAACTTGGATTTGGAAAGAGATGCACAGTGAGCACAGCTTTTCATAGCATTTCTGCCATACAGACACAATTTACAAGAGCACAGATACAGTAAAAACACAGTAAAATAATTAGGAAGCTGTGTGTTGATTATTTATTAACTTTGTATTTAATATCGTTTGTTTAACTGTGAGTTCATACAATTTAATTTTTAATAGTGCCTTAACAGTCGTCTCTTACAAGACAGCATGAGACAGCTCCAGGACGCCACTGTATGGAAAAAGTACCTGCCCCTTGTGCTCAACTGTGGGCCAGAGACACAAAGTAACCAATGCGAAAATGCCTTGGAAATAAAGATGCTAGTACACAGAAGCTCTAGAGGGGTCAGAGTAACTATCCTAAGAAACTTGTATAATGCTTTGCTACTCAAAAGTGAATGTGTGTTTAGATTCAGAACACTGGATATTCAAAATAACCTTATGAAGATGTTAAACCATCCCATGCAACAGAAGAAGAAACTAAGGCTCAGAGAGGGGATGAATGCCCAAATTCTCTCAGCAGGGCAGTGGGAGAGCCAGTATCTGATTTCTCCTAGATCCTTGCTCTTCTCACCCCCTTCGCTCCATGCACACTCGGTGAAGGGCAGCTGATCAGCTCTGGTCGAGCTTGGGTTGCAGAGTCACATTGTCAATGCCCGTCTAGCAGATGTCACCAGATATGATTTACAGGGGCAGTGCTTGTGCTAGGGCCCTGGAATCAGTCCTCTGGCTTAAAACATGCAACGGGGGTGTTAAGTAAGAGACCACACTCCCTTCTTTCCTGGGAACTCTTTTAGAGTTCGGGGCAGTGACAGATTGCCTGGCATTTAGAGGAAGGAAAGCACAGCTCTCTGGGCCTCACCCCACCTCTCATCCCTCTTAGACAAAGGATATTGGAGTCTCTGGTTTACTGATCAGCAGGAAGCAGAGGGGCTTTCAACTCACTCTCTGAGCTGTAGCCAAACCCCAAGGCCTGCTGGACACTGACAGCAGGGCAATGTCTGGTTGGCCACCCAGGCAGTGTGTGAGCATTACCCAGCAGCCCCTTGGGAGGCTCCAGACAGGCTACCCCCCAACCCAGAGCAACTGGCATTGAATTCCAGAGGCATCAAGACCCCCACTTGAGGCTTGGATCCCAGACCCCCAACTCACATGTGGCAGAAACCCATCCCTCCTCCAGAGCAAAGTGAGCCCCTCTGCTACCTCTCACCTTCTCCCAACTTGGCTACTACCCCTCTGGCTTTTGGGTAGGAGACACCCCATTGCCCAGGCCGTGTCCCCTCAATCCTGTGTCATTTCAAATTTTCTGACATGTAGATGTGGTATGCTTGGCTCTTTTAAACATCACGCTTTATGGCCTTTTGCAGTGTAATTTTGTTCCTGTCCTGCCATTCAATTTGAATTAAATATCAAACAGATGTGAGTCATTTTTTGCTCTTTATGAAGAAAAAGTTTAATATTAAGGAGCATGCCCTCCTATATGATCAGGAAAGCCATTCGGAGAAATAAGCCCCTTCAAATTAGAAAAGAATCACGTTGGTTAACATTAAGATGCTTTCAAGTGATACATTTCGAAGTGCTAAAGGAAGGTGTTTCCAGCAAGCTATAAAGCAGCCAGGAGAAAGGAGGAGAAGATATACGGCCCCAGGCTGATGGGGAAATCGGAGCTCAGAGAGGGGGCAACACCACCTGGGGAGGAAGCCCTAAGCTTGGAGATGAGGTTCACAGATGATGGTGGGGGAGGCCATCTGTCCCAAAGGCCGGGGGTGGGAGCGGGGGATGCTCTCTGCAGCCTGTGTGGTCTGAGTGGGAAGGGAGTCACGAGGAGCTCCATTCTGCTCAGAGCCAACCTGACCTGGGTAGCCATTCCCCATCCTCACATACTGGCACCAGCTTGGCACATCACCCCCCACCAGTAGCCCCAGGGGTGGGCTTGTATGTTTGGGCGTGCTGAATGGCATAATCCCCTTGTTCCTGCTACGGTCTCTTGGACAGTGTGATCTTTGGCCTCTTGTGCGTCTTAGATGCCTCCAAAAATGCCAAGAAAGCTGTGTCTCCTCTTCAGACACAGGAACATACATAAACCTCCATACAACCTCAGGGTCCCTGATTTAGACCCCCTTCCCCCCGAGGTGGCTCTAGAACAGAGCATTTCATCCTCAAGACACTCAGCCCACAGGACTGAGGCCCTTCTCTCACAGAGAACCGGAAGCTACTTTCCTGAGCATCCGCAAGCCCAGCACTGTGCAGGGCCTTGGCGTGAGCTGAGGGAGCTGGTCAGTCTCCAGACCTCTCTGGCTTCTTGGCAACATGCATGCCTGGAGCTCAGCATTATTGGACCTGCCGCCATTCATGGCTTTGAGCCAGGGCTTCTCCAGTGCCGGCTCAGGCTAAAGTGTTTCCATGTGGTCCTTTGACTCTGCACCTAAAAGGCAGTTCTCCAACTACAGCCGGCTGACTATAAATGACATTTCCATGTGGCGGGGAAAGGAGCCAGAAGGCCTCTGATTCCAGCTGGTTCTGGACATCCTGGACCCTGAGATGAAGCTCTGCACACCCAAGGTTCCCCTCTAGGGATGATGTGCAAATGCCCAGAGGCCCTGCTCCGTGGGGAGCAGGAAGCCCCGCTGATGAGAAACAGAACCGACACTTCCTAGAATTCCGCACACAAAAGAGAAGTTCAGTGGAGGGATTTAGAACAAAGAAAAGCCTAGGCTTTGGAGTCAGACAGTCAACGTCTGGATCCCAGCTCTATCACTTACTCCCTCTCCCAGCCTCAGTTTCTTCCATCTGTTAAGCAGAAATGCATGTCTCCTAGAGTGTTTGGGAGGTTGAAATGGGCTGATGCACGTGCAGCCCTTAGTACAAGGCTTGACCTACAGCAAGGGCTCAACATTTGGAAGTTATCTTTTTTGCCCTTCCTTCCAAGAGGACAAGACCCCTATCTGATGGTGCTTGTGGGGTCTGGCACTGGGAGGTAGATCACAGCCAGGCTTGCTCCCTGCAGTAACCATCCTGATAACCACATGAGGGACAGGAGATGCAAAGGGAGGGGATATGAGTTACTGTCTCATAATTCCTGTCTGAGGGGTGGGGTGGGGAGGAAGAGGAGGGAGGGAGGGGGAGGGGACAAACTGCAAAACTATCTACAAGTGGTTTTAGGAGAGGAATTGAAATTCACAAATCATTGCTGCTATTCCAACCGTTATTTTGCATCTGTGGCAATTCAGTAAGAAGGAATTGAGGTCTGTTCTGAAAGCCTGGGGGGAGAGGGAGGTGCAGCAGAGAAAGGGTGAGGGACCCAGGACTACATCCAGATTCTAGAAGGGCTCTGAGCTCAGGCGGCAAGTGCTGGGCTGGTCAGAAGAGAATTCCGGTAGGAGGAGGACAAAGCTGTGCCTTGAACGATGAGAAGTCTGTTGAGGGAGAGACACCCACAATCTATGTCTTGCTGCTCACCAGGCAGGGGTCCGAAGATAAGGAAGCCTGCTCTCAGGGGTCTCGGTTTAGGCTCCCTCCATCTTCCAATGCACTCGGTCACACACAACAGCCATTCGTTTCTGCTTCACTCAGAACAGGAGGTCCCCTCCGCAGTGCTGCCCAGCTTTGGAACTCCTAATGGCAATGAAAACGCAGTTCCCTCACCCTACCGCTAGGGGAAGCCGTGCGCCGGTCAGAGCCCTGAGGACACTCCCAGCCCTCCTCAGGGGCCAAGGTCCCTCTCCAACTGACAGGGGCAGGGGGTGTATGTGGGGTCCTGGGCTGTGAAAGGAAGCTTACTGTGATGGGGGCTCAGCCCCATTTCCCCCAGGACACCCTGCCCAACCTTGGAACTTCATGCAGGTGTCCACATGCATTCTGATGACTCTGCTTCTACGGTCTCTGCATGGGCAGGGCCCCAGCTGCAGGCTTTTCTCCAGCCTTTGTGACCACATACATCTTGTCCTGGACTGATGACATGGACTCTCATCCTAGCAGGAACTTGATAACTTAGACACATTCATATCAATCTCTATTCTCATTTAATTTTCATTTTTATTATGCATTTAAATATTGAATGACTTAAATATATTTAAATAAGCAATTACATCTCCCTCCAGTCTTTCTTTTTCAGGGTATGCATCTTCCCACAGTCATAATCAGGGTGCGTACACTTGCTTTCTTCAGTTATTTCCTGGGCATTTGACATGGCTTCATACTTGTCATATTGATCTTATTGGCTATTCACTAATGGCATCAATGACACACCTCAGTGTATAACCAATCTATGGGCAGCATTTTCACTGGTTACATTTTTTTTTTTTTTTACTGTGTTCAAAGTAACACTCTAAACTATTTATAAAATAATTTTCCTTTTGAGCTATTCCCCTGGAGATGTTCCCGGGAGCTGGATGCCCAGTTGAGAGCTGTGTGAAGATTCTCTGTGGGCTTGATGTTCTATGAATGGCCTCTCACTTATCCATGTGCCAACCCAGCATAGTGCATTCCTGATTCCCATTTTACAGATGAGAAAACTGAGGTGGGTGGAGTGGGTATCTCCCTGTGCTATTTCTTGGCATGTGACCTCCTCCCTCACGATGCTCCCTGGGTTTAAAAGGAGACCTGAGTGTCTTTGCCCAAGGCTGTAAATGAGTAACAGTGGAAATGTCCGGATGGCAGCACGGAGATAATTATAGGATGAAGAATGTCGATTCTTCAACCTCTGAAAGAAGCCTGCAGATGGCTGTCTCTGACCAAGCCCAAGACTGCCCTCCTCAGTCCCTCCAAGGACCCTTTAAGCCAGGGAGGGCATGCTTTTTGGATCTCTAAGCCCTTCAGAAGATGTGAAAATGGGGGCAGGTCAGCCACATGAAGTGCTGGCCGCAATGTGTAAACACCACCTCAGAGCGCTGCTAATCTCCCAGGTCAGGGCCTGGTGCCACCAGCCACCCACTGCAGGCACAGAGGCCCGGGTGGCTCTCACCCAGTTGCCTGTATGATCTCACATCACTGGCAGGCGGTCATTGGGCTCCCAGGACCTGGCAGGGGACCATTCGCGGGTACCTCTCTCTGCCCTGCGGCAGCCTGAACGCCCTGCCCAGCCTTCTCTAGATGCAAAGCTGCCGCAGCTGCCGGGCCAGAGAGGCGCCAGGCTCACACAGGCATCTCTGGCCCCCAGTTGTGCCCCTGGGCGAGGTGCATGGGGCTAACCAGAAACACCTGTGTACATGGAATTTCCTGCCCCAGTTCAGCCTTCATTTCCTCCGCCAGTAAAAATCCAAGGCGTGCAAAGGTGAAAGAAACCAGCCAGTCAGTCACCCGGACGACGGCCACCAGGGCGGCAGAGACAGGACTCTCTAAATTAAATTTTAATTCCCACCCGATGGCCTGGCCAGGACAGCCATGATTCAAACCATGTAACCGCCACCACGGCCAGGCAGATCCCCGCCCGGGTCCTTGCGGGAATTAACCTCACCCCTGGGCTAGTGGACAGGGGTGTCTGCCTTGGCCATCAGGTCATGGAATGAGACCCTAAGAATGAAAGCACTCCCTTTTCCCTCCACCTCATTCTGCAGCTGCAAGGGCTGCCCAGCTGATTAGCTGCTCACTGCCCCAGGCTGTTTGAATTATTAGGTGCTGGAGAGATCAGATCCCACCAGTGATTCAGGGACATTTACCAAGACAACATCAAAGCCGGGGGCAGCCCGGGTCCAAAGTGTAGGATAATGGTCAGGGCCCAAGGCTCTGTGCTCTGTCCTGGCCCAGCAGGTTTAGGTGAGGAGAGAGTTGTAAAAATGCCTCCATTTTTCCAGAATATCTTTCCAGAGATTCCTACCGGCTGGAGGAGGCAGGGCTTGGAACAAGAAAAGAGATATTGAGCTACCTGTTGTATGATTAAACCAACCAAATCATCGTCAGAGACAGTGGCTTGCCTGACCATACAGCTGGCTGGGACCAGGCCACCAGACTGAGTCCATCACTGAAGACTGAGTCGTGACTCCCATCTTCCCATCTCAGCCAGCCATGAAAAGGGCAGGGAAGCGGCCTTGTGGGGGTGATCCTGGGGTTCACAACAGACCTGGGCTCAAAGCCCAGATTGTGCTCTTACACAAGCTAAATTCTCTCAGTTTCAGTCTCATGGTGATAAAATGGGAAATCATGATAGCCCCACCTTTATAAGGTTGGTGTGAGAAATAAAAGAATGTCCATGAGGTGCTTTATGCTGAGGAATGTGACAAGCCAGGAGACCAGATGAGGCTGCTTTTGCCAGGAAACTTCTGATTTTCTGTCAGTGGCATGTCAGCCATGGTCACCATAGGAACGGAGGTGAAGACTCGCCCTTCAGGAGGACTTGACCCCATCCTAGACACCCACATCCCCACTTCCGGTCTCGTTCAGTCTTGTGCAAGATGCACATGCCCCCTTCCCACCCTGTCTGACTGGTTTCTTCTTTGAGGGGTTCAAACACCAATATGTGTCATTGGTGATGGCAGGTGAGCCAAGGGATGGTGGGATTGGCACAGATCCATCCGAGACCTGGAGAAGCAACTGGGACAGAAACTTCAGGACAGAGGGCTGGGAGCAGGAGGCCATAACCAACTCCCTAGCAGAAGCACTGTAGAGCCCTCATTGGGAAGTGGAAAACATCCAGGTTTTTGACAGCTGCCATCCGCCATATTTTTAAAAATAGTTTTATGATTTAAAAACTATATATGCTCATTATAATATACTATGACTACACACCATAATGTGGGTGAATCGCATCAACAACGTTGAGCAAAAGCAACTAGACAGAAAAAGAGTTCACACTGCATGATTCCATTTGTATAAGGTTTTAAAATAGGAAATGTAATCTGTGGTGTTTAACTCAGAAGCAGGTCATCCTTGAGGGTGGTAGTGACTGGAAGGGAAGACAGGGGAACTTCTGAAGGGCTGCTGATGGATGTTCTGTTTCTTGATCTGGGGACTGGTTACACAGGTATGTTCACTCAGTGACAATCCACTGAGCTGTACACTCATGATTCCGGCACTTCTCTGTGTCTTTTGTTATAGTTCACAATAAATTTCCTTAAAACAAATTTCCAGGTCCTTGGCAACACCGTGTTAAAAACAAATATAAAACATTCATGTTCAGTGTAGGAAATGGTTTTTTTAATGTAGAAACTTGGAAACAGATCCCTCATCCTACCATCCTAAGTTACTTCTTTTTATTTTTTAGTCTATTTCCTTCCCACCTTTTGCCATGTATGATGTGTGTGTATTTTATACATTTAGTCATATTTTTGAACTTAAGAGTGCCTGTGTGACTTTTGTTGTCTCAATATGATATTGTAAGGATTTGTGCACACGTCCTTAATGCCTCTTGAAAACTATCCTTATGACACTGTAACGTGCCACCATAGGGACATACCATGCTTTAACCTAGTGGTTCTCAACCTCAGTTGATTTTGCCCCTCCTCAGGGAGCATTTTGCAATGTGTGAAGACATTTTCGGTTGTCACAACTTGGGAGGCATGGTGGCTGCTGGCATCTAGTAGGTCAGGGATGCTGTTAAAGAGGACAGCCCCTATAGCAAAGAATTATTTGACCTTAAACGTCAACAGTGCTGAGGCTGAGACCCCCTGTAAATAATTAATAATAATTAATGTTATTAATAAGGCAACAGCAGACTTCCTAGATAAATCATGCTGCACCTCTGATTATGTCCTTTGTATCAGTTTCTGTGGGCAAGCTCCATGATATGGCCACTTTGAAGAGCTTGATATGTATTGCTAGTCTGTCTTTCAGAAAGTGGTTTCTGTTTACCCACACCATCCCGATCCTTCCTTCTCTAGTGAAAAGCTCTGGCCTCAACCTTTAGAGGCTCATGGACCTCCCATTCCTAAAGATATCTTCTTTGCCCAAGACTCCCTCTCTCACTGTGGCCCATTTTCTCATGCTTTGTCAGCAGAGCTTCCTGAAAGAGGTGTCCACATCCCTTGTCCTTCTCTCCACCCACTGCTCTGGGCACCACAGAAGGACTCCCACCCCCACCATTCCACTGAGACTATCCTCAGAGTTACTACAGGCCCCCCTTGAACCAAACATCAAAGTTGTTTTTCAGTGCTTGGCCACCTGACCCTCAGACACATTGGCCACAGGCACCCCTCCCCCATCTCTCTTAGAAGATTGCCGAAGACTCCTGCACCTGCCACCCCTTAGGGCTGGTCCTCCCCAGGGCTTGGACCCCACCCTTTCTCACCCACAAACACAGAGATGATTCCAGCCCAGCCTGCTCTCCTGAACTCCAGACCTATATTTTCAACCAAAACAAGGCAGCTTGGCCTTTCTCCCAAGCCAGTACACTTGAGCCTTCCACAGTTCACCTTCTTTGGTGATCTTTCTGAAACAAAATCACAAATGCAATATGGCAGACTTGATTTGAATCCTGATTCACACAAATCAACCTTAAAACAAAAATATTTTGGGGACAATCTTGGAAATTTGAATATGAACTTGGTATCAGATATTAAGAAACTATGTTAGATGTGATAATGGCACTGTAGTTGTGTAAAAAAAATGTTCAGTTTCAGTATGGGTTCATGGGAAGTTCATAATACTATTCTGTCCACTTTTTACAAAATTTTTCATACATTAAAAAAAAAACAACACTGCAAATCTGACAACACTGCAAACAACACTGCAAAATATTCTGGTATTCCCTACTGCCTAGAAATAGTCCATGCTTAAAGGTGTCATACAAGCACTTAGAGCCTTGTCTTGCAAACTTCTCCAGCCTGCACTTCCCCAGACAGACTCTTCTGCTCGGTCTGGCAAAAGCCAGGAGCAGGGGGTGATTTGGGTTCCAATCCCCTCCTGTAGTTGGTCGTGCTGTCTTCTTTCACCTAAGAATTCCTAAAAATCTTTGCTGCTGGCTGTTTCGCCGCACAACGAACTGGCCATAAGACCAATTGAAATAACATAAAAGATAAAATAGTGAAAATAAAAGAGGACATTAAAAAGGACATAATGAAACATGAAAATTAATAACAAAATTAAAAGAGATTTATTGTGGAAAATGAAAATACAGAAACTATTTGAATACATTTAAAATGTGTGTAGAGGGCTTCCCTGGTGGCGCAGTGGTTGAGAGTCCGCCTGCCAATGCAGGGGACACGAGTTCGTGCCCCGGTCCGGGAAGATCCCACATGCCGTGGAGCAGCTGGGCCCGTGAGCCATGGCCACTGGGCCTGCGCGTCCGGAGCCTGTGCTCCGCAACGGGAGAGGCCGCAACAGTGAGAGGCCCACGTACCGAAAAAAAAAAAATGTGTGTAGATTCATGATTACAGTTGTATCTGGATATATCTTAGAGATCGTCCTTTCTCAAAGTCGATCATTAAGGGTTTAGGATCTAATGTCAGGCGTATGTGAGTTCTTTACAATACTAAAAAAACCTCTGCTGTAAGTCTCTTCAGATTTCCCTGGAAGTAAAGCTGATATTTCTTACCAATATATGTAGCCCATATAACTGGTAGTACACATCTGGACTACATTTAAATGCTCCATCACATGCCCAGTTTTAAAATTTCACCAAATCATCTAAGCCAAATTCTGTGCCAAATACCAAAATTCTGTCTCCATCATGTTACCCACTATCAAATTGCAAAATTTTTTTCACCGTTTTCAAGAAACTTATACTCATCAGGAATCATGTAACCATTTATTTGGCCGAGGGAGGGGGGATAGGAAGTGCTGATTCTTCTTTTGCCTCCAACTTCTAATATTGCAACGATAAATTTGGTAAAGATGGCATTAGAGAACAATTTGGATCTAAATTAGCCAAAGAATTGATAATTAACGCTCTCGAAGAGTGTTGTGAACCACTAGCTGCCTCTTTTATACTATCTTTTATGGCCTTGAAACCAAACTGTCACCCAGTTACTTTATCTTTTACGGCAGAGGTGCCTTACGGCCAAGCGGTGCGGTAAAACTGCTTGCGGGAAAGAGTTTACGGCAAAGATACAAGATGCGGTTAAGGTTCTCGGAAGAGAGGACGCGGTTAAGAAGGCACATCTTGGGGCCCAACATGGACTTATTGAATCAATTCTGGGAGTGGATTTCAGGAATCAGCATTTCAGCAAGCTCTTCAGGTAATTCTTTTTTTTTTTTTAACTGTGGTAAAACATATATAACATAAAATAATTTTTAAATGTATAATAAAGTGGCAGGCATTAATCACATCGACACAACATCACAAGCAATCATCACCACTATCTGTTTCCAGAATTTTTCTATCACCCCAAACGGAAGCTCTGTACCCATTAAGCAATAATTCCCCATTTCCGCCAGCTTCTGGTAACCTCTAATCCACTCCCTGTCTCTATGAATTAGCCTAATCTAGGTAGTTCACGTAAGTGAAATCATACAATATGTGTCCTGTGTTTGGCTTGTTTCACTTAGTGTAAATATCTTCTGGTTTCATCCATGTTGTAGCATGTACCATAACTTCATTTTTATGGCTGAATAATATTCCATTGCATGGATATATGACAAGTTGTTTACCCACTCATTCTCCTATTGATTGACAGACACTCCATCTTTTGGCTTTTGTGAATAGTGCTGCTGTGAACATTGGTCGTTGAGTATCTGTTCAAGTCCCTGTTTTCAATTTTTGGTGTATATACTTAGTAGTGGAATTGCTGGGTCACAAGATAATTTTATGTTGAACTTTCTGAGGAATGCTGAAGTTTTTTCCACCAGCTGCTCCATTTTACATTCCCATGCATGAGTGTTCCATCCCCATTCTCAACAACACTGGTTATTTTCCATTTTTTTTTTTTATTTTACCATCCTAGTAGATGCGAATTGGTATCTCATGTGGTTTTCTTCTGGTAGTTGTCATGCACACTAAAGCTGGAGAACTGTACTGTTTAAAAAGGAGACAGGGGCTTCCCTGGTGGCGCAGTGGTTGAGAGTCCGCCTGCCGATTCAGGGGACACGGGTTCGTGCCCCGGTCCGGGAAGATCCCACATGCCGCGGAGCGGCTGGGCCCGTGAGCCATGGCCGCTAAGCCTGCGTGTCTGGAGCCTGTGCTCCGCAACGGGAGAGGCCACGACAGTGAGAGGCCCGCGTACCGCAAAATAAATAAATAAAATAAAATAAAAAATAAAAAGGAGACAGAACTTTCAACAGAGATAAGGACTCAGGTAAAGGGAAGGGGATTTTTGTCATTTTTCAAAGAAAAAGAATTTTTTTCTTTTTTGTGGTTTTAAACAAACACTGGTTCCTAGTGCTGAATTCAGTGGCCCATCAAGAGCACCTTATAGTTCTGAAGCAAGTTTGAAGAGTTTGGGAGTTGGGAGGGCGGGGTTGAGATCTAAGAAGACTGCGCAGATAGTGACTGAGCTGGGGGCAGAGGTGCAGGATTAGTGACGATGGAGCCGTGGAAACCTGAAGTCCCCCACTCTCATGAAGCTCGTAGCAGTGGAAGGGATTGCGTCTGAGCCTCTCTCCAGGGTCTAGTGATTTCATGTGTTGACTTTGTAGGATAACTGTGCCTTTTAGGAAGAGCTGTCATGAGAATGAACAGTGGGAAAAGCGCCATCCAGCTTTTTAATAAAGAAAAACATGTGAGTCATGGGTGGAGAGACTAACTCCTCTGTGTTCCCACCAGCAGTGTCTGTGCAACAGTGCTCAGTGGGCAAGATATCAGGCTCTGGATCCATCTGGAGACATATCCGATCAGAGAGGTTTTCTTGTTTTCTAGGACTTTAGTCCAGGCTGTGTGAAAATCTCTCCGGAGTCAGGAGATGCCCCTCAATACCGCCCCCCACCCGCCCCCCGCCATCACCCTCATTGAGAAGCTGCTGCCCAGTGGGGGTTCTGAGTGTCTGGGAAGTGCTGACCCCTGAGCCCCATAGAGGCTGCCCTCTCACAAATGCCACATCCTGCCAGAAAAAACACTCACTGCTTTAGGTGGAATTCTGCTTCTTGGGCTACACTGGGCCAATTAGCATAGCAGAGCTCTGTGGGTAAGCACACTCTCAATGGGACTTGTAAGAGCTACAGTCAGGAGATCAAATAACCCCCTTGCTCTCTGTGCAGCAGGCCTGGACTCCATCAGAAGGACACGCCCAGCCAGCCAAGACATAACTTTGGTGCAGACAGCAGGGCAATGAGGCAAGCAATAAAAAGGCCTGATCTCTTAAGGCAACATGAATTGTTGGCAAGAACATAAGGGGAAAGCGACATTAGCCAAGGATCCTTTTCCTCTTGTTATAGATGCCTGCTGACCGCTTGGAAAAAGAAGTGGGGGGAGGGCGGGGAATCCTTCTAACACCAGTGGGCAGCAAGATGCAATTTACAGAATTGATTTCCCCCAAATTTTAACAGCTAAACAGTATCATCATCCCAGGTTCAGTGTAAGAAACAGGTTATTCTAGGTATTTCGAGCAAAAGGGGATTTTTGTATTGGGAATCAAATGCCAACCAGATTGTGGTAGGAGCTACCTATGCAAAGGGGTGATAATAAGCTGCTGTTTATAAGGACCCATTACATGGCTGAGACATCAGGAAGCTGCTATAGCTGCCACCATGGCTACTGTCACATGACCTCTCCCAGCCTGAAGCTGGTGACCCTCTTTCTTGAACACCTCTAAACTCACAACAGCCAAGCTTGCCTCAGCAGGAGGAAGAGGCCTCCCTCAGCTCCAAACCTCCCATGAGAACCACCAGCTAGTGGGACTTACTTCCCATCCAGAACTCTAGTTGCAAGGGTGTCTGGGGAGCTTTCCAGGCTCTCCAAGGAAGGAGGGTTGAATTGAGAATAAGGGTGCCTCACCTCCTCATTTTTCAGTTGTGTCCAGAGAGGTTAAGCCAGTTGTACAAGGTCACACAGCTAGTAGGTAGTGGAGCCATTACTTAAGCCTAAAATTGCAGGACTGTGAAGCCTGTTCTTACCCACTGCTTTCTGGGGAATATAGGAGAAAAAGCACTCTACATATTCTAAGCATTCCTATTAATTATAATTACATTGGTGGTTATTAAAGATCTCAGATTAAATTGCCAGGAGACTATTATGGATAAAATTACTCTGGCAGTCATGAGAAATGAATTGTTCAAGTATCAGTGGAGAGAGCGTTCAGAGGAAGTGGTTAAGAGAAAGTAAATGTGACTAGTCTGGACTTAGCTGCAGAGCAAACCTATATCCTCCTAGATCTCTGTTCCAGGCTACAGGTTCCTCACTCCCTGCCATTGCAGCTTGGGGAGATTTACAGCACCCTTGTGGAAGGGTTAGCACGGGAGGGCAGTTCTCACAACTAACGCTAGCACGTAGATGCCAGGCATGATGCCAAGCATATTTACAAAGATTAGCTCGTTTCATCTGCATAAGAACTTTTGAGGTAGGTGACTGTCTCCTTTGAATTTCATAGATGAGGAGACTGAGTCTCAGGGAGGTTAAATGCCTCATCCGAGGTCACACAGTCAGTCTGTGGTAAAGTCAGAGTTGGCACACAAGTCTGTCTCAGTCCGTATTCTGAAATCCTTAGCCCCTGGCTATGTGTACACCTCCCTGACCCTCCAAGGTCTGGCAGCCCCTCACAGCACACACACAGCTGGATTAAGGCAAAAAGATTGAATACCAGCTGGGTGGACACTGCTTGTAACAGAGCAGTGGTGACCCGCTCCCAGGACGCCAGTCTGGAGAACTCAGTGGAGGGGCTTCCAGCAGGCCTGGGGACAGCTTGTAGGGCATTTCTCTACTCCAGGGATTCTTTCCAGGTCCATCATGCATTTCCCCCATCATACCCCATCCCTTGGGATTTTTGGCAAGTCCTAAAAACCTCATTGTTCCAGCTTGAGAGACCTTCATGGCTTGCTAGTTAAGCCTTGCATTGTATTCATAGAGAAAGAGATTGTGAGAGAGGAAGTGACCTGCCAAAGGTAATTTAGATGGCTAGAATCAAGGGGGTGGGGGCAGTACCCAGGCTGCTTCATCTTCTCCTCAACTTTGGAGCTTACATTTAAAGGAGGAGGCGTCATAGCCCAAACTTAGTGCCCCTAGAATTCCTTCATCACTAAGAAATCCCCCTGAACCCTTACTTGTTAGCTTCTGAGATAGTGGTCATGTTCATGTTTTATTTCTTGATCTGGGTGATAGTCATATGGCTGTATTGACCCTGTGAAAATTCATTGAGCTGATTACTTATGGGTTTTTTTTTTCATTTTTTATATTACGTCAAATTTCAATCAAAAGCTTACTTAAAAATAATGTGGGCTGATTTGCAACAACATGGATGAACCTAGAGAGTATTATGCTTAGTGAAATAAGTCAGATGGAGAAAGACAAATACTGTGTGATTTCACTTATAGGTGGAATCTAAAAACCAAACAAACAAAAAATGTGGATACAGAGAATAGAGTAGTGGTTACCAGAGGAACAGGTACGGAGGAAGGGGGGGAATCAGTAAAGGGGATCAACTGTTTGGTGATGGATGGAAACTAAATTTTTGGTGGTAAGTACACTGTAGGGTACACAGAAGTAGAATACAGTGTTGTACACCTGAAAATTATGTTATAAAGCAATGTTACCTCAATAAGAAATAAATAAAAACAATAGTGGCTGATTAGACTTCCCTCAGTACCAGGAAAATAGTCCATGTTTTCCCTGAAAAGTATTTTCCTTCTAGTCTTAAGAGCCTGAACAAACCATATCCAGTGCTGCTGTTAACTCAGGGTTTGAGAAAACTGAGGAGTGAAATAGTCAAGAAGGTTTAGGGGCTCTTTGGCAAAAGCACAGACATTCCTTTTACTTTTTCAGAAGGCAGAAACACACACATACACATACAAATGAGACTTGTGACAGAGACTTGTAGCTGTTCACAATTATTTACCTCTTCCTCCTGGGCAAGCACTGGGCTATACTTCCCAGCCTCCCTTGCAGGTAGGGGCAGCCATGTGACTGGATTCTGGCCAATGGAATACCCAGAGTGGGTAGAAGTAATGGACACAGATTCCATGTTTGGCCCATAAACCCTCCCATGAACAACCCTTGGTTACCTTTTCCTATCTACTGGCTAACTGGAGAGTTCTCTGAGGTCCTAGAAGAGGGCAGAGCTGTAAGACAGAAGGAGCCCAGGTCCCTGTGACATCTTGTGGAGGAGAGCCATGCAGAAAAGTTGCCTCATCAGGAAAACCTATGATGGGACATTGCACAAGCAAGAAATAAACTGTATTGTGTGAAGTATTGAAATGCATAGCTTGTTTGTTACAGCAGTTAGCCTACCCTGAATAATACAAGAACCATTTTGAAATTAGGCAAATCCTGGTCTCCAAATCACCCCTATTTTCCCAATGTAGAGCCAGCCCCAAAGAATTTTTAAAATCTGAGAAGCCGAAGTGGCCTCTTGCCTGTTACCGATTGACTTTTAATTCAGAAACAGTTGTAATAGGTACCATTTACCAGCTTCCCAGGTGAGTTAGGGCAAGAGGTCAAGGTGGGGAGACTCATTATAAGATATGAGAGTTGTCAGTCCTTTTTTTTTTTTTAATTGTTCTGTCTCCTTCTTTGTTAACAAAGTGCTCAGAACAGCAGCATTCAATACAGGGCTAACAGTCCTGTACCACCAGAGGGCAATACTATATAATGGCTGATACACATATGATAACTGAATCCTCATGAAAGGGAGAAATGGAGTCAGTAACTATGGAAAGGGGCAGGAGGCTGACACCAGGATTGTGGAAGGTCTCTGTGTGATGTAGTGGGGGACACTGAGGAAAGTTTCTTCCAGATACGTGTCCCCCACCTCCATCTCCTTTGCAATTGTTCTAAGGACCAACTCTGCCTGTAATTTTCCTGCATGTCTGAAAATTCTGTAGCTGAAATATCCTGTTGCACGAGGTAAGGAAAAACTGTGCTGAAGCTACCTTCCACCAAAACATACAACTGTGCAGAGCTGTTAGAAAAGAGGCATTGAGGGAAAAAAACAGATATAAAAGGAGAAGCACATGAGGAGACAGAGTCCCATTTTGTTTTCTCTTGGGCCTGGGGCTTGTAAGAGTTTATAAGGAAACAGCAGTTTCTCTAGCAATACCCTGTGGTTTCTTATTAAAACCCAAGGTTGTGAGTTCTGCTTCCTGGAATGGGTGGGGGATGAGATGGGGTCTAGCTTTTTTCCAGACCAAGCTTCTAGCTGAAAATAACTAGAAAAGAAGACAGAAATATATATATATCTTTTAAACTGTTCGATGGCATTAAAGAGCAACCAAAGATTTATAGAAGCAAGATCTCAGAGAGAAGGGGCAACCAGGAATCTAAGCCCAATATTTGGCATGCCTCTTTTCCTTGAGAAGTCTGGACTTTTTTTTTTTTTTTTTGCTGTACCATGAAGCGTGTGGGATCTTAGTTCCCTGACCAGGGATCGAACCCGTGCCCCCTGTATTGGGAGCACAGAGTCTTAACCACTGGACTGCCGGGGAAGTCCCTGGACTTTTTGATTGAAGCGCTGATCAGAAAGTGGAAGCTGAGAAGCTGAGTAAGAACTCTTGACAGCCTCTCACCAGGTTGCAGGAACAAAAATTGGAGTCTGAGACCTGCCAATCAGGAGAGGATACGATGAACGGCCCAGGTTTTCAGTGGGCGTCTCAAAGATCTACTACCTAGAATAAGAGGGTCTTAGGCCAGGTTTCCTAGAAGACAGAGCCAGAGGCAAAAGCTTGCATGCTGCCACTTTGCCAGGAAACACACTTGCAGGGAAGCTGGAGTGAGGAAGAAAGGGAGTGGGGCAGAACAGAAGGGAGAACGTGTGTAAGGGAGGGTGTACTGAACTCTACAAAACACCAGTTCTCAAAACCCTCAAGGTCTTCGAAAACAAGGAAAATCTGTTACTATCACAGACCAGATGAGACATGATGACTAAATATGAAGTGGTATCCTGGAACAGAAGAGGAACATTAGGGAAAAACTAATGGAAACCAAATAAAGTATGCAGTTTAGTTAATAGTTATGTACCAATGTTGGCTCCTTAATTGTTACAAATGTACCTTAGTAATGTAAATTGTTACCAATAGGGAAAAGTGGGTGCAAGGTATATGGAACTCTCTGTACTATCTTTGCAACTTTTCTGTAAATCTAAAACTATTCTAAAATACAATTTTATTAAAAAGAAAAGAGTAAACAGATAGGTTAAACCAAATGAATTTTCTCTGGTGAAAACGTGAATAATAACGTCTTGTGGGATTATAAACGTGTATTTAACATCACGTATAATTAAATCATATACACATTAAATATTAATAAACATAAACACATATAATTAGATTACATACATAATTAAAACATGTACATAATTAAAACACACAGCAATAGCTCAAAGGCAGAAGGATGGGGATACATGGAGTTAAGATGTTCTAAAATCCTTGTATTGTCTGGGAAATTGTTAAAATATTCACTTATATTAGATTTTAATAAATCAAAAATGCATGTTGAATCTCTAGTTTCATCACCAACATAATAGAAACTGAATGTGTAACTTAGCAACCAACAGAGAAGAAAAATAGAATAATAAAAATACTTAATATGAAAGAGTAAGAAAGGAAATTGAACATAAAAGAGGTAGGACAAATAGAAAATAAATAGTAAGTTGTAATGCTGAAACCTAAGTATCAGTTATAACATTAAGTATGAATGAAGAAAATGCTCCAATTAAAAGTCTAAGTTAGAGGAGATTTAGAAACAACAACATTAAGCAAATGTTTCTTTAAATAATATACTTTAATTATAAGCATACAAAATTATTAAAAAATGGAGATGGAAAAAGACATTCAATTCAAACAGTAACTAAAAGAAAACTGGTGTAGCTAAGTAGACTTCAAAACAAAGCATTATTGGAGATAAAGAGGGATCATGTATATTAAAAGGGTCAATCCACCAGAAATATATAACAATTCCAAATTTGTATGCACTTCATAACAGAGGCTCAAAATATAAAAAGCAAAATTAGATCAAACTAAAAAGGAAAAAGACAGATCTACAACTACAGTAGCGGACTTAAATACAGTTCTCTCAGCAACTGATAGAACAAGCAAGAAAAAAATCAGGATTTAAAAGAATCGAGCTATAAAATAAAAAAAGTTGACCTATAACATACATACTACCACCTCTAAACAGTGAGAGATTGAGTACACAATTGACCCTTGAACAACATAGTTTGAACTGCTTGGGTCCACTTATATGTGGATTTTTTTCACCTACTGTATAGTACAGTACTACACAATTCATGGTTGGTTGAATCCAAGGATGTGGAACTGTGAATATGGAGGGCTGACTGTAAAGTTATACTTGGATTTTTGACCGCATGCAGAGTTGGTGCTCCTAACCCCTTGGTTGTTCGAGGGTTGACTGTACCTTCTTTTCAAGTGAACAGAACACTTGAACAGTACCTTCTTTTCAAGTGAACAGAACACTTGCCAAAATTGAGCATGTGTTGAGCCATAAAGCAAATTTCAAAGAACTGAAATCATACAGAAGATATTCTCTAACCACAGTAGAATTAAGTTAAAAACCAATAACAACAAACTAGAAAATACTCAAATGTTTGGAAATTAAGCAATATACTTCTAAATAAATCATGGATCAAAGAATATCACAATAGAGAGGAGAAACTATCTGAATAATAATGAAAATACAACATACGAAAACTTGTGAGCTGTGGACTGAATGTTTGTGTCTCCTCCAGATGCGTGTGTTGAAGCCCTATTCCCCAGTGTGATGGTATCGGAGGTGGGGCCTTTGGGAGGTAATTAGGTTTAGACGAGGTGACATGAATGGAGCTCCCATGGTGAGATTGGTACCCATAGGAGAAGAGGAAGAGACAAGAACCTTCTCTGTTTTCACCACGTGAGGATACAGCAAGAAGGTGCGCAGACCAGGAAAAGGGCCCTCACCAGGTGTTAAATCTGTTGACACCTTGATCTTGGAATTTTCAGCCTCCAGAATTATGAGAAATAAAAGTTTAAGCCATCCAGGCTATAGAATCTTGTTATGGAATGACTAAGATATTGTGGAACATAGTCACAATGGACCTGGACCTGGAAGGAAATTTATAACCTGGAATTCATGTAAGAGAAAAGAGGAAAGAGCATCTATCTCCAGGAAATTAGAATATCAACAGCATATTCAACCCAAAAAGGTCCACTTCCAGGTGCATGAAGTGGTTTGTGGCAAGGCAATTCTCCCACTAAAAAAACCCCTGGAAACACAGACAACTTATAAAAATCATATATTCAAAAGCATCAGAGAACTACTGAGGCAATGGAGATTAAAGGATAAGATTTCATTGAGGGGAGAACTTTTTACCAGATGAGTGCAGAATACACATTATTTTCAGGAGACATTTATATGGTCAATTCATTTTCAGTAAAGATGCCAAATCAAACCAGTGGGGAAAGATTAGTTTTTTCATCAAAAGGTGCTGGAACAACTGAATATCCATATGAGATCAAATGAAACTTGACCTCCCTACCTCACACTATATGTAAGATTTAATTTGCCATGGATCATAAACCTAAATGTAAAAGCTATAACTGTAAAGATAGTAAGGAAAATATCTTCATGATCTGGGGTAGGCAAAGATTTCTCAGAACTAGAAAGATATAACTATAAAAGAAATCATTGATTGAGTGGAATTTATCAAAAGTAAAAACGTCTGTTCATCAAAAGATAACCATCAAGAAAATAAACAGAGTTTCCTTGGTGGCGCAGTGGTTGAGAGTCCGCCTGCTGATGCAGGGGACACGGGTTCGTGCCCCGGTCCGGGAAGTTCCCACATGCCGCGGAGCGGCTGGGCCCGTGAGCCATGGCCACTGGGCCTGCGCGTCCGGAGCCTGTGCTCCGCAACGGGAGAGGCCACAGCAGTGAGAGGCCCGCGTACCACAAAAAAAAAAAAAAAAAAAAAAAAAGAAAGAAAATAAACAGGCAAGCCCCAGCCTGAAAGAAAATATTGACAAGATAGATGACTGAGAAAGAACTTATATTCAGAATACATAAAAACTCCTACAACTTAATAATTTAAAGGAAAAACAGCCCCATAAAAATAAGAAAAAACTTGACAGACGTTTCACAAAGGAAGATATTTGAATGGCCAATAAGTTTGTGAAAAAGTGCTCAACATTACAAGGCATTAGGAAAGTGGCAAGGATGTAGAGCAACCGAAACTCTCATATTACTGGTAGGAATATAAAAGAGTACAACCATTTTGCAAAAACTCTGGCAATTTCTTAGCTAGTTAAACATGCACTTACACTTTGATTTAGCAATTCCAATCCTAGTTATTTATCCAAGAGGTACAAAAACATATTTCTTTAAACGAACTTATACAAGAATGCTCCACACACCTTTATTCACAATAACAAAAAAATTGGAAAAAAAACCCAAACCCAAATATTCATCAACAGGAGAGTGGATAAACAAATCACGATGTATTTATACAATGTAGTACTATTCAACAATAAAAACAATCAATGCACACAGCAACATGGATTGATGTCCCAAACAAAAACAACTGAAGACAAAAGAGACATACTCTATAATTCCATTTTTATGAAGTTCTAAAACAGTCAAAACCAATCGAAGGTGAAAAACATCAAAACGATGGTTGCCTCTGGGGGTAGAGATTAACTGGGAAGGGACTCAAGGGAACTTTCTAAGGTGATGAAAATGTTCTGTATCATGATAAAAGAGGCAATTAAATGATATATCCATTTGTCAGAATCGTACAGCTAAAATGTGTGCACTTCCATGCATGTATATTTTACCTTAAAATGAAAGAACTGTTAAAAATCATCATCAGGTAGGCAAGTTCGGGGGAGTACAGTGGATGCAAGAATGGCAGAATTTGATAATTGTTGTGGCTGGGTGATGAATATACTGGCGTTAATAATACTCTCCTCCTTACGTTGTAAATGTGAATTTTTCCATAATAGAATTTGTTAATGAAGGTGAAATAAAGAAGTTTTAAAATTTCTTTAAAGAAGAAAAAAATGAAGAGAATTAGTTGCCAGCAAGTCTTTATTAAAAGAAACACTAATGGTAGTTTTTTCAAGAAATAAAAATGAAAAAGAATCTGAAAAAGAATAGATATATGTATATGTGTAACTAAATCACTTTGTTGTACACCTGAAACGAACAGAACATTGTAAATCAAATATACTCCAATATAAATTTTAAAAAATAAATGAATTTCAATTAAAAAAAAGCAGTAAAAATGATCCACATGGAAACATAGATATACAAGAGAGACTGAAGAGCACCAGAAGGGATAAATATGTGGATGAACATAAATTAAGGTAACTATACAGAATAATCCTAATAATGTTGTGGAGTTTAAAATATATGTGGCAGATTCATGAGAATAATGAAAAGTTGAGAGAGTTAAAAATATTCTAAATTAAAATATTCTAAGGTGTTAAAATTATTGGGAAGGTAGGAAAAATAATTTTTTGGTAAAATGTCAAGCAGACATCTTGTAATATATGTGGTAATTTATTACAGTAGTAATAGGAAACTAATGTAGTATCCACTGATGATTTTTGCCAAAACTAACCTTACTTTGATGGTTGCAACATGCTGATTTTCCAACTCCAGCACTCCCTCTACATTTTCTAGTTGCCACCTGTCATTCTACTAAAGGAACAGAACTTTTTCCCCCTTTCTATATAAATAAATAAATATTATATGTATAAGTATCTATTAAATATATATTTATATGCAATATACTATATATATAAGTATATATTATATATGTATATATATTATCTTTTTATAATCAGTATGGACTCATAAATCCGTCAAATTGTCCCAGATTTGGCCCATGGGAGCCTCTTAAACTGGCTTGTTGTTGAGCCTCTTTAACTGGCTCCGATCATTTTGTGAGTGTGTGTGTCTGTGCATGTGTATTTCCCTACTTCCTAGGATAGCAAGATATTCCAGTCTTATATATTTCCTGCCCTAGCCCTAGAATGAGCCATTTCTCCAAGGAGCCCTAGACTCCTTTTAGTAGGAAATGGTATTAAAAATCAAGATCTGGGTATTAGATATCCATATTGCTACAGGGGTGTCTTTTCTTCTTGGCCTTTTCAGCAGATAGAGCTAGGAAATATGTGCGTGTATAATAAACACACACACACACACACACACACATATATACACACACACAAATATATATGTGTGTGAACATATACAGGTATATGCACATATATATTTATACATACCTATTTTAGAAATGAGTTCACACCAGTACCTCCAGTCCCAATTCATCCCTATAGGTCTCTTCCTTGCCTTCCTCCATTCCATATTTCTACATCCCTTTTCCCCATGGTGAGAACCCTGGCTTCCAATAATATCAACACATTTACTCTTTTTTCTAAAACGTATAATAGATCCAAAACTATCTTAGAGGACTTCCCTGGTGGCGCAGTGGTTAAGAATCCACCTGCCAATGCAGGGGACACGGGTTCAAGCCCTGGTCCAGGAAGATCCCACATGCCGCAGAGCAACTAAGCCTGTGCACCACAACTACTGAGCCTACGCTCTAGAGCCCGCGAGCCACAACTACTGAAGCCCGCATGCCTAGAGGCTGTGCTCCGCAACAAGAGAAGCCACCGCCATGACATGACCGCGCACCGCAATGAAGAGTAGCCCCTGCTCGCCACAACTAGAGAAAGCCCGCGAGCAGCAACGCAGCCCCCCGCCCCCCCAAAAAAATTGTTTTAGAATTGATTTTCCTATAGCATTGCAGAAAAAAAGCAAACAATAAAAACGGTTCAGGATTTGTTTGTAACTCTTCCCTGCCTCTCTTCCTCACCACAGACAAAGTATCAAATACTGTATTCATAAGTAAAGTCAACTGCTTCTTTGTCCGCCCCCGCATTCTGTAGGGTTATGGTATTCATTTGAAATAAATTGGGTTTACTGGTTTTAGTTTGATTTTAGTTTTAGAAATGTTCTCCCTGTTCATTCTTACAGATGCAGTTTTAGTTTTTGAGTATGTGGAACTCTAACATACTTCCAAAAGCCAAAGTGTGCAAAATATACTCAGAGAAGTGTTACTGTCTCCCTTGCTTTCTGCCCCTTACCCCTTCTAGGTTACTATGTTCATTGTTTTCTAGTTTATCCTTTCTGTGTTTCTATTTGTAGAGATATATGTATGTTTTCTTATTTCGCCTTCTTTCTTATACAAAATGTAGCACACTATATATGCTCATTTGCACTTTGCTTTTTTCATTTAACAACATCTCCTGTAAATCACTCCATAATCAGTTCATAGAGATCTTCATCCTTTCTTTTTACAGTGTGTAGTATAGTATCAGAGTTTATTCAACCAATCTTACATGCTTGGATATTTAAGTATTTGTCAATATTTTGCAATTACAAATAGTGAAGCAATGAATAATCTTGAGAGGATGTATTTTCGTATCATTGGGGTGCATTTTCAGGGTAAATTCTAAAAGCAGAATTGCTTGGTTAAGGGTACATACAAAGATAATTTTATTAAATACTGTGAAATTCCCCTCCATAAGTCTGTAATAGTTTGTATTCCTACCAGCAATATATGAGAGCCTGTTTCCTACAGCTGTGCCAACAGGGTGTAGTTTCAAGCTTTTGAACTTTTGCCAGTCTGATAAGTGAGAAATGATATCTAGGTGTATTTTTTTTTTTTTTTTTTTTTTTTGCAGTAAGCGGGCCTCTCACTGTTGTGGCCTCTCCCATTGCGTAGCACGGGCTCCGGACGCGCAGGCTCAGCGGCCATGGCTCACGGGCCTAGCGCAGGCTCAGCGGCCATGGCTAACGGGCCTAGCTGCTCCGCGGCATGTGGGATCTTCCTGGACCGGGGCACAAACCCGTGTCCCCTGCATGGGCTGGCGGACTCTCAACCACTGCGCCACCAGGGAAGCCCCTAGGTGTATTATTATTTACATTTTTCTTATGAGTGAAGTTGACCATTTTTCATATTTTAAGCACCATTTTTATATCTCTTTTGTTAATTGTTTATATCATTTGAGCATTTTTTCTTTTTTTTTTTTCTTTTTGTCTGCGTTGGGTCTTCATTGCTGCGCGTGGGCTTTCTCTAGTTGCGGCGAGCCGGGGCTACTCTTCGCTGTGGTGCTCTGCCTTCTCATTGAGGTGGCTTCTCGTTGTGGAGCATGGGCGCTAGGCACACGGGCTCAGTAGTTGTGGCGCATGGGCTTAGTTGCTCCGTGGTATGTGGGATCTTCCCAGACCAGGGATGGAACCTGTGTCCCCCGCGTTGGCAGGTGGATTCTTAACCATTGCGCCACCAGGGAAGTCCCTGAGCATTTTTTCAATAGAATTTTAAATCTCCCCCCCAATTTTCAGAAGAGATATAGTTATATGACTGCTGTGGACTGAATTGTGCCCTCCCAGAATTCATATTGAGGCTCTAACCCTGATGTGAC